>NC_041385.1:636429663-636722412 GCF_002162155.2 Triticum dicoccoides
TGCCGAGCTGCCTATTGTCGGCACTGCGTTGTCACCGGTCATGGCCGCGGGCCACCCCTCCCCCTTCCCCCTTCCCCATCCCTGTTTGTTATCGGTTCCGGCATTGTTCGGCGGGTTTGCTGGCGGTCTTGGAGGTGGTTGCGGTGCAGATTATGCAAAGCCTCGACCTTTGGTGGTTCTCGGGGCGGTCTGGATGCAGGACGGCAACTCTGGCGGTGTGAGGCATGTTGGTCGTGGGCTGACCACGCAGCTCGGGTGCGGGCGGGCATCCATGGTCTCTTGGGCAGCATGGATGCCGGTGGTTGGTGGAGAGAGGTTGCGACGGAGGGGTAGGAGCACCAGGGTTCACCACTCGCCCAGTCCTGACACTAGCCGACGGAGGCGACATCCGTGGATGTCGTTCTCCTTCTTGCAGGCACTGTCATGGTGCTCCCATTGCCTTCGTGTCACTCCGGGTGAAAACCTGATCTTCGGGATCAGACGGTGAAGGCTTCCTATGGCCGTTTCCCTCTTGAGGGTATCGTCTTGGAGTCTTGCTCTGGCTTTGTCCGTCTCATCACCCCTCGATGGATTGCTCATCTTCATGGTGGTCTTCGGCTTATCATTAGGGTGCTTAGTCGTCGTTGGGGTGGTGTTTTCGCTGCTCGACACCTTTGTATCTCGCCTTGGGTGTGTGCTTTGAGTGCGGTGGTGGCGTGCATTTGTATCTTCTTACTCAATGTTGTGGTGGTGGTGCTTTATATATAAAGTGGGGGGAAACCTTTTTTTGTTGAAGCTCATCTTCAATTTTTGGTGTTAACAGTTTCATGGAGGATAGTTAAATGAGTGAAATGTGACACTAGTCCAGAAACTCAAACTGATTGCACACTTTAGGCCATCAACTCTGAAAGTGATCAGATTTAGTCAACAAACTTGTTTATTCGATCAAATAAGGCCCAAACCGATTAATGAGCAGAAAAACCGGCCACATGGCTGCCACATAGGCGGCTCTTAAACCGTTGAACTAACTATTTTTTACAGGGACCTATTTACAAACTTGTTGGTTTTTTCAAACTTACCTTAGCTAAATGGCGTACAGAGTAAAAGAAATAAAACCTACATTGGTGGTGACTCGAACGTACAACCTTTCAAAGTTTAAAAGCAACTACTAACCATCGGTATACAATATGACTTAGAGCATCTCTAACAGACCCCGCATAAGTGGTCAAACCCGTAAAAAAATTATGTTTTACAGTTTTGGGCGAAAAAAAGTGTCCAGAACAGAAACCGTAAAAGTGGCCCAACCCGTAAATTTTTTAAGGGGCACCGCAAATGCACACCCGAAACCCTTGTCTTTGGAGGTTGGAAGGCCGAATCTTGGGGGGCCCTGTTGGGGAACGTAGTAATTTCAAAAAAATTCCTACGCACACGCAAGATCATGGTGATGTATAACAACGAGAGGGGAGAGTGTGTCCACGTATCCTCATAGACCGAAAGCGGAAGCGTTAGCACAACGCGGTTGATGTAGTCGTATGTCTTCACGACCCAACCGATCAAGCACCGAAAGCACGGCACCTCTGAGTTCTTGCACACATTCAGCTTGATGACGTCCCTCGAACTCTGATCCAGCCGAGTGTCGAGGGAGAGTTTCGTCAGCACGACAACGTGGTGACGATGATGATGTTCTACCGACGCAGGGCTTTGCCAAAGCACCGCTATGATATTATCGAGGAGGACTATGGTGGAGGGGGGCACCGCGCACGGCTAAGAAATCAATGATCAATTGTTGTGTCTCCAAGGGGTGCCCCTCTCCCCGTATATAAAGGAGTGGAGGAGGGGGAGGGTCGGCCCTCTCTATGGCGTGCCTTAGGGGAGTCCTACTCCCACCGGGAGTAGGATTCCCCCTTTCCTAGTAGAACTAGGAGCCCTTCCAAGTAGTAGGAGTAGGAGAGAAGGAAAGGGAAAAGAGAAGAGAAGGAAGGAGGGGGCGCCGCCCCTCCCCCTAGTCCAATTCGGACTAAAGCCTTGGGGGCGCACAGCCTCCCCTCTCTCTTTCCCCTAAAGCCCAATAAGGCCCATATACTGCCCGGCGAATTCCCGTAACTCTCCGGTACTCCGAAAAATACTCGAATCACTCGGAACCTTTTCGAAGTCCGAATATAGTTGTCCGATATATTAATCTTTACGTCTCGACCATTTCGAGACTCCTCGTCACGTCCCCGATCTCATCCGGGACTCCGAACTATCTTCGGTACATCAAAACACATAAACTCATAATATAACCGTCTTCGAACTTTAAACGTGCGGACCCTACGGGTTCGAGAACTATGTAGACATGACCGAGACACGTCTCCGGTCAATAACCAATAGCGGAACCTGGATGCTCATATTGGCTCCCACATATTTTACGAAGATCTTTATCGGTCAAACCGCGTAACAACATACGTTGTTCCCTTTGTCATCGGTATGTTACTTGCCCGAGATTCGATCGTCGGTATCTCAATACCTAGTTCAATCTCGTTACCGGCAAGTCTCTTTACTCGTTCCGTAATACATCATCCTGTAACTAACTCATTAGTTACAATGCTTGCAAGGCTTATAGTGATGTGCATTATCGAGTGGGCCCAGAGATACCTCTCTGACAATCGAAGTGACAAATCCTAATCTCGAAATATGCCAACCCAACAAGTACCTTCGGAGACACCTGTAGAGCACCTTCATAATCACCCAGTTATGTTGTGACGTTTGGTAGCACACAAAGTGTTCCTCCGGTAAACGGGATTTGCATAATCTCATAGTTATAGCAACATGTATAAGTCATGAAGAAAGCAATAGCAACATACTAAACGATCAAGTGCTAAGCTAATGGAATGGGTCAAGTAAATCACATCATTCTCCTAATGATGTGATCCCATTAATCAAATGACAACTCATGTCTATGGTTAGGAAACTTAACCATCTTTTATTAACGAGCTAGTCAAGTAGAGGCATACTAGTGACGCTATGTTTGTCTATGTATTCACACATGTATTATGTTTCCGGTTAATACAATTCTAGCATGAATAGTAAACATTTATCATGATATAAGGAAATAAATAATAACTTTATTATTGTCTCTAGGGCATATTTCCTTCAGTCTCCCACTTGCACTAGAGTCAATAATCTAGTTCATATCGCCATGTGATTTAACATCAATATTCATATATGTATATGATTAACACCCATAGTTCACATCATCATGTGACCAACACCCAAGGGTTTACTAGAGTCAATAATCTAGTTCACATTGCTATGTGATTAACACCCAAAGAGTACTAAGGTGTGATCATGTTATGCTCGTGAGGGAAGTTTAGTCAACGGGTCTGTCACATTCAGAGCCGTATGTATTTTGCAAATATTCTATGTCTACAATGCTCTGCATGGAGCTACTCTAGCTAATCGCTCCCACTTTCAATATGTATCCAAATTGAGACTTAGAGTCATCTGGGTCGGTGTAAAAGCTTGCACCGATGTAACTCTTTACGACGGGCTCTTTTATCACCTCCAAAACTGAGAAATATTTCCTTAGTCCTTACTAAGGATAATCTTGACTGTTGTCCAGTGACCTACTCCTAGATCAAAATTGCACTCCCTTCCCAAACTCAGAGCAAGGTATACAATTGGTCTGGTACACAGCATAGCATACTTTATAGAACCTATGACTGAGGCATAGGGAATGACTTTTCATTCTCTTTCTATTTTCTAACGTGGTTGGGCTTTGAGTCTTACTCAATTTCACACCTTGCAACACAGGCAAGAACTCCTTCTTTGACTGTTCCATTTTTGAACTACTTCAAAATCAAGGTATGTACTCATTGAAAATCTTATGAAGCATCTTGATCTATCTTGATAGATCTTGGTGCTCAAAGTGGAATCAGCTTCACCGAGGTCTTTCTTTGAAAAAAAACTCCTTTCAAACACTCCTTTATGCTTTCCAGAAAAATTCTACATTATTTTTGATCAACAATATGTCATTCACATATACTTATCAGAAAGGTTGTAGTACTCCCACTCACTTTTGTGTAAATACAGGCTTCACCGCAAGTCTGTATAAAACTATATGCTTTGATCAACTCATCAAAGCATATATTCCAACTCCGAGATGCTTGCACCAGTCCATAGATGGATCACTGGAGCTTGCACACTTTGTTAGCACCTTTAGGATTGACAAAACCTTCTGGTTGCATCATATACAAATCTTCTGTAATGAATCCATTAAGGAATGCAGTTTTGACATCCATTTGCCAGATTTCATAAAATGTGGCAATTGCTAACATGATTCGGACAGACTTTTTTTAAGCATCGATACGAGTGAGAAAATCTCATTGTATTCAACACATTGAACTTGTCGAAAACCTTTTTCGATAATTTGAGCTTTGTAGATAGTAATACAACTATCAGCGTCTGTCTTCCTCTTGAAGATCCATTTATTTTCTATGGCTTGCCGATCATCGGGCAAGTCAACCAAAGTCCACACTTTGTTCTCATACATGGATTACATCTCAGATTTCATGGCCTCAAGCCATTTTGCGGAATCTGGGCTCATCATCGCTTCCTCATAGTTTGTAGGTTCATCATGGTCTAGTAACATGACTTCCAGAACAGGATTACCGTACCACTCTGGTGTGGACCGTACTCTGGAAGACCTACGAGTTTCTGTAATAACTTGATCTGAAGTTTCATGATCATCATCATTTGCTTCCTCACTAATTGGTGTAGGAATCACTGGAACTGATTTCTGTGATGAACTACTTTCCAATTCGGGAGAAGGTAAAATTACCTTATCAAGCTCTACTTTCCTCCCACTCACTTCTTTCGAGAGAAACTCCTTCTCTAGAAAGGATCCATCTTAGCAACAAATATCTTGCCTTCGGATCTGTGATAGAAGGTGTACCCAACAGTTTCCTTTGGGTATTCTATGAAGACGCACTTCTCCGATTTGGGTTCGAGCTTATCAGGTTGAAACTTTTTCACATAAGCATCGTAGCCCCAAACTTTAAGAAACGACAACTTTGGTTTCTTGCCAAACCATAGTTCATAAGGCGTTGTCTCAACGGATTTTGATGGTGCCCTTTTTAACGTGAATGCATCTGTCTCTAATGCATAACCCCCAAAACGATAGTGGTAAATCGGTAAGAGACATCATAGATCGCACCATATCCAATAAAGTGCGATTATGACGTTCGGACACACCATTACGCTATGGTGTTCCATGTGGCGTGAGCTGTGAAACTATTCCACATTGTTTTTAAATGAAGGCAAACTCGTAACTCAAATATGCTCCTCTACGATCAGATTGTAGAAACTTTATTTTCTTGTTATGATGATTCTCCACTTCACTTCTGAAATTATTTGAACTTTTCAAATGTTTCAGACTTGTGCTTCATTAAGTAGATATACTCATATCTTCTCAAATCATTTGTGAAGGTCAGTAAATAATGATACTCGCCAAGAGCATCAACACTCATTGGATCGCATACATCGATATGTATTATTTCCATCAAGTCAGTAGCTCGTTCCATTGTTCCTGAGAACGGAGTTTTAGTCATCTTGCCCAAAAGGCACAGTTCGTAAGCATCAAATGATTCATAACCAAGTGATTCCAAAAATCCATCTTTATGGAGTTTCTTCATGCGCTTTACACCGATATGACCCAAACGGCAGTGCCACAAATAAGTTGCACTGTCATTATTAACTTTGCATCTTTTGGCATCAATATTATGAATATGTGTATCACTATGATCGAGATCCAACAAACTATTTTCATTGGGTGTATGACCATTGAAGGTTTTATTCATGTAAACAGAACAGCAATTATTCTCTGGCTTTAAATGAATAGCCGTATTGCAATAAACATGATCGAATCATATTCATGCTCAACACAAACGCCAAATAACATTTATTTAGTTTTAACACTAATCCCGAAAGTATAGGGAGTGTGCGATGATGATCATATCAATTTTGGAACCACTTCCAACACACATCGTCACTTCACCCTCAACTAGTCTGTGTTTATTCTGTAACTCCTGTTTCGAGTTACTAATTTTTAGCAACCGAACAAGTATCAAATACTCAGGGGCTACTATAAACACTAGTAAGGTACACATCAATAACCTGTATATCAAATATACCCTTGTTCACTTTGCCATCCTTCTTATCCACCAAATATTCAGGGCATTTCCGCTTCCAGTGACCATTTCCTTTGTAGTGTAAGCACTCAGTTTTAGGCTTTGGTCCATCTTTGGGCTTCTTCACTGGAGTGACAACTTGCTTGTCATTCTACTTGAAGTTCCCTTTCTTTCCCTTTTCTTGAAACTAGTGGTCTTGTCAATCATCAACACTTGATGCTCTTTCTTGATTTCTACCTTCGTTGATTTCAACATCACGAAGAGCCCAGGAATCATTTTTGTCATCCCTTGCATACTATAGTTCATCACGAAGTTCTAGTAACTTGGTGATGGTGACTAGAGAACTCTGTCAATCACTATCTTATCTGGAAGATTAACTCCCACTTGATTCAAGCGATTGTAGTACCCAAACAATCTGAGCACGTGCTCACTAGTTGAGCGATTCAACTCCATCTTTTAGCTATAGAACTTGTTGGAGACTTCATATCTCTCAACTCGGGTATTTGCTTGAAATATTAACTTCAACTCCTGGAACATCTCATATGGTCCATGACGTTCAAAACGTCTTTGAAATGTCGTTAAGCATGGTGCACTAAACTATCAAGTAGTCATCATATTGAGCTAGCCACACGTTCATAACGTCTGCATCTGCTCCTGCAATAGGTCTGTCACCTAGCTGTGCATCAAGGACATAATTCTTCTGTGCAGCAATGAGGATAAACCTCAAATCACGGACCCAGTCCGCATCATTGCTACTATCATTTTTCAACTTAGTTTTCTCTAGGAACACATATAAAACATAGGGAAGCAACAACGCGAGCTATTGATCTACAACATAATTTGCAAAATACTATCAGGACTAAGTTCATGATAAATTTAAGTTCAATTAATCATATTACTTAAGAACTCCCACTTAGATAGACATCCCTCTAATCATCTAAGTGATCACGTGATCCAAATCAACTAAACCATAACCGATCATCACGTGAAATGGAGTAGTTTTCAATGGTGAACATCACTATGTTGATCATATCTACTATATGATTCACGCTCAACCTTTCAGTCTTAGTGTTCCAAGGCTATATCTGCATATGCCAGGCTCGTCAAGTTTAACCTGAGTATTCTGCGTGTGCAAAACTGGCTTGCACCCGTTGTAGGTGGACGTAGAGCTTATCACACCCGATCATCACGTGGTGTCTGGGCATGACGAACTTTGTCAACGGTGCATACTCAGGGAGAACACTTTTATCTTGAAATTTAGTGAGAGACCATCTTATAATGCTACCATCAATCAAAGCAAGATAAGATGCATAAAAGATAAACATCACATGCAATCAATATAAGTGGTATTATATGGCCATCAACATCTTGTGCTTGTGATCTCCATCTCCGAAGCACCGTCATGATCATCATTGTCACCGACGCGACACCTTGATCTTCATCGTAGCATCGTTGTCGTCTCGCCAACTATTGCTTCTACGACTATCGCTACCGCTTAGTGATAAAGTAAAGCAATTACAGGGCGATCGCATTGCATACAATAAAGCGACAACTATATGGCTCCTGCCAGTTGCCGATAACTCGGTTACAAAACATGATCATCTCATACAATAAAATATAGCATCATGCCTTGACCATATCACATCACAACATGCCCTGCAAAAACAAGTTAGACATCCTCTACTTTGTTATTGCAAGTTTTACGTGACTGCTACGGGCTGAGCAAGAACCGTTCTTACCTACGCATCAAAACCACAACGATAGTTCGACAAGTTAGTGTTGTTTTAACCTTCTCAAGGACCGGGCGTAGCCACACTTGGTTCAACTAAAGTTGGAGAAACTGACACCCACTAGTCACCTGTGTGCAAAGCACGGCGGTAAAACCAGTCTCGCGTAAGCGTACGCGTAATGTCGGTCCGGACCGCTTCATCCAACAATACCGCTGAACCAAAGTGTGACATGCTGGTAAGCAGTATGACTTGTATCGCCCACAACTCACTTGTGTTCTACTCGTGCATATAACATCAACGCATAAAACCTGGCTCGGATGCCACTGTTGGCGAACGTAGTAATTTCAAAAAATTTCCTACACACACGCAAGATCATGGTGATGTATAGCAACAAGAGGGGAGAGTGTGTCCACGTACCCTCTTAGACCGAAAGCGGAAGCGTTAGCACAATGCGGTTGATGTAGTCGTGCGTCTTCACGGCCCGACCGATCAAGCACCGAAAGCACGGCACCTCCGAGTTCTTGCACACATTCAGCTCGATGACGTCCCTCGAACTCCAATCCAGCCGAGTGTCGAGGGAGAGTTCCGTCAGCATGATGGTGTGGTGACGATGATGATGTTCTACCGTCGCAGGGCTTCGCCTAAGCACCGCTACGATATTATCGAGGATGACTATGGTGGAGGGGGGCACCGCACACGGCTAAGAGATCAATGATCAATTGTTGTGTCCCCAAGGGGTGCCCCTCTCCCCGTACATAAAGGAGTGGAGGAGGGGGAGGGCCGGTGTCGGTGTCAAAACCGGCGGATCTCGGGTAGGGGGTCCCGAACTGTGTGTCTAGGCGGATGGTAACAGGAGACAAGGAACACGATGTTTTACCCAGGTTCGGGCCCTCTTGATGGAGGTAAAACCCTACGTCCTTCTTGATTAATATTGATGATGTGTGTTACAAGAGTAGATCTACCACAAGATCAAGGAGGCTAAACCCTAGAAGCTAGCCTATGGTATGATTGTTGTTCGTCCTATGGACTAAAGCCATCCGGTTTAAGTAGACACCGGAGAGGGCTAGGGTTACACAGAGTCGGTTACAATGGTAGGAGATCTACATATCCATATCGCCAAGCTTGCCTTCCACGCCAAGGAAAGTCCCATCCGGACACGGGACGAAGTGTTCAATCTTGTATCTTCATAGTCTTGGAGTCCGGCCGATGATGATAGTTCGGCTATCCGGACACCCCCTAATCCAGGACTCCCTCAGTAGCCCCCGAACCAGGCTTCAATGACGATGAGTCCGGCTTGTATGTTGTCTTCGGCGTTTGCAAGGCGGGTTCTCCTTCATGCTTCATGTGTTTGCCGGATAGTGTCCGGTTGCTTCATAAATGTTGCGCTCCTTGGCTTCTACGTCCAATAATGGCCTTCTTCCACGTGTCGTACGAATGCGAAAAGCCAGGGTATTCTTACATTTTACCCCCTAGCTGCGCGAATAAGCCGCCTATAAGAGAGGCGAGGATCCAGATCCAAATCACACCATCCTCCTTCCGCAAGTACTCATCAAGGCGCATCTGACAAAAAATCCACTCCAACATGGACAGTCGACGCGGCTCCTCTTCTCGCGCTCCCAGTCCTCAGCCAGGAGATTGGAGGAGATGCTAAGTCCCGCATAGCGAGTTAGTGACGCTCCAAGCAGAGGGATATCTTCCCCCGGCCTTTATGGTTCCAGTTCGAGCCGGACTGGCCACCTACAAGGGTGGGAAGCAGGCGGAGAGCATCCCCAATCCCTCCAAAGGAGAGCGGGTATGCTTCATCCCCTACCTAACAAGGGGACTCGGATTTCCTATACATCCATTTCTCCGGGGGCTCCTGGAGTTTTATGGACTCCAACTTCACCACCTCACGCCTGCCTCCATTTTGCACATCGCGGGCTTTGTAGCTCTTTGCGAGCTATTCTTGGGCGTCGAGCCCCATTTTGCGCTGTGGAAGAGGCTGTTTTACCTCGTACCCCGTTCTTACGAGGGGTTGATATATCAAGTGGGCGGAGCCGAAATATGGCGCATTGCCGGGACCGGATATCTATCTGGAACCCCGAAGAAGGCGTCCGAAGACTGGCCTTCGGAATGGTTCTATATGGAAGACGCCCCGCTGCCGGATCTAGTCCGGATCGGCCTCCCAGAGTTTAGCAATGCTCCTCTGAAGAAACGCCTGAGTTGGCGCCCACGGAGCCCTCAACAGGAAGATGATAGGAGCATCCACTATCTGATGGGCTGGATACGGTTACTAGCCCATTACGGATTAACCATGATTGGAGTCATGGCCACATGCATTATGCAAGGGGTGCAGCCGCTCCAATATAGGGGCCACCCCATGTGGGATTTCCACGAGGAGAATGACGCCACCCGTCATGGCCGCATGGGGCCGGGGTCGGCCGCCGATCTGGTGAAGATCCTGTCCGGCTTGTACAAGGGGGAGAAGGAGGACTTCCTCCGCACGAATCCATTGAATGGATTCTCCATGAATAACCCTCGGAGCTGGGTAAGCGGACGCTTATATATCTGATCTGTGCTTTCAAAGACAAGTGTCTTACTTTATGATTTCGACGCAGGAACTGCGCCGGGATGTGGAGGGCATAGAAAGCCCAACTCCACAACCCGAGGATCCGGGAAGATCCCTTGATCCGGCCTCCGAAGAGGATCCGGACATAAAGGTGGATTTGATTGACGGGTTGTTCCACCAGCTCAGCATAGATAATGCTTTAGTCGCCATTACGGCTAACTACCCCGGTTTATGTCCGGCTTCCCAGGTGAGTACGACCGAAGTCCTGATACCGTTACTTTTTAATGCTTATTTCTGACCACCGTGTACCAATGGTGCTTGGCAGGAGGTGCCTTTACGAAGGGAAGCCGAGCCTGCGGCGACTGATCAAACGAGGTCAGTGCGGCCTAGCAGGCGGAAGAGGAGTGCGGCGCAAATCGAAACGTCACCGCAAAGGTATGGTGCACCATTGTCTTTTAAGGGAAAGACTCCTGGGAGGCATATTAATGCTCATGATTCTTCCAGGAGAAAGAGCGCTCGCCGGACTGAGTCCGAAGAGGGTGCCCACCAAGCCTCCGCCAGCCAGGCTCCAACGCCTGGTCCGGAGGGGGAGGCAAGAGCAAGGGGCGAGCCGGATGCTCCTCCAACGGAGGATGCCGACAGGTTGTCCGCCACCAGGTCTGAGGTGGAGAGCGCCATGAATCACAGGCGCCGTCGGACAGTTCTTCGTGACGCGTGTTTCTCCCCTGAGGCGTTAAATGCCTTTAATGCGGGAGATGTGCACCTCCGTGCTGCTCAAGATGGTTTAACCAGAGCCACGGAGCAGTATGTAAAGGACATACGGGTAAGGAATTTTAATAGTTATATATGCCAGTAGCCCCCGAGACTTAAAACAGTTAAACTAACTGATTTAAGGATCATTTGTTATGCAGGATCTTACTGAGAAGAATACCCACCTGTCTCAGGAGCTTCGAGAATGCAAGGCCCAACTTGAGGCCGCACGAGCCGCTGCCGGGGGAGCCACGAAGACCCCCTCTGGTAATTCATATTTTGAAAAAAGAAGTAGTTTATGAAGTGCGACGTGTGTGTATAGTCTGACAATAATATTGCGGAGGGTGCCGGACTAGATCCGGACAAGCAACAGCTGCTGCGCCAGTTGAAGGCCGGCGAGAGGGTGCTTATGAGGGTGCAGCAGGAGAGGAACAAACTCCAAGATGCCAACACCCAGCTGGGCGAAGAACTAAAAGATGTTCGGGTCCAGCTGTCTAACTCCGTAAAGGAGAATCGGCGGCTTCGTCGCGGCATTTATAGTAAGTGCTTGAGCAAACTCTCTTGAAAAGAAGAGTTCAGCGAGGAAGTCGATTAACAGAAATGTGTTTGTAGGTGTGCTCATGGGTCGTCCGGCGGAGGAGATGCTTGGTTCCACGGGAGACCCTCTTCCCGAGCTGCTGCAACTGCACGAACGTGTTCGACAGGCGATGAGCGGCGTCGTTCAGGCCTTATGGCCTTCCATCTCCCTACCTGAGGGCCTTGGAGGGCTTGCTGAGAAACTTCAGGGAGTACGGCGACGTCTCCGTCTGTGGAAGATGTCAGCCTGCCTTCAAGGCGTCAGGGAGGCCTGGGCCATGGTGAAGACGCGGTACCCGAAGGCTGACCCAAACCACATGGCCGAGGTCGGACCTGTGGGGCCCGATGGGAAGGAGATCCCCGTGAGCTTGATGTACGGCCAAGTAGAGTTGGCCGCGAAATATTCCCAACAGGACTGTAAATTAGACAGCCTGTTAGATGGGATTGAAGAGGAGTACAATCAGTCTGTTTGACGATGTAATTTTAAAATGACATGTAAAATGCCTTCTAGCCGGATTGTAGATCGTTTGCCTTTGCGGACCTTTTCGCTTCAACCTCGGGACCCAACAGTCCGGAGTGTGTCCGAATACCCTTACGGTTATAAAAGAACCGGGGCATGCATGGAGACAAGGCGTAGGGGTCATAATTGCTTTATCATACAAGTGCCCAACTAGCTATGTTATATTACATGGTTAGTAAGAAACATCTTCCAGGGAGAATAGTTCCGTTAAGGGTTCCTTTCCCTGGGAGGCATGCCCCAAAATGCATGTCCGGACTGCGAAAATAGTAGAAAAAGCATCTGGGGGTAGATAAATAAGTAAGTAATAAATCATCTTTCAGGTCACCGACCGAATATTCCCTTAAGAACGCTAGCCTTCGGCTTCACCCAGTCTGAGGTACACATCCGGCTGACCCGGCAGTAACAATCGCAGAGGTGCTCCCTTTACCTCCTAGCTGAACAATCGGGAACGTAGGGGTAAGCACAGGAGCCAGGCAACCCGGCTTGGCCAAAAATTAAGTCATATCGATGCATATAATGGTGATCAAAAGGTACATGCGGAAGTGTGACACATGTGGTGGGCATGAAGCCCATATAAATAAGCTTCTGTTAAAGAAGCCCCCAGGTATAACGAGTGCGAGTAGCACATCGAGTGAGTGCGAACAAAGCGCAGATCAGCCCTCAAGGGGTTTGTACTGAAAGAGGGAGGAAAAAGGAGGGAAAACAAAGACAGCGAAAAAAATGAAAGGTGGACGGAGGAAGGAGACGAACCCTGAGTCCGGCGCTAGGCGTAAAATCTTCGGAGACGGGCTGCGTTCCATGGGTTTGGCTCGAGTCGGTTGTCAGATGCGTTGCGTAGACGGTATGCACCGCCGGTAAGGACTTGGTCGATGATGAAGGGACCTTCCCGTTTGGGCTTAAGTTTGTCCTTTTTCTTGTCCGGCAGGCGGAGAACTAGCTCGCCAACATTGTAAGTTTTGGCCCGTACTTCTCTGCTTTGATATCTTTGAGCCTGCTGTTGATAGAATGCGGAACGGGATTTTGCCACGTCGTGCTCCTCCTCCAAAGCGTCCAAACTGTCCTGCCGATCCAACTCGGCTTCCCTTTCCTTGTACATGCGCACGCGAGGTGAGTCATGAATTATATCACAGGGCAAAACTGCCTCGGCGCCGTATACCATAAAAAATGGTGTGAATCCGGTTGTGCGGTTTGGCGTGGTCCGCAGCCCCCAGAGTACGGAGTCGAGCTCCTCTACCCAGTGCGTGTTAGATTCCTTGAGGGACCGCACTAATCTGGGTTTGATGCCGCTCATGATTAGACCATTTTCCCATTCCACTTGACCGTTAGTTTGAGGGTGGTAGACTGAAGCGTAGTCGAGCTTGATGCCCATGTTTTTGCACCAGAGTTTAACCTCGTCGGCCGTGAAATTCGTGCCGTTATCAGTGATGATGCTGTGGGGGACGCCAAAACGGTGTACTACCCCGGATATGAACTCTATCACAGGTCCGGATTCTGCCGTTTTAACCGGCTTGGCCTCTATCCATTTGGTGAATTTGTCCACCATGACCAATAAGTATTTGTGCTTGTGGGTTCGCCCTTTAAGGGGTCCAACCATGTCAAGCCCCCAGACCGCGAACGGCCAAGTGATGGGTATAGTTTTGAGGGCGGTGGGTGGCATGTGGCTTTGATTAGCAAAGAGCTGGCAATCGACGCATCGTTGGACTAAGTCCTGAGCATCTGCCCGGACGGTCGGCCAATAAAATCCTGTACGGAAGGCCTTGCCTACAAGGGCCCGGGCGGCGGCGTGGTGCCCGCCGAGTCCGGCGTGAATTTCAGCCAGGAGATTTCGCCCTTCCTCTTTGGAGATACACCTTTGAAGGACTCCGGTTGTGCTTTTCTTATAAAGTTCTCCCTCATGGACCTTGTAGGCTTTAGATCGCCGAACTATGCAGCAGGCCTCATTTTGGTCTTCAGGAAGTTCCTGCCTGATTAAGTAGGCTAGGAATGGTTCCGTCCACGGGGCAATTACTGCCAGTATTTTGTGGGCTGAATCTGTTATTTCATTAGCTGAGCCACCAATTGTGTCAGGATGTTCTATGTTAGGCGATGCAGTTGGTTCCGGATTGTTATTTCTGGACTCCTCTTCCCATAATACAGATGGCTTAAAGAGCCGCTCCAGGAAGATGTTTGGAGGGACGGCGTCGCGTTTTGCACCGATGCGTGCCAACACGCCTGCTGCCTGGTTATTATCCCGGGCTACATGGTGGAATTCGAGCCCTTCGAACTGGGCTGACATTTTTAGGACGGCGTTACGGTAGGCTGCCATTTTTAGATCCTTGGCTACGAAATCTCCATTTACTTGGGATATTGCAAGGTTTGAATCCCCGCGCAACTCTAGGCGTTGAATACCCATGGAGATTGCCATCCGGAGGCCATGTAGAAGGGCCTCGTATTCGGCTGCATTGTTGGAGTCCGTGTACATTATTTGAAGCACGTATTGGACTGTGTCTCCGGTTGGGGACGTCAAGACGATGCCAGCCCCCAAGCCAGCCAACATTTTGGAGCCGTCGAAATGCATGATCCAATTGGAGTATGCGCCGTACTCTTTAGGGAGTTCGCCTTTGGTCCATTCGGCGATGGAGTCAGCCAAAACTTGCGATTTTATAGCTCGCCGTGGTTTGTAGGTTATGTCAAATGGTAAGAGCTCAATGGCCCTGAGGGAGTCCCGGACTAGGGGGTGTCCGGATAGCCGAACTATCATCATCGGCCGGACTCCAAGACTATGAAGATACAAGATTGAAGACTTCGTCCCGTGTCCGGATGGGACTTTCCTTGGCGTGGAAGACAAGCTTGGCGATACGGATATGTAGATCTCCTACCTTTGTAACCGACTCTGTGTAACCCTAGCCCTCTCCGGTGTCTATATAAACCGGATGGCCTTAGTCCATAGGACGAACAACAATCATACCATAGGCTAGCTTCTAGGGTTTAGCCTCCTTGATCTTGTGGTAGATCTACTATTGTAACCCACAACATCAATATTAATCAAGTAGGACGTAGGGTTTTACCTCCATCAAGAGGGCCCGAACCTGGGTAAAAACATCATGTCCCTCGTCTCCTGTTACCATCCGCCTAGACGCACAGTTTGGGACCCCCTACCCGACATCCGCCGGTCTTGACACCGACATTGGTGCTTTCATTGAGAGTTCCTCTGTGCCGTCGCGATCAGGAAGGATGCCTTTTCCCGTCTTTAAAGATGGCACTGTCGTCAAGGGAGCTTTGGCCGCCGGCCAAACTGTCCGGCTAGGTGGTTTTCTTATGACCGCCTGTTCGGCCACCGCTCCGATGATGACCTCTCAGGTCATCAAAAGCGATCTTCACGTCAGCTCGGAATTCGCCGAGCAGTTAGATCCGATTGAGCTCCTCTCTGTAAACGAGCTCTTGGATCGCATCGCCGCCCTGGGAGTCGCTACAGACTACGATCAGATTGGGCTTAAAACCGATCTGAGAGAGATTAACTCTCCTCAGGCTACCCACCACGTTGTCGTGGTAGAGGGACAATGCGGCAACCCTTCTTCTACGTTGAAAACCAACTATGTCCGGATTCCCGATCCCTCCAAGCCGGATTCCCGCGGAGGGACGGACGCTAATCAAATACTGAACTTAGAGTCAGGCATCAGACTAGATTCGTTGGAAAGCATCCAACAAGTCAAGCTTCCAAATCCGGAAACTTCTTGGCCTTTGAGCCTCAGATCGGGCGGGGTTCCGAACTTGATTCCACCCGCCCACCCAAACATAAGCGATCTCTCTCGAATACGGCAAGAGCCCGATGAAACAGTACATCATTACTGGGCCAGATTCCTCCTAGTTATGAACAGGATAAAGGACTACTGCGAAGAAAGCGCGATTTCAATTTTCTGCAACAATTGCACGGACAAGGGAATCATGAACGCCATAAGTCGTCGTGAAGTTACATGCTTCGTGGACCTAGCGACCATCGTACAAAAATACTGTGCGGTGGAGAGTGCCAGGAACACCGAAGCTAGGTTTTGGGACAGTCCGGCCTTGACTACAACCCTAGTCCGAAGTAAAAGGGTGCGCCATACTCAAGCACCTGGGTTAAAAACCAAAAAGCAAAAAACCCCTAAAGGGCAAGGAACCGTACTGGAGGGCTGGCTCAACGGACCCTGCAAAATCCACAGTACGGAGGGCGCCACTCCAACACACAGCCTTCGAGCATGTTGGATACTACGGCAGGTGGCCAAAAGTGGCGAAGGCTTTTTAGCCCCGGGCAAACAGCCCAGCAGTACCGGTACGGTATTAACAGTCTTCGAGACTTTCGCATCAAATAACATGCGAAAACGAACAATCCGCGGCCTCGCTGAAGTATACCAAGTAGCAATAGCAAATCCATGGAGCGACACGGCTATCAACTTCAACGCCAGTGATGAACCTAAATTCCGAACAGCTAGAGCACCAGCCGCATTGGTCCTCAGTCCGATAGTGGACGGCTTTCGCCTTACCAAGGTACTCATGGATGGCGGCAGCGGATTAAACCTCATCTACGAGGAAACCCTTCAAAAAATGGATATTGACTGGAGCCGCATCGAGCGAAGCAGCACAACCTTCAGAGGGATAATCCCTAGTCAAGAAGTACGCTGCACAGGAAAAATCACACTAGATGTAGTGTTCGGCTCACCGGACAATTACAGGTCTGAGGAGGTCACGTTCCAAGTGGCCCCATTCGGCAGCAGATATCACGCTTTGCTAGGGCGAGAGGCATTCACAATCTTCCAAGCTATACCCCACTACGGGTACATGAAGCTCAAAATGCCCGGACCCAATGGGATAATCACTCTTGCCAGTGATCCAGATACAGCACTCCGCGCTGAAAATAAGACAGCCGCACTGGCCCTAGAGGCATTGTCCGAAGCCCTAGCGGCAGAGGAATTAACTACGCTGCGCTCCATGGTGGATAGGGACGATGTGATACTCGATAAGAGGTCCAAGTCCACCTCTTTTAAACCAGCAGACGAAATAGTCAAATTTCAGGTCCATCCAACGGACCCCACAAAGACGGCCTCCATTGGGGCACAATTAAGTCCTGATGGCGAAGCCGCACTACAAGAATTCCTTCGGGAAAATTTGGACATTTTTGCCTGGCACCCTTCAGACATGCCAGGGATCCCACGCAGGCTGGCAGAGCACAGCCTAAACATCCTAAAAGGATTCAAGCCGGTCAAACAAGCTCTTCGGCGATTTTTCGAACCCAAAAGACAGGCAATGGGAGAGGAGCTAGCCAAACTCTTAGAAGTCGGATTCATCAGAGATATAAAACATCCGGACTGGCTAGCCAATCTAGTAATGGTACCCAAAAAGGACAAATCCTGGCGCCTCTGCGTCGATTTTAAAGACCTTAACAAGGCCTGTCCAAAGGACCCTTTCCCCCTCCCTCGCATCGACCAAATCATCGATGCTACCGCAGGGCACGATTCATGGTGCTTCCTCGACGCATACTCCAGATACCATCAAATCAAGATGACGGAGAAAGACCAGGCCGCAACGGCATTCATTACTCCATATGGGCCATTCTGCTTCAACACAATGCCCTTCGGACTCAAAAACGCCGGTGCAACATATCAGCGCATGATTCAAACATGTCTGGCTACCCAGATAGGCAAAACAGTAGAGGCATACGTAGACGATGTGGTCGTCAAGACCAAGCACGTCGAAACTCTAGTAGAAGACTTGAGGGTGACATTCGACAACCTCCGAGCATATGACATTAAGCTCAATCCGGAAAAATGCGTCTTTGGCGTACCAGCCGGAAAGCTCTTGGGCTTCATCGTATCCGGTAGAGGAATTGAAGCAAACCCGGCCAAAATCCGAGCTCTGTCACAATTGGATATTCCAAAGGACCTCAAGCAAATACAAAAACTAACCGGATGCGTAGCAGCCTTAAGTCGCTTCATCTCCCGTTTGGGAGAAAAGGCTCTGCCCCTCTACCGCCTCCTCCAGCGCACCGAACACTTCGGATGGACGGACGCTGCCACAGCCGGACTCGAAGAAATAAAGGCCATACTGGCAACAAATCCGGTCCTGGCCGCACCCAACCTGGGCGAACCTATGTTATTATATATCGCAGCAACACATCAAGTTGTCAGCGCGGTACTCGCCGTCGAGCGAGAGACAGAAGGGCACAGATTCCCTCTTCAAAAACTAGTGTACTATGTATCCACTGTTCTAGCTCCATGCAAGTCCCGGTACCCACATTATCAAAAGATAGCATATGCGGTGTTCATGGCATCCCGGAAGCTGCGACACTACTTTCAAGAGTGTTCCATAACGGTGGCCTCCGAAGTACCTCTCAACGATATTATAAACAATCGCGACGCAACGGGCAGGATTGCAAAATGGGCTATTGAGCTCTTACCATTTGACATAACCTATAAACCACGGCGAGCTATAAAGTCGCAGGTTTTGGCTGACTTCGTCGCCGAATGGACCGAAGCTGAACTCCCTAAAGAGTACGGCGCATACTCCAATTGGATCATGCATTTCGACGGATCCATAATGTTGGCTGGCTTGGGGGCTAGCGTCGTCCTGACGTCCCCAACTGGAGACACAATCCAATATGTACTTCAAATAATGTACATGGACTCCAACAATGCAGCCGAATACGAGGCCCTTCTGCATGGCCTCCGGATGGCAATCTCCATGGGCATTCAATGCCTAGAGGTGCGCGGGGATTCAAATCTCGCAATATCCCAAGTAAATGGAGACTTTGACGCCAAAGATCCAAAAATGGCAGCTTACCGCAACGTCGTCCTAAAAATGTCAGCTCGGTTCGAAGGACTCGAATTCCACCATGTAGCCCGGGATAATAACCAGGCAGCAGACGTGTTAGCGTGCATCGACGCGAAACGAGACGCCGTCCCTCCAAACATCTTCCTGGAACGGCTCTTTAAGCCATCCGTGTTATGGGAAGAGGAGTCCGGAAATAACAATCTGGAGCCAGCTGCATCACCTAACTCAGACCATTCTGACACAATCGGCGGCTCAGCCATTGAAATAACACCTTCAGCTCACGAAATAATGGCAGTAATTGCCCCATGGACAGAACCATTCCTAGCCTACTTAATTCGGCAGGAACTTCCCGAAGACCAAAATGAGGCCCGCTGCATAGTTCGGCGATCTAAAGCCTACAAGGTCCATGAGGGAGAACTTTATAAGAAAAGCACAACCGGAGTCCTTCAAAGGTTTATCTCCGAAGAGGAGGGGCGGAACCTCCTGGCTGAAATTCACGCCGGACTCGGCGGGCACCACGCTGCAGCCCGGGCCCTTGTAGGCAAGGCCTTCCGTACAGGATTTTATTGGCCGACAGCCCAGGCAGATGCTCAAGACTTAGTCCAACGATGCGTCGGTTGCCAGCTCTTTGCTAATCAGAGCCATATGCCACCCACCGCCCTCAAAACTATACCCATTACCTGGCCGTTCGTGGTCTGGGGGCTTGACATGGTTGGACCCCTTAAAGGGGGAACCCACAAGCACAAATACTTATTGGTCATGGTGGACAAATTCACCAAATGGATTGAGGCCAAGCCGGTTAAAACGGCAGAATCCGGACCGGTGATAGACTTCATATCCGGGGTAGTACACCGTTTTGGCGTCCCCCATAGCATCATCACTGATAACGGCACGAACTTCACGGCCGACGAGGTTAAACTCTGGTGCAAAAACATGGGCATCAAGCTCGATTACGCTTCAGTCTATCACCCCCAAACTAACGGTCAAGTCGAGCGAGCAAATGGTCTAATCATGAGCGGCATCAAACCCAGACTAGTGCAGTCCCTCAAGGAATCTAACACGCACTAGGTAGAGGAGCTCGACTCTGTACTCTGGGGGCTGCGGACCACACCAAACCAAACTACTGGATTCACGCCATTTTTCATGGTATACGGCGCAGAGGCAGTTCTGCCCTGCGATATAATTCATGACTCACCTCGTGTGCGCATGTACGGAGAAAGAGAAGCCGAGTTGGATCGGCAGGACAGTTTGGACGCCTTAGAGGAGGAGCGAGACGTGGCAAAGGCTCGTTCCGCATTTTATCAGTAGCAGGCTCGAAGATATCAAAGCAGAGAAGTACGAGACAAAACTTACAATGTCGGCGAACTCGTTCTACGCCTGCCGGACAAGAAAAAGGACAAACTTAAGCCCAAGTGGGAAGGTCCCTTTATCATCGGCCAAGTCCTGACCGGCGGAGCATACCGTCTATGTAAAGCATCTGACAACCGACTCGAGCCGAACCCATGGAACGCAGCCCGTCTCCGAAGATTCTACGCCTAAACACCGGACTCAGAGTTCGTCTCACTGCCCCGTCCACCTTTTTATATTTTTACTGTCTCTTGTCCCCCTCCTTCTTCCCAGTTTTTTTCTCAATACCTTTTATAGGCTGATTTGCGCTTTGTTCGCACACACTTGATGTGCTCCTAGCACTCATTATACCTGGGGGCTTCTTTACCAGAAGCTTATTAATATGGGCTTCACGCCCAATACATGTGTCATACTTCCGCATGTACCTTTTATTCACCATTATATGCATCGATATGACTTAAGTTTTGGCCAAGCTGGGTTGCCTGGCTCCTATGCTTACCCCTACATTCCCGATTGTTCGGCTAGGAGGTAAAGGGAGCACCTCTCGATTGTTACTGCCGGGTCAGCCGGATGTGTACCTCAGACTGGGTGAAGCCGAAAGCTAGCGTTCTTAAGAGAATATTCGGTCGATGACTTGAAAGATGATTTATTACTTACTTATTTATCTGCCCCTAGATGCTTTTTCTGCTATTTTCGCAGTCCGGCGTTGCACCTTAGGGCATGCCTCCTAGGGAAAGGAACCCTTAACGGAACTATTCTCCCTGGAAGATGTTTCTTACTAACCATGTAATATAACATAACTAGTTGGGCACTTGTCTGATAAAGCAATTATGACCCCGACGCCTTGTCTCCATGCATGCCCCGGTTCTTTTATAACCATAGGGGTATTCGGACACACTCCGGACTGTTGGGTCCCGAGGTTGAAGCGAAACGGTTTGCAAAGACAAACGATCTACAATCTGGCTAGAAGGCATCTTACATGTCATTTCAAATTACATCGTCAAATCGACTGATTGTACTCCTCCTCAATCCCATCTAACAGGCTGTCTAATTTACAGTCCTGTTGGGAATATTTCGTGGCCAGTTCTACTTGGCCGTACATCAAGCTCACAGGGATCTCCTTCCCATCAGGCCCCGCAGGTCTGACCTCGGCTATGTGGTTTGGGTCAGCCTTCGGGTAGCGTGTATTCACCATGGCCCAGGCCTCCCTGGCGCCCTGACGGCAGGCCGATATCTTCCACAAACGGAGGCGTCGCCATGCTCCCTGAAGCTTCTCAGCAAGCTCACCAAGGCCCTCGGGTAGGGAGATGGATGGCCATAAAGCCTGAACGACGCCACTCATCGCCTGCCGAACACGTTCGAACAATTGCACCAGCTCGAGAAGTTGGTCACCTGTTGACCCTGGCATTTCCTCCGCAGGGCGACCTGTGAGCACACCTAAAGACATATTTCTGTCAATCGACTTCCTCGCCGAATTCTTGTTTTCAAAGGAATTTGCACAAGCACTTACTATAAATGCCGCGACGAAGCCGCTGATTCTCCTTCAAGGAGCCAGACAGTTGGGCCCGAACACCTTTCAGCTCTTCTCCTAGCTGGGTGTGGGCATCTTGGAGCTTGTTTCTCTCCTGTTGCACCTTCATAAGCACCCTCTCGCCGGCCTTTAGCTGATGCAGTAGCTGTTGCTTGTCCGGATCTAGTCCGGCGCCCTCTGCAACATTATTGTCAGATTCACGCCGCACTTTGTTAATTAATTATCTTTTCAAAGTACGTCTTACCAGCGGGGGTCTCTGCGGCTCCCCCTGTAGCGGCCAGTGCGGCCTCAAGTTGGGCCTTGCACTCTTGGAGCTCCTGGGACAGATGGGTATTCTTCACCGTAAGATCCTGCATAGAAATTGATCCTTAAATCAGTTATTTTAACTATTTTAAGTCTCGGGGGCTACTGGCATATATAACTATTAAAATTACTTACATGTATGTCTTTTACATACTGCTCCGTGGCTCTGGTTAACCCATCTTGAGCGGCACGGAGGTGCGCGTTTCCCGCATCAAAGGCATTTAACACCTCCGGGGAGAAACACGCGTCACGAAGAACTGTCCGGCGACGCCAGTGATTCATGGCGCTCTCCACCTCAGACCGGGTGGCGGACAGCCTGTCGGCATCCTCCGTCGGAGGTGTGTCCGGCTTGTGCCTTGTATTCGCCTCCCCTCCCGGGCCATGCGTTGGAGCATGGCCGACAGAGGCTTGATTGGCAACCTCTCCGGACACTGTCCGGTGAGCGCTCTTTCTAGAAAAGGTATGAGCATTAATATACCTCCTGGGAATCCTTCCCTTAAAAATAGCGGTGCTCCGTACCATTGCTGCGACATTTCAGTTCACATCACACTCCTCTTCCGCCTGCTGGGCCGAACTGACCCTTGTTGGTCGGCCACCGCGGGTTCGGCTTCCCGCCTTAAAGGCACCTCCTGCGATGCACCATCAGTATGGGATGGTCAGAATTGAGCACGGATCGAATGATGGTGTCAAGACCTCGGTCATAGTCACTTGGGAGGCCGGAAATAAACCGGGGTAATCAGCCTTAATGCGACTAAAGCATTGTCTATGCTGAGCTGGTGGAACACCCCGTCGATCAGTTCCACCGCTAAGTCCGAATCCTCTTCGGAGGCCGGATCAAGGGACCTTTCTGGATCCTCGGGTTGTGGAGCTGGGCTTTTTATGCCCTCCACATCCCGACACAGTTCCTGTGTCAAAATCATACAATAAGACAATTGCCTTTAAAGGCACGAATCAGATATGCATGCGACCGCTTACCCAGCTCCGAGGGTTGTTCAAGGAAAATCCGTTTAGAGGATTCGTGCGGAGGAAGTCCTCCTTCTCCCCCTTGTATAAGCCGGACAGGATCTTCACCAGGTCGTCGGCCGAGCCAGGTCCCTTGCGGCCGTGACGGGTGGCGTCATCGTCTCCATTGAAGTCCCACATGGGGTGGCCCCTCTATTGGAGCGGCTGCACCCCGCGCATAATGCATGTGGCCATGACTCCGATCATGGTTAATCCGGAATGGGCTAGCAGCCGTATCCGGCCCATCAAGTAATGGACGCTCCTATCATCTTCTCGTTGAGGGCTCCGTGGGCGCCAACTCAGGCGTTTCTTCAGTGGAGCGTTGCTGAACTCCGGGAGGCCGATTTGGACTGGATCCGGCAGCGGAGCGTCCTCGATATAAAACCACTCCGAAGGCCAGTCTTCGGACGCCTTCTTCGGGGTCCCGGACAGATATCCGGTCCCAGCGATGCGCCATATTTTGGCTCCGCCCACTTGATATATCGACCCCTCGTGAGAGCGGGGTACGAGGCAAAACAGCCTCTTCCACAATGCAAAATGGGGCTCAATGCCCAAGAATAGCTCACACAGAGCTACGAAGCCCGCGATGTGCAAAATGGAGGTGGGTGTAAGATGATGAAGCTGGAGTCCGTAAAACTCCAGGAGCCCCCGGAGAAACGGATGTATAGGAAATCCGAGTCCCCTTATTAAGTAGGGGATGAAGCACACCCGCTCTCCTTTGGAGGGATTGGGGGCGCTCTCCGCCTGCTTCCCACCGTTGTAGGTGGCTAGTCCGGCTCGAATCGGAACCATGAAAGCTGGGGGAAGATATCCCTCGGTTTGGAGCGCCACTAGCTCGCTGTGTGGAACTGAGCATCTCCCCCAATCTCCTGGCTTAGGGCCGGGAGCGCGAGAGGAGGAGCCGCATCGACTATCCATGATGGAATGGATTTTTGTTAGAGGCGCTTCGATGAGAACTTGCGGATGGGGGATGGTGTAAGCTGGATCTAGATCCTCGCCTCTCTTATAGGCGGCTCATTCGCATGGTTAGGGGGTAAAATGTAAAAATACCCCGGCCTTTCGCATTCGTACGACACGTGGAAGAGGGCCATTATTGGGCGTAGAAGCCAAGGAGCGCAACATTTATAAGGAAGCCGGACACTATTCGACGGGAACATGAAGTTTGAAGGAGAACCCGCCTTACGACGCCGAAGACAATATACGCGCCGGACTCGTCGTCGCTGAAGCCCAGTTCGGGGGCTACTGAGGGAATCCCGGACTAGGGGGTGTCCGGATAGCCGAACTATCATCATCGACCGGACTCCAAGACTATGAAGATACAAGATTGAAGACTTCGTCCCGTGTCCGGATGGGACTTTCCTTGGCGTGGAAGGCAAGCTTGGCGATACGGATATGTAGATCTCCTACCTTTGTAACCGACTCTGTGTAACCCTAGCCCTCTCCGATGTCTATATAAACCGGATGGCCTTAGTCCATAGGACGAACAACAATCATACCATAGGCTAGCTTCTAGGGTTTAGCCTCCTTGATCTCGTGGTAGATCTACTCTTGTAACCCACATCATCAATATTAATCAAGCAGGACGTAGGGTTTTACCTCCATCAAGAGGGCCCGAACCTGGGTAAAAACATCGTCTCCCTCGTCTCCTGTTACCATCCGCCTAGGCGCACAGTTCGGGACCCCCTACCCGAGATCCGCCGGTCTTGACACCGATAGGCCCATTTTGCAATCCTGCCCGTCGCATCGCGATTGTTTATAATATTGTTGAGAGGTACTTCGGAGGCCACCGCTATGGAACACTCTTGAAAGTAGTGTCGCAGCTTCCGGAATGCCATGAACACCGCATACGCTATCTTTTGATAATGTGGGTACCGGGACTTGCATGGAGTTAAGACAGTGGATACGTAGTACACTGGTTTTTGAAGAGGGAATTTGTGCCCTTCTGTTTCTCATTCGACGACGAGTACCGCGCTGACAACTTGATGTGTTGCTGCGATATATAACAACATCGGTTCGCCCAGGTTGGGCGCGGCCAGGACCGGATTTGTTGCCAATACGGCCTTAATTTCTTCGAGTCCGGCCGTGGCAGCATCCGTCCATTCGAAATGTTCGGTGCGCCGGAGGAGGCGATAGAGGGGCAGTGCCTTTTCTCCCAAACGGGAGATGAAGCGGCTTAGAGCCGCCCCGCATCCAGTTAGTTTTTGTATTTTCTTGAGGTCTTTTGGTATATCCAATTGTGATAGAGCTCGGATCTTGGCTGGGTTTGCTTCAATTCCTCTACCGGATACAATGAAGCCCAAGAGCTTTCCGGCTGGTACACCGAAAACACATTTTTCCGGGTTGAGCTTAATGTCATGTGCTCGGAGGTTGTCGAATGTCACCCTCAAGTCGTCTACTAGAGTTTCGACGTGTTTGGTCTTGACGACCACATCGTCTACGTATGCCTCTACTGTTTTGCCTATCTGGGTGGCCAGACATGTCTGAATCATGCGCTGATATGTTGCGCCGGCGTTTTTGAGTCCGAAGGGTATTGTGTTGAAGCAAAATGGTCCGTATGGAGTAATAAATGCCGTTGCGGCCTGGTCTTTTTCCGCCATCTTGATTTGATGGTATCCGGAGTATGCGTCGAGGAAGCACAATGAATCGTGCCCTGCGGTAGCATCGATGATTTGGTCGATGCGAGGGAGAGGGAAAGGGTCCTTTGAACAGGCCTTGTTAAGGTCTTTGAAATCGACACAAAGGTGCCAGGATTTGTCCTTTTGTGGTACCATTACCAGGTTGGCTAGCCAGTCCGGATGTTTTATATCTCTGATGAATCCGGCTTCTAAGAGTTTGGCTAGCTCCTCTCCCATTGCCTGTCTTTTGGGTTCGGAAAATCGCCAAAGAGCCTGTTTGACTGGCTTGAATCCTTTTAGGATATTTAGGCTGTGCTCTGCCAGCCTGCGTGGGATTCCTGGCATGTCTGAAGGGTGCCAGGCAAAAATGTCCCAATTTTCCCGGAGGAATTCTCATAGTGTGGCTTCTACATCAGGATTTAATTGTGCCCCAATGGAGGCCGTCTTTGTGGGGTCCGTTGGATGGACCTGGAATTTGACTATTTCGTCTGCTGGTTTAAAAGAGGTGGACTTAGACCTCTTATCGAGTATCACATCGTCCCTATCCACCATGGAGCGCAGCGCAGTGAGTTCCTCTGCCGCTAGGGCTTCGGATAATGCCTCTAGGGCCAGTGCGGCTGTCTTATTTTCAGCGCGGAGTGCTATATCTGGATCACTAACGAGAGTGATTATTCCATTGGGCCCGGGAATTTTGAGCTTCATGTACCCATAATGGGGTATAGCTTGGAAGATTGTGAATGCCTCTCGCCCTAACAAGGCGTGATATCCGCCTCCGAATGGGCCACTTGGAACGTGACCTCTTCGGACCTGTAGTTGTCCGGCGAGCCGAACACTACGTCTAGTGTGATTTTTCCTGTGCAGCGTACTTCTCGACTAGGGATTATTCCCCTGAAGGTTGTGCTGCTTCGCTCAATGCGGCTCCAGTCAATTTCCATTTTTTGAAGGGTTTCCTCATAGATGAGGTTTAATCCGCTGCCGCCATCCATGAGTACCTTGGTAAGACGAAAGCCGTCCACTATCGGACTGAGGACCAATGCGGCTGGTGCTCGAGCTGTTCGGAATTTAGGTTCATCGCTGGCATTGAAGGTGATAGCTGTGTCGCTCCATGGATTCATCGTTTCTACTTGGTAGACTTCGGCGAGGCTGTGGATTGTTCGCTTCCGCATGTTATTTGATGCGAAAGTCTCGAAGACTGTTAATACCGTACTGGTACTGTTGGGCTGGTTGTCCGGGGCTAGAAAGCCTTCGCCACTTTTGGCCACCTGCCGTAGTATCCAACATGCTCGAAGGCTATGTGTTGGAGTGGCGCCCTCCGTACTGTGGATTTTGCAGGGTCCGTTGAGCCATCCCTCCAGTACGGTTCCGTGCCCTTTAGGGGTTTTTTGCTTTTTGGTTTTTAATCCAGGTGCTTGAGTATGACGCACCCTTTTATTTCGGACTGGGGTTGTATTCAGGGCCGAATTGTCCCAAAACCTGGTTTCGGTTTTCCAGGCGCTCTCCATCGCACAGTATTTTTGTACAATGGTTGCTAGGTCGGCGAAACGTGTAACTTCGCGATGACTTATGGCGTTTATGATTCCCTTGTCCGTGCAATTGTTGCAAAAAATTGAAATCTCGCTTTCTTCACAGCAGTCCTTTATTCTGTTCATAACCAGGAGGAATCTGGCCCAGTAATGATGTACTGTTTCATCGGGCTCTTGCCGTATTTGAGATAGATCACTTATGTTTGGGTGGGCGGGTGGAATTAAGTTTGGAACCCCGCCCGATCTGAGGCTCAAAGGCCAAGAAGTTTCCGGATTTGGAAGCTTGGTTTGTTGGATGCCTTCCAACAAATCTGGCCCGATGCCTGACTTTAGGTTCAGTATTTGATTGACATCCGTCCCTTCGCAGGAATCCGGCATGGAGGGATCGGGAATCCGGACATAGGTAGTTTTTAACATAGAAGAAGAGTCGCTGCATTGTTCCTCTACCACAACAACGTGGTGGGTAGCCTGGGGAGAGTTAATTTCTCTCAGATCGGTTTTAAGACCAATCTGATCGTAGTCTGTAGCGACTCCCAACGCGGCGATGCGATCCAAGAGCTCGTTTACGGAGGAGAGCTCAATCGGATCTAGCGGCTCGGCAAATTCCGAGCTGACGTGAAGATCGCTTTTGATGACCTGAGAGGTCATCGTCGGAGCGGTGGCCGAACAGGCGGTCATAAGAAAATCACCTAGCCGGATAGTTTGGCCGGCGGCCAAAGCTCCCTTGACGACGGCGCCGTCTTTAAAGACGGGAAAAGGCATCCTTCCTGATTCCGACAGCACAGAGGAACTCTCAATGAAAACACCAATGTCGGTGTCAAAACCGGCGGATCTCGGGTAGGGGGTCCCGAACTGTGCATCTAGGCGGATGGTAACAGGAGACAAGGGACACGATGTTTTACCCAGGTTCGGGCCCTCTTGATGGAGGTAAAACCCTACGTCCTGCTTGATTAATATTGATGATGTGTGTTACAAGAGTAGATCTACCACGAGATCAAGGAGGCTAAACCCTAGAAGCTAGCCTATGGTATGATTGTTGTTCGTCCTACGGACTAAAGCCATCCGGTTTATATAGACACCGGAGAGGGCTAAGGTTACACAGAGTCGGTTACAATGGTAGGAGATCTACATATCCGTATCGCCAAGCTTGCCTTCCACGCCAAGGAAAGTCCCATCCGAACACGGGACGAAGTCTTCAATCTTGTATCTTCATAGTCTTGGAGTCCAGCCGATGATGATAGTTCGGCTATCCGGACACCCCCTAATCCAGGACTCCCTCAGCCGGCCCTCTCTATGGTGCGCCCTAGGGGAATCCTACTCCCACCGGGAGTAGGATTCCCCCTTTCCTAGTAGAACTAGGAGCCCTTCCAAGTAGTAGGAGTAGGAGAGAAGGAAAGGGAAAAGAGAAGAGAAGGAAGGAGGGGGCGCCGCCCCTCCCCCTAGTCCAATTTGGACTAAAGCCTTGGGGGGGGGGGGGCGCAGCCTCCCTCTCTCTTTTCCCTAAAGCCCAATAAGTCCCATATACTCCCCGGCGAATTTCCGTAACTCTCCGGTACTCCGAAAAATACTCGAATCACTCGGAACCTTTTCAAAGTCCGAATATAGTCGTCCAATATATTGATCTTTACGTCTCGACCATTTAGAGACTCCTCATCATGTCCCCGATCTCATCCGGGACTCCAAACTACCTTCGGTACATCAAAACACATAAACTCATAATATAACCATCATCGAACTTTCAGCGTGCGGACCCTACGGGTTCGAGAACTATGTAGACATGACCGAGACACGTCTCCGGTCAATAACCAATAGTGGAACCTGGATGCTCATATTGGCTCCCACATATTGTACGAAGATCTTTATCGGTCAAACTGCATAACAACATACGTTGTTCCCTTTGTCATCGGTATGTTACTTGCCCGAGATTCGTTCGTCGGTATCTCAATACCTAGTTCAATCTCGTTACTGGCAAGTCTCTTTACTCGTTCCGTAATACATCATCCTGTAACTAACTCATTAGTTATAATGCTTGCAAGGCTTATAGTGATGTGCATTACTGAGTGGGCCCAGAGATACCTCTCCGACAATCAGAGTGACAAATCCTAATCTCGAAATAAAATCCTAATCTCGAAATATGCCAACCCAACAAGTACCTTCGGAGACACCTATAGAGCACCTTTATAATCACCTAGTTACGTTGTGACGTTTGGTAGCACACAAAGTGTTCCTCCGGTAAACGGGAGTTGCATAATCTCATAGTTATAGGAACATGTATAAGTCATGAAGAAAGCAATAGCAACATACTAAACGATCAAGTGCTAAGCTAACGGAATAGGTCAAGTCAATCACATCATTCTCCTAATGACGTGATCCCGTTAATCAAATGACAACTCATGTCTATGGTTAGGAAACTTAACCATCTTTGATTAACAAGCTAGTCAAGTAGAGGCATACTAGTGACACTATGTTTGTCTATGTATTCACACATGTATTATGATTCCGGTTAATACAATTCTAGCATGAATAATAAACATTTATCATGAAATAAGGAAATAAATAATAACTTCATTATTGCCTCTAGGGCATATTTCCTTCAGCCCCATATACCGGTCTAACCTCGTCGGAGCAAACATGCCGCCGCGGAGTTTGCCGGAATCCGCCCTAAACTCGCCGGAATTCATCACCGCTCACAGGAAAAGGCTGCTAGGCGCCACAATCGATCACCGCCGGTTTGAATTGGACGAGCTCGACATAGCCGTGGCCTCCCATGACCTCAGTCTTGCCGCCGGAATCCTCCCGACGCGGCAGGCAAAGGGGCACGACTCGGCTGGCAATAGAGCAAGACGCAGACGGCCGAGGCGGCGGGGCGTGGCCGGCAAGGTTGGGCACGGACGATGGAGGCGACGGGGCGTGGCCGGCGAGGCTGGGCGCGGCCGGCATGGTGATGGGGCATGTCCGACAGGGGCGGGACGCGGCAGACGGGCGACGGGGCACGGCCGACAGGCGACGCGGCATGGCCTGCGGGCGATGGGGTGCGGCCGATGGGGTTGGACGTGACTGGCATGGCCGGTGCGGCCGGCTGGGGGAAAGGGCGGCAGCGGCCGGCCTGGAGGAAGGAGCTCTTTGTTTCAGTTTTACAGTATCTGTTTGGCCACAGCTAAAATGAACCCTTAAAATGCACTTTTTCCAACCCGTATTCTAGTTTTGCAGTTTGCGATTTTAAGGGGTTTGCTAGAGATGGAGAGCGACAATAAGGCAATTACCGCTAGAGATGCTCTTATTTAGTTATAGTTCCAGCTAGACTCTATATATATTCATGTAATACCAGGAGATTTGATGCAGTCATCTTTTTGTTTCCTTTTTTGTGGGTGGATCCCATGCAATCACCTGATTGATTCCCTTCTAGTGTTGGTCGATAGATTTCCTTATATTTACAATCCTATCAAGTAAATGTTAGCTCATTTCCTGCCTTTGACATTAATTGTTTGGAAAGAACAATTATCTTAAAAAAATAACGCTATGGTGCGTGGAAAGGTTAATGTCAAGAGAATTATTGTAACATATATAGGCGGATGCAACATGTTTCACAAGTTAGATTGTGTTCCAATTGTTGGCAGCTAGTTGCCAACACCCACAGGTGGTAGGTTCAAATCCCATGCAAGGTTTTTTATTTATTTATCAATACGACTCCTTCCGTTCACTTTTGACCTTTAGATATTTATAAGATAACACATAAAACAGTTCAACTTCAGTTGTCCTAAACGACTAACAAAAGTGAATGGAGGGAGTAGTTGAAGATTCATACTGACTCGACCAATGAACCAAGAAGCAGTGTCACCCTAACATTTCCCACTTTGGTTTTTTCGAGGGTACGCCAGTGGCGTATCTTAGCTTTATAGAAGAGAGAAATATATGTACAAGAGATTACAATTGTGCTAGTTAGGAGTCACAAGCTGACCCTAACCGAGCCTCCACCACACTCCCACACTCTACTTGACTACTCGGATACTAGTTGTCCTCCAAATGCTTCTGCCATGGCCCAAGTCCTCAAATCATCAAAGATCGTGTCCACCGTATCGCCCTCGTTCTTGGTCTGGCTTGATCCAAAGACCCTCGCGTTCCTTTGTTTCCAAAGTGTCCAGCATATTAGCATCACGAACGTGTCGAACCCTTTCCGAGTTTGCTTGTGAATTTGTTTCCTAGCTTCCGTCCACCATTGCACTAGCCTAGAGTAATTTGCAGGGCAAAGCTCGATCCTCAAACCCATTCTGGCAATGCAACGAAACCACACTTGCCGTGAGAACATGCACTACTGCAAAATGTGGTCCACCATGTCCTCCTCCTGGTCGCATAAGTAGCATCTAGATGTTTGGTCTTGCAACCCATGTCTCGTCCTTCTATCCGACGTCCACAGTCGGTATTGTACTGCCAACCACATGAAGATCTTACACGCAAGTGGGGCCCAACATTTCCAGATGGCTCCGAATGAGTGAAATCTCACTCCTCCCTCACAAAGCATCTTGTATGCTGATGATGCCGTGTAGGCTCCTGATTCGTTCCAAGCCCAAATGGGTCGGTCCTCCAACTGTTCATCCAATTGAACCTCGGAGATGATTTCCCAAAGCCCGATGAACTGGGTCAAACCTTCCGTGCATAGGTTACCTACTACGTCGTTCATCCAAGCATGCATGCCCAACGCATCACATACCAACCTCCTATTGGCCACTTGCGTGCGAACCGTTGCCAGAACCAAGGGGGCAATCTCTGATATTATCGCACCTTGCAGCCATCGATCTTTCCAAAACAAGATTTTGTCTCCCGTGCCAACCTTCCATTTGACTAGACTCCCAAAGGCTTGGGCTACCTTTTTGTCCGCCGCCAAATTAAGCCCCTGCCAAGGCCTGGACGCGTCTGTCCGTCAGAGCCATTCCCATCTTAATCTTAAAGTCAGGCCATGTTTATATAGGTCAATGACTCCCAATCCTCCCATGTGTTTTGGCCTACACACCTTGGCCCAGGACACCACACATTTTCCACCGCTCACTTCCTCTGTCCCGGCCCAAAAGAATGCCCGACAGCCTTTGTCCACTCTTTCAAGAGACCATTTTGGTGCCTCCGCAATCATGAGATGATGAGTGGCTTGTGCCCTCATGACTTGATTGACGAGGATCATCCTCCCAGGTCTTGTCACCAATCCCCTTTGCCATCCTGGCAAGATGTGTAGGGCCGCATCGACCACCGGCTGCCACTCGGATCTTTTAACTTGTCTTATGCTAAGCTGGATCCCAAGGTATTTGCACGGGAAGGTGGCGATCTTCCAATGGTAGGGCCGACTTTACAAGCTCCTCGTCCTCGGTCTTTGCCCGGATCATACTTGCCGCAGATTTGGCAAAGTTCACTTTAAGACCAGATGCCACTCCGAAGATGGTGAAGGTTTCAGAAGATCTGGCCAAGTTGGTTTGATGAATAGCACCACATCATCTGCGTATAAGGATAGACGCTGCATCGGGCTGCACCCATTGATGGTACTCAGTACACGATCCTCGTGCGCCTTCACAATGATAGCCGCGAGGACGTCCATGGTAATTACGAAAAGCAAAGGGGAGATCGAGTCCCCTTGCCTCAGGCCTTTAGCGTGCATGAACTTGTCTCCTGCACATCCATTTACAAGCACTCTTGAGCTGGCAATGGTAAGAAGTGTTGCTATCCAAGATATCCAACGCTCCGAGAATCCTTTAGCTCTCAACACTTCGAACAAGAATGTCCATGCCAGGGAGTCAAAGGCTTAGTTATGTCTAACTTGAGCATAACTCCTTTCGCTTTCCTTCGATGCAATGAGCGTGCCATTTGCCTTACTAGAAGAAAATTATCATGCAAGCAACGCCCCTTAATGAAAGCGGACTGGTTCACCTGTACAAGCTCTCCCATACGTGGCTTGAGCCTAGAAGTCAGGAGTTTAGATGCGATCTTAGGCATGCTGTGTAGGAGGCAGATAGGTCGAAAGTCGAATACACTGCATGCTTCCGGAGACTTCGGCAAGAGGGTGATCAGAGTTTGGTTTAGTCTGCCGAATCCCCTTCCATTTCCAAGAAAGAGCTTGTGAATCACCGCCACCAGATCACCCTTAATCACCTCCAAAGCATTCTGAAAAAACAGACCTATGAACCCGTCCGGCCCTGGTGCCTTGTCCGAGGGTAGATCCTTTATCACCGCCCAAATCTCGTGCTCCATGAACACCGCATCCTGCTCCGAGAGGTCAACAGGCTCAATCCCCAGTCTGTCCAAATCTAGAGTGAATTCACGTGCCTCATCCTTGCCTAACAAGTCTTTGTAGGCCGTGTAGAAGGCCTCCTCCTTGCCTTTCTGATCCGTGATAATACGCCCATCCATGGTCAAGGAAGGTATATAGTTCTTCATACGTCTCCCATTAGCTACCAAGTGAAATAGCCGCGTGTTTGCATCGCCTTCTTGAAGCCATGTTATTCTCGATCTTTGTCCGGCAATGGTCCTCTCTAGGGATGCCAGTCCTAGCACCAGATGATGTTTAAGTGTTCTTCTGAGCCATCTCTCCTCCTCTGTAAGCAGACGGTTTTCCTGAGCACAGTCGAACCGCATGATGACTATATTAGCGATGGCAATTTGCAGCTTGATATTGCCTATCTCCTTTTGGCCCCAAGTGGCAAGTGCTCTAGCCGTGTTCCGAAGCATAATATCCAGACGCATGAAGGGGTCTGAAATACTAGGGTCGCACTTCCAAGCCTCCTTAACGATGTCCAAGAAGCCATCCGTTTTAACCCAGAATTTCTCGAATCGGAACCTCCTCCTCACCTGCATCGGCTCTTAAAGCGTTAGGTGCAACGGGCAGTGGTCCGATTACTCGGTGGATAAGGCTTGCAACAAGCAATCCGGGTGTTCTAGCTTCCAATCCACGGAGACAAACGCACGATCAATCTTGGTGAGTGTGGACGTCTCCCTTTCGTTGCTCCACGTGAATCTGCGGCCATGGAAGAATAGCTCCTTGAGAGCGTTGTTGTCCACAAAACGCTTGAACTTCCCCATCATTCTCCGGTCCAAGTTGGCGTTATTCTTGTCTTCCGCGTGCAGGATAAGATTGAAGTCGCCAATGACAATCCATGGTCCTGGGCTTAACGATCTACGCTCCAAAATCTCATTTAGGAAGTTGATCTTGTGCTCGTCCTCCTGCGGCCCATAGCGTCCCCTCCTTGAGCGAGACGTACCCGGTGACGCAATGGGAATCATTGACAAAATTCGTCAAAAACGCCCTCGTGGTGTTCCAAGCCACGAAAATGCCTCCTCTAGTGTCAGACGCCGACAAATAAGTGAAACCATCATAGTTCGGACCCATGCATTGCAAGATTACATAAATGTCCACCACCTCTAATTTAGTTTCTAGAATACAAACGATCGCCGCACGAATCCTGTAAGCGCCTTCCTCTTAGCCGGACTGTTAAGACCTCTAACATTCCAGCACACTAACATTTCCCACTTTGTTAAGATGAAGAAATCAGTCGCGGCGCAACGCATCCTGCCTCACTTGCCAATTCTTCCGGCTTTAATCAATTAACCAAGAAGCAGTGTCACCCTAACACTATCTACTAATCTCTTTATGTCTCACTTGTCAATTCTTCCGGCTTTAATCAACAAACTAGCCAAGAACACAACACCGACACATTATGAGCAGTTAAAACTTCCACACCGACACATTATGAGCAGTTAAAACTTCCACAGAAACCTCAATCAGCAAAGTTCTCAGTAGAATCTTACTGGGACTAAATGGGTTTGACCAGACAACTACATCTGCTAAAACCAGTGCTTCCAACACATGACAGTGCAGTAGAGGATAATGCGAGCGATTGCACACGTCTGCAGTTGGTGTTACGTTTCCGCCGGCCGGTGACTCATTTCGCAAAAATAAAAGAAAGATAATACTTATGATCCAAGCAAACACCGATACAACGCCGGCTACATAAATCGATCCAAGTTCAGGATTACATCAACACTGACATCCATCCAAAGTTCCCCCTCTCCAAAATCTAAAAACGACGACACTTCACAAACTTAACACTCCAGAGTTCACACATTTGTACTCTCCCAGCCGCCAAATCACCACGGCCAGCAGCTTAATCGACCTCCTCGATCTTGGGCCCCGCACCGCTTCCCCCGGCCGGCGCATCCTCATCCATGCCGGCGGCACCGCCCATGCCTCCCATGTCGGCGCCAGCGCCCTGGTACATCTTGGCGATGATGGGGTTGCAGACGCCCTCCAGTTCCTTCATCTTGTCCTCGAACTCGTCCGCCTCCGCGAGCTGGTTGGTGTCGAGCCAGCTGATGGCGCCGTCGATGGCGTCCTCGATCTTCTTCTTGTCGTCGGCGGGGAGCTTGGACGCGATCTTGTCGTCCTTGACGGTGTTCCTCATGTTGTAGGCGTAGTTCTCCAGCGCGTTCTTGGCCTCCACCTTCTTCTTCAGCTCCTCGTCCTCGGCCTTGTACCGCTCCGCCTCCTGCACCATCTTCTCGATGTCCTCCTTGCTCAGCCGCCCCTTGTCGTTGGTGATGGTGATCTTGTTCTTCACGCCGGCGGTCTTGTCCTCGGCCGACACGTTCAGGATGCCGTTGGCGTCGATGTCGAAGCAGACGGTGATCTGGGGCACGCCGCGGGGGGCCGGGGGGATGCCGGACAGCTCGAACTTGCCCAGCAGGTTGTTGTCCTTGGTCCGCGCGCGCTCGCCCTCGAACACCTGGATCAGGACGCCCGGCTGGTTGTTCGAGTAGGTGGAGAATATCTGCTCCTTCTTGGTCGGGATGGTGGTGTTCCGCGGGATGAGCGTCGTCATCACGCCGCCGGCGGTCTCCAGGCCGAGGGACAGCGGCGTGACGTCGAGCAGGAGCAGGTCCTGCACCTTCTCGTTGCCCTCGCCGCTGAGGATGGCGGCCTGCACGGCGGCGCCGTAGGCCACGGCCTCGTCGGGGTTGATGCTCTTGCACAGCTCCTTGCCGTTGAAGAAGTCCTGGAGCAGCTGCTGCACCTTGGGGATGCGGGTGGATCCGCCGACGAGCACGACGTCGTGCACGGTGCTCTTGTCCATCTTGGCGTCGCGCAGGCACTTCTCCACGGGCTCCATGCACTTGCGGAACAGGTCCATGTTGAGCTCCTCGAACCGAGCCCTGGTGATGGTCGAGTAGAAGTCGACGCCCTCGTACAGGGAGTCGATCTCGATGGTGGTCTGGGCGGTCGACGACAGGGTGCGCTTGGCGCGCTCGCAGGCCGTGCGCAGCCGGCGCAGCGCGCGAGGGTTGCCGCTGATGTCCTCTTGTGCTTGCGCTTGAACTCCTGGACGAAGTGGTTCACCATGCGGTTGTCGAAGTCCTCGCCGCCGAGGTGGGTGTCGCCGGCGGTGGCCTTCACCTCGAAGATGCCCTCCTCGATGGTGAGCAGCGACACATCGAACGTGCCGCCACCGAGGTCGAAGATGAGCACGTTCTTTTCGCCAGAGCTGCTGGCCTTCTTGTCAAGGCCGTAGGCAATGGCGGCGGCAGTGGGCTCGTTGATGATGCGCATCACATTGAGGCCGGCGATGACCCCGGCGTCCTTGGTGGCCTGACGCTGCGAGTCGTTGAAGTAGGCCGGCACCGTGACGACGGCGTTCTTGATGGTGGTGCCGAGGTAGGCCTCACCGATCTCCTTCATCTTGATGAGCACCATCGAGGAGATCTCCTCGGCGGCGAACTGCTTCTCCTCGCCCTTGTACTGGACGACGATCATCGGTTTGTCAGCAGGGCCGGGGATGACCTTGAACGGCCACAGCTTCATGTCGCTCTGCACCGACGGGTCGGTGAACCGCCTGCCGATCAACCGCTTGGCATCTGCGATGGAGATGGAGCAGGAATGTCAGTCAAACTGTTCGACTGGATAATTGACGCTCAAACTCATAACAAAAGCAAACAAGCAGAGCAGCAGTAGAGCTTTGACAAGTCAAGGAACTGTTTAAAAGTCCCAAACAAGAAACCGAAATTTACCCCCAAACAAATTGTTCAGCTAACCCAGCAAGTTATCTTCCTTCCCATTGTTCAGCACAGAAATCTTAATCAGCAATTTTTTACAGAATCTCGCTGGAACTAAGCGGATTTTAATTCTAGATCAGATTGATTGCATATATTTCCGCCGGTTCTTCGAATACATGAGAATGCAGAATTGGACGACGCCAACTTGGCTCTACATTCCTTTGCTACTCGTTAAGCTCAGTGAACAAACAAATTTAGAAAACAAAATTCAGACTACATACTACAATGATCTGCATTGCGGTACATAATCGCATAAAAAACGCATACACGCACATAATCGAGCACAGCATCAACCGTAGCAGTACAAGCACGAACACGAGATGATCCATCTAAGCTAGAAGAAGAGGAGCGGTGCAGGAGGACGTACCGAAGACGGTGTTGGTGGGGTTCATGGCGACCTGGTTCTTGGCGGCGTCGCCGATGAGGCGCTCGGTGTCGGTGAAGCCAACGTAGGAGGGCGTGGTGCGGTTGCCCTGGTCATTGGCGATGATCTCCACTCGGTCGTGCTGCCACACGCCGACGCACGAGTAGGTGGTGCCCAGGTCGATGCCGATCGCTGGGCCCTCTCCTCCATTCTTCGCCATCTCCTCTCTAAGCTTGAATGGGGAAACGGAAACTCGAAGGCGAAATCGGAGCTAAGAACTCTACAGATCTGAGAGAAATCGCTTGCTTGCTTGCGAGTTGGGAATCGCGATGGAACTGATGTGGGGAGGGACGAACGGGGGGCGCGAACGATATTGTAGATCAGCCCTACATTTGCCCATTATTGTAGATCAGCCCTACATTTGCCACAACGATATTCTTCACTATTTGTATTCTAGCCATAGTTTAAAAAACCCGGACCGAACCGGCGGTCGAACCGGAAAAAAGGGAACCGGCGGCCTCAGCTGTTTTCTAAGCTAATAAGACTGTTTTGCAATCAGACCGGAGAAAACCGATCGAACCGGCTGGTTTTCTGGAAAGCCGGTGAAAAAACCGGGCCATTGAACCACGAAAAACCAAGAAAATGTTTTAATAAAAATTGGGAAAGTGGGATTCAATTCCATGTCGTGTGAGCAGTACGCGGGACCTCCTCACGGCCCAATAACCAACTCGGATGTGCTACTTTGTTGTCCACTGCATGGAAATAATTTTATTTGACCATTGTTTCACACTATATTAGCGCATATATTACTCAACATATATTATTTTATTGCTTAAAAAACCGACAATCGAACCGATGAACCAGCGGTCCTATCGGTAAAAACCTGAACCGACAACTTTTCCGGTTCGATTTCCGGTCGATTTTTTAAACTATGATTCTAGCAAGCATTCGTACTCTTTGATACTATCACATTTGCTTGAGTTGCTACTGCTGCTGTTGCTACTACTGTTGTTACCCTACTATTATTGCTATCACTATGCTAATAATAACTTTTCGTATCAGCCAAGTAGTTGGCTTGTTTTTCTCTTTGTCGCTCTGAGGAACTGTCTCCTGGGAAGTGGGTTTGGCTGTACTATTTTGTCGTATTGGTGTTAGCTGGTTTTAGCCCTAGAATTGGAGTTTCGAATGTGAGCTCCAAGTGGCAGGTTTCCAGCTAGTGCTCCAACTCACTTTCTCCCCTCTACCTTATTCTCCTAGTCATGGTGTAGTCGCTACTTTAGGTTATGGTAACAAACTTTGTATTTTTGTTAAGAAATTAATGGAAAGGGGGAAAGGCCCGTTTGGAAAAAAAATTGGTGCAAGGAAGTGATTCTCGGGTGTGGTTGAATCGATAAGTCAGCTGGTAAGGCTTATAAATATTCTTCGGCTTCCCTTATGTCGAATCAATATATTTGGGATAAAATACTACTCCCGAAGACTGTTGCGATCCCCTATACTTCTGGGTCATCGGGAGCATGGTAGCATGCATCGTTGAGGGCCGAGATGCACACACACGTTTAGAGCCAGGCCGAAGGGTGAGTAGTCATGCACATGCCATGTGAAGCATGAACCGCCAATGAGGTATTTTGTCACTTGGTAAAGTGCTCAAGACATGTGCCTATGGAAAACATAGCAGATGTGACCTCATGAGACACCGATGCAAAGGTGGATGTGAGCATGGATAGGACGCCAACGTCAGAGGTAGGGGTCAGAAATCAATAGCCTTGGCGGTTGATGTCTGCTACACAACATTCTTCTTGTAGACTTGTGTTGGGCCTCCAAGCGCAGAATTTTGTAGGACAGTAGCAAATTTCCCTCAAGTGCATGACCTAAGGTTTATCAATCCATGGGAGGCGTAGGATGAAGATGATCTCTCTCAAACAACCTTGCAACCAAATAACGAAGAGTCTCTTGTGGTCCCCAACACACCCAATACAATGGTATATTGTATAGGTGCACTAGTTCAACGAAGAGATGGTGATACAAGTGTAATATGGATAGTAGATATAGTCTTTTGTAATCTAAAAATATAAAAACAGCAAGATAGCAAGTAACAAAAGTGAGCAAAATGGTATTGCAATGCTCGGAAATAAGGCCTAGGGTTCATACTTTCTCTAGTGCAAGTTTTCTCAACAATGATAACATAATTAGATCATATGGCAAACCCTCAACGTGCGATAAAAGTCACTCCACAGTTCCTATCGCGGAGAACATAAGATGAAATTGCTTGTAGGGTTAATCCATTGAGCTATTCCTATAAGTGTCACAAACAACCCTAGAGTTCATAGTAAAATAACACCATATGATACACATCAATCAACCCTAATGTCACCTAGATACTCCAATGTCACCACAAGTAACCGTGGGTCAATTATACGATATGCATCAAACAACTTCAGATTCATAATATTCAACCCAACACGAAGAACCTTAAAGAGTGCCCCAAGATTCCTACCAGAGAAACAAGGACAAAAACGTGCATCAACCCCTATGCATAGATTACGCCAATGTCACCTCGAGAATCAGTGAGTTGGGTGCCAAAACATACATCAAGTGAATCAATAAAACACCCCATTGTCACCACGGGTATCCTACGCAAGACATACATCAAGTGTTCTCAAATCCGCAATAGTATTCAATCCGATAATAGTGAAACCTCAAAGGTAAAACTCAATTCATCAGAAGAAGGTAGAGGTGGAGAAACACCATATGATCCAACTATAATAACAAAGCTCCCGGTACATCAAGATCGTGCCATATCAAGAATACGAGTGAGAGAGGGAGAGGTCAAACACATAGCTACTGGTACATACCCTCAGCCCCGAGGGTGAACTACTCCCTCCTCTTCATGGAGAGCACCGGGATGATGAAGACGACCATCGGTGATGGTTTACCCCTCCGGCAGGGTGCCAGAACGGGCTCCCGATTGTTTTTTCATTGCTACAGAGGCTTGCCGCGGCGGAACTCCCGATCTAGGTTTCTTTCTGGGGGTTTCTGGATTTATAAGAATTTTTGGCGTCGGTTTCACGTCAGGGAGGGTCCACGAGTCAGCGACAAGGCAGGGGGGCGCGCCCTAGGGGGGTGGGCACGTCCTCCATCCTTGTTGTTGACTCGGGACTCTTCTGGCCCAACTCTTGTGCTTCGAGGGCTTCTTCTGGTCCATAAAAAATCACCGTAAATTTCAGCTCGTTTGGACTCCGTTTGATATTCCTTTTCTCCAAAACTCAAAAACAAGGAAAAACAGAAACTGACACTGGGCTCTAGGTTAATAGGTTAGTCCCAAAAATAATATAAAATAACATATTAATGCTTATAAAACATCCAAAACAGATAATATAATAGCATGGAACAATCAAAAAGTATAGATACATTGGAGACGTATCAAGCATCTCCAAGCTTAATTCATGCTCGTCCTCGAGTAGGTAAATGATAAAAACACAATTTTTCATGTGGAATGCTACCTAGCATATTTTCCAATGTAATCTTCTCTATTGTGGCAAGAATATTCAGATCCATAAGATTTAAAACAAAAGTTTAATATTGACATAAAAATGATAATACTTTAAGCATACTAATAAAGAAAATCATGTCTTCTCAAACTAACATAGCCAAAGCAAGCTATCCCTACAAAATCATATAGTCTGGCTATGCTCCATTTTCATCACACAAAATATTCAAATCATGCACAACCCCAATGACAAGCCAAGCAATTGTTTAATACTTTTGATGTTGTCAAACTTTTTCAATTTTCACGCAATACATGAGTGTGATCCATGGGTATAGCACTATAGGTGGAATAGAATATGGTGGTTGCGGAGAAGACAAAAATAAGGAGATAGTCTCACATCAACTAGGCGTATCAACGGGATATATATGGAGATGCCCATAAATAGATATCAATGTGAGTGAGTAGGGATTTCCATGCAACGGATGCACTAGAGATATAAGTGTATGAAAGCTCAAAAAGAAACTAAGTGGGTGTGCATCCAACTTGCTTGCTCATGAAGATCTAGGGCATTTGAGGAAGCCCACCGTTGGAATATACAAGTCAAGTTCTATAATGAAAAATTACCACTAGTATATGAAAGTGACAAAATAGGAGACTCTCTATCATGAAGATCATGGTGCTACTTTGAAGCACAAGTGTGGAAAAAAGATAGTAACATTGCCCCTTCTCTCTTTTCTCTCGTTTTTTTCTTCTCTTTTTTTGATTGGCTTCTTTGGCCTTTTTTTGTTGGCTTCTTTGGCCTCTCATTATCACACTTTTATTTACTTACAACTCAGGAATTACGACTCGATACTTAGAACAAAATATAACTCTATATGAATGCCTCCGGCGTTGTATCGGGATATGCAATGACTCAAGAGTGACATGTATGAAACTTATGAATGGTGGCTTTGCCACAAATACTATGTCAACTACATGATCATGCTAAGCAATATGACAATGATGAAGCATGTCATAATAAACGGAACAGTGGAAAGTTGCATGGCAATATATCTCGAAATGGCTATGGAAATGCCATAATAGGTTGGTATGGTGGCTGTTTCGAGGAAGGTATATGGTGGGTGTAATGCACCGGCGAAAGTTGCGCGGTACTAGAGAGGCTAGCAATGGTGGAAGGGTGAGAGTGCGTATAATCCATGGACTCAACATTAAAAGAACTCATGCACTTATTGCAAAAATTTAGAAGTCATCAAAAACCAAAGCACTACACGCATGCTCCTAGGGGGATAGATTGGTAGGAAAAGACCATCGCTCACCCCCGACTGCCACTCATAAGGAAGACAATCAATAAATAAAATTGTGCTCTGACTTTATCACAAAGTGGTTCACCATACATGCATGCTACGGGAATCACAAACTTCAACTCAAGCATTCTTTAAATTCATAATCACCCCAACTAGCATTGCTTTGATATTATCACTTCCATATATCAAAACAATTATCAAGCATCAAACTTATCTTAGTATTCAACGCACTCAAAAGAAAGTTTCACAAATCTTGAATACCAAGTATATTATCTTTAAGCAAATTACCATGCTATTAAAAACTCTCAAAATAATCTAAGTGAATCATAGTATTCAATGCACTTTATATGAAAGTTTTTATTAGATCCCTCTTGGATGCCCATCATATTAGGACTAAATTCATAACCAAAGCAAATTACCATGCTGTTTAAGACTCTCAAAATAATATAAGTGAATCATGAGAGTTCATCAATTTCTTCAAAATAAAAGCACCGTCGTGCTTTAAAAATATATAAGTGAAGCACTAGAGCAAATGACAAACTACTCCAAAAGATATAAGTGAAGATTAATGAGTAGTCGAATAATTATGTAACTATGTGAAGACTCTCTAACATTTAAGAATTTCAGATCTTGGGATATTATTCAAACAACAAGCAAAACAAAATAAAATAAAATGACGCTCCAAGAAAAACACATATCATGTGGTGAATAAAAATATAGCTCCAAGTAAGGTTACCGATGAACGAAGACGAAAGAGGGGATGCCATCTGAGGCATCCCCAAGCTTAGTTGCTTGGTTGTCCTTGAATATTACCTTGGGGTGCCTTGGGCATCCCCAAGCTTAGGCTCTTTCCACTCCTTATTCCGTAACTTCACCCAAAACTTGAAAACTTCGCAACACAAAACTCAACAGAAAACGCGTAAGCTCCGTTAGTATAAGAAAATAAAATCACCACTTTTGGTACTGTTGTGAACTCATTATTTATTTATATTGGTGTTATATCTACTGTATTCCAACTTCTCCATGGTTCATACCCTCCGATACTACCCATAGATTCATCAAAATAAGCAAACAACACAATGAAAACAGAATCTGTCAAAAACTGAACAGTCTGTAATATTATGGAAACTTCGTATACTTCTGTAACTCAAAAAATTCTGAAAAATTAGGACAACATAGAAAATTTGTATATCAATCTTGTGTAAAAAATTCAGATCAAAAGCACGTTCTAGTGAATTTTCAAAATTCCTGGACTGGGAGCAAAAGTTTCTATTTTTGCACAGAATCAAGTCAACTATCATCCACACTGTCCTAAAGGCTTTACTTGGCACTTTATTGAAACAAAAGCTATAAAACATGATTACTACAGTAGCATAATAATGTGAACACACAAAAACAGTAGTTAGAAATATTGGATTGTCTCCCAACAAGCGCTTTTCTCTAATTCTTTTTTAGCTAGGCATGATGATGTCAATGATGCTCACGTAAAAGATAAGAATTGAAACATAGTCGGAGCATAATGAAGCATATGACTAGCACATTTAAGTCTAACCCACCTATGCATAGGGTTTTTGTGAGCAAACAATTTATGGGAACAAGAATCAACTAGCATAGGAAGGCAAACCAAGCATAACTTCAAAACTTTAAGCACATAGAGAGGAAACTTGATATTATTGCAATATGTAGAAGCACATATTCCTCTCTCAAAATAATTTTCATTAGCATCATGAATGATTCACCAATATAACTATCACATAAAGCATTCTTTTCATGATGCATAAGCATAGAATTTTTATTACTCTCCACATAAGAAAATTTCTTCTGATGAATAGTAGTGGGAGCAAACTCAACAAATTAACTATCATGTGAGGCATAATCCAATTGGAAATTAAAATCAATATGACAAGTTTCATGGTAATCATTATTATTTATAGCATACATGTCATCATAATAATCATCATAGATAGCAACTTTGTTCTCATAGCCAATTGGAACCTCTTCCGAAATAGTGGATTCATCACTAATAAAGTCATGAACTCTCCAAATCCACTTTCATAATTATCACAATAAGATTCAACACCCTCCAAAATAGTGGGATCATTACTTCCTAAAGTTGACACTCTTCCAAACCCACTTTCATCAATATACTCATCATAAATAGGAGGCATGCTATCATCAAAATAAATTTGATCATCAAAACTTTGGGGACTAGAAACATCATATTCATCAAACATAGCATCCCCAACCTTGTAGCTTTGCATATCATTAGCATCATGGATATTCAAAGAATTCATACTAACAACATTGTGATCATGCTCATCATACACAGATTTTATGCCAAACATTTTATAGACTTCTTCTTCTAACACTTTGGCACAATTATCGGAATCCTTATTTTCACGGAAGACATTAAAAAGATGAAGCATAAGTGGCAACTGAATTCCATTTTTTTGTAGTTTTATTTTATAAACTAAACTAGTGATAAAACAAGAAACTAAAATATTCGATTGCAAGATCTAAAGATATACCTTCAAGCACTCACCTCCCCAGCAACGGCGCCAGAAAAGAGCTTGATGTCTAGTACGCAACCTTCTTCTTGTAGACTTGTGTTGGGCCTCCAAGCGTAGAGTTTTGTAGGATAGTAGCAAATTTCCCTCAGGTGGATGACCTAAGGTTTATCAACCCGTCGGAGGCGTAGGATGAAGATGGTCTCTCTCAAATAACCCTACAACCAAATAACAAAGAGTCTCTTGTGTCCCCAACACACCCAATACAATGGTATATTGTATAGGTGCACTAGTTCGACGAAGAGATGGTGATACAAGTGTAATATGCATGGATAGTAGATATAGGTTGTAGTGAGACAATATAAAAACAACAAGGTAGCAAGTAAAAAAAGTGAGCAAAAACGGTATTGCGATGCTTGGAAACAAGGCCCAGGGTTCATACTTTCACTAGTGCAAGTTCTCTCAACAATGATAACATAATTAGATCATATGACAATCCCTCAACGTGCGACAAAAGTCACTCCAAAGTTCCTATCATAGAGAACATAAGATGAAATTGCTTGTAGGGTACGAAACCACTTCATAGTTATTCTTTCCGATCAATCCATTGAGCTATTCCTATAAGTGTCACAACCAGCCCTAGAGTTCGTAGTAAAATAACACCATATGATACACATCAATCAACCCTCATGTCACCTAGATACTCCAATGTCACCACAAGTATCTATGGGTCAATTATACGATATGCATCAAACAACTTCAGATTCATAATATTCAATCTAACGCAAAGAACCTCAAAGAGTGCCCCAAGATTCCTACCAGAGAAACAAGGACGAAAACATGCATCAACCCCTATGCATAGATTACCACAATTTCATCTCGAGAATCCGCGAGTTGAGTGCCAAAACATACATCAAGTGAATCAATAGAAAACCCCATTGTCACCAAGGGTATCTCACGCAAGACATATATCAAGTGTTCTCAAAACCATAATAGTATTCAATTCGATAATAGTGAAACCTCAAAGGTAAAACTCAATTCATCTAAAGAAGGTAGAGGGGGAGAAACACCATATGATCCAACTATAATAGCAAAGCTCGTGGTACATCAAGATCGTGTCATATCAAGAACACGAGAGAGAGAGAGAGAGAGATCAAACACATAGCTACTGGTACATACCCTCAGCCTCGAGGGTGAACTACTCCCTCCTTGTCATGGAGAGCACCGGGATGATGAAGATGGCCATCGGTGATGGTTTCCCCCTCCGGCAGGGTGCCGAAACGGGCTCCCAATTGATTTTTCATGGCTACAGAGGCTTGCGGCGGTAGAACTCCCGATCTAGATTTCTTTCTGGGGTTTTTTGGATTTATAGGACTTTTGGCGTCGGTTTCACGTCAGGGGGGTCCACGAGTCAGCGACAAGGCAGGGGGCGTGCCCTAGGGGGGTGGGCATGCCCTCCACCCTTGTCATTGACTCGAGACTCTTCTGGACTAACTCTTGTGCTTAGGGGGCTTCTTCTGGTCCATAAAAAATCACCGTAAATTTTCAGCTCTGTCGGTGTGATAACCCACAAGTATAGGGGATCGCAACAGTTTTCGAGGGTAGAGTATTCAACCCAAATTTATTGATTCGACACAAAGGGAGACAAAGAGTATTCTCAAGTATTACCAGTTGAGTTGTCAATTCAACCACACCGGGATAACTTAGTATCTGCAGAGAAGTATTTAGTAGCAAAGTAGTATGATAGTAATGGGAACAGTGGCAAGAGTAACGATAGCAGTTTTGTAGTGATTGTAACAGTAGCAACGAAAAAGTAAATAAGGAAAGCACAATATGTGAAAAGCTCGTAGGCATTGGATCAGTGATGGATAATTATGTCGGATGCAATTCATCATGTAATAGTTATAACATAGGGTGACACAGAACTAGCTCCAGTTCATCAATGTAATGTAGGCATGTATTCCGAATATAGTCATACGTGCTTATGGAAAAGAACTTGCATGACATCTTTTGTCCTACCCTCCCGTGGCAGCGGGGTCCTAATGGAAACTAAGGGATATTAAGGCCTCCTTTTAATAGAGAACTAGACCAAAGCATTAGCACTTAGTGAATACAGGAACTCCTCAAACTACGGTCATCACCGAGAAGTATCCCGATTATTGTCACTTCGGGGTTGTCGGATCATAACACATAATAGGTGACTATAGACTTGCAAGATAAGATCAAGAACTCACATATATTCATGAAAACATAATAGGTTCAGATCTGAAATCATGGCACTCGGGCCCTAGTGACAAGCATTAAGCATAGCAAAGTCATATCAACATCAATCTCAGAACATAGTTGATACTAGGGATCAAACCCTAATAAAACTACCTTGATTACATGGTAAAACTCATCCAACCCATCACCGTCCAGCAAGCCTACAATTGAATTACTCACGCACGGCGGTGAGCATCATGAAATTGGTGATGGAGGATGGTTGATGTTGACGACAGCGACGAATCCCCCTCTTTGGAGCTCCGAACGGAGTCCAGATGAGCCCTCCCGAGAGAGATTAGGGCTTGGCGGCGGCTCCATATCGTAAAACGCGATGAAACTTTCTCTCCGACTTTTTTCTCCGTGAAACGGAATATATAGAGTTGGAGGTGAGGTCGGTGGAGCATTAGGGAGCCCACGAGATAGGGGGCGCGCCCAGGGGGAGGGGGTGCGCCCCCACCCTCGTGGACAGGGTGTGGGCCCCCTGGCCTTGATTCTTTCGCCAATATTTTTTATATTTTCCAAAAGTTATCTTCGTGGATTTTCAGGTCATTCCGAGAAATTTTGTTTTTTGCACAATAAACAACACCATGGCAGTTCTGCTGAAAACAGCGTCAGTCCGTGTTAGTTTCATTCAAATCATGCAAGTTAGTGTCCAAAAGAAGGGCAAAAGTGTTTGGAAAAGTAGATACATTGGAGATGTATCACGGTGTACATAAGTCTGGGCCTATTTGTACCCTTTACTTGTGCACGGGCAATTGTAGCTGTACCCGTGGCGAGGCTCGACGGGGCAGGAGAAGGCAAGATACAAGACTACCAAGACAGCATTCAAGGCAGTAAACAAAGAGCAGAAGACAAGCTAGACCTCCCCCGGCAACATCCTTGCTGGGGCGGCTTGCGTAGCCCCGGCAAGATCCTTGCCGGGACGACTTGCGAAGCACCAACAAGGCCACCACCCATGAGGCTGAGAGCTCTAAAACCATCGACAATGTTAGGACCAAGACTCATGGGCACATGCGTAGTAGCATGTAGATCTTTGTGAAGACTGGTGGCATGCAGGTGTTCATGGTGACCAGAAGGCGAAGTCCCCCGGCAAGGCCCTTGCCAGGGACGACTACGAGGCCCCGGCAAGACCCTTGCCGGGAACATCTGCGGGGCCACAGCTAGGCCCACACACGACAAGGTTTTGCCACCCCACGGCCGTTCTAGCGCATCAACCAGCCTGCCAACTAGGCGAGCACTTGCATGGTGGCATGCAGATCTTCGTGAAGATCCCGCCACCGCGCTAGCACAGCGGCTGGCCAGCTAGCTTGGTGCAGCATGCCTCGTCAGCCTGGACGCGTGTCAAGATAGGGTGAGGCGGCGACGGATGGGACTGGCTCTATTACCGTCCCCGATAAAGTTGGAGGGCACGTAAGCAACGCATTTAATGCGTTTGTCCTACAACGTCAGTGATAAGCATGTACACTATAGCTACTTTACACCTCCTTTGTGCCACTGTGGCAACCCCTTTGGACGTATAAAAGGAGGCCCAAGGCGTACTGGAGAGGGACTCAGACTTTTCGACCAGGGACGCATAGCAGCTAGCTAGGGTTCAAGAACACTAAATATACACTCAAAGCAAGACTAGGGTTTTACGCTCCTCAACGGCCCGAACTTGGGTAAAAATTCCTCGTGCTGATCACTGGACCTACTCTTTGTGCAATCCTGCTCCCCGCCAACCGTAGAAGGGATCCTCGTGATCCCATAGTTGTCGTTTCCCCAACATCTTTGGCGCGCCAGGTAGGGGGGCTGGTGGTGCAAATCTGGTCCGGCAGTTAGTATGTTAGTTTCTTCATCACCATGGCTCCGAAGAAGAAGACGATCACGGCGATCGGTTCGTCTGGAGCCAGTCTGCCCGTGCCGGCACGAACGAGCGACGGGGTAGACGCTGGTGGTGGAGGAGATAAGACCATCCACATCATTCTGGTACCAGGAGCCAGGCGAGCGGCATCGTCCGTAGCCACGACTATGATCAACACGTCGCTGCATCCAAGGACGAAGCCGTGCTGCCCAACGGCGGCGCGGGGACCTCCAAGGGTAGGAAGACACCTTCGCCGATGCATGCACCACGGTCCTCCCAGGTCGTGCGCGACGAGCAGCACCGCAACGCTGGTGACCCCAAGCGTCGCTGTGGCAAGAGCCCTCAGCATCATTCTTGAGATGCGCAGGGCCAACATGCACGCTAAAATGCTAGTGAGAAAGGCGCGTGGCCGCGGAACCGTGATGGGGTTCCTTCTAACGTAGTTAGAAGTACGAGCACCTCCCGTTCCTTGCGCTTGTCGCTGCCACCTACGCGAGCAGAAGCTTGGGACGAGGACAACTACTCCTCGACTTTCCTCCTGCTGCGGAGAAGCAAGAGGAGTGGAGGGCTACTATCCAAAGCCTTATTGGCCACACCAACAGGGATGGCCACCAGGAGGCAAGTCCTTCGCTGCACTGGATCACCGAGCCGACGCATGTCAACAGTGGAAGGGTTGGAGGCACCGCAATGATACGTCTCCGTCGTATCTACTTTTCCAAACACTTTTGCCCTTGTTTTGAACTCTAACTTGCATGATTTGAATGGAACTAACCCGGACTGACGCTGTTTTCAGCAGAACTGCCATGATGTTATTTTTGTGGAGAAATTAAAGTTCTCGAATGACCTGAAAATCCACGGAGCAACCTTTTGGATTTAATAAAAAATACTGGCAAAAGAATCAATGTCAGGGAGCCCACACCCTATCCACGAGGGTGTGGTGCGCTCCCCCCCCTAGTGCATGCTCCCCTGCCTCGTGGAACCCCTGAGGCTCCACCGACCTCAACTCCAACTCGATATATTCACGTTCGGGGAGAAAAAATCAGAGAGAAAGATTCATTGCATTTTACAATACAAAGCCGCCGCCAAGCCCTAAACTCTCTCGGGAGGGCTGATCTGGAGTCCGTTCGGGGCTCCGGAGAGGGGGATCCGTTGCCTTCGTCATCATCAACCATCCTCCATCACCAATTTCATGATGCTCACCGCCGTGCGTGAGTAATTCCATTGTAGGCTTGCTGGACGGTGATGGGTTGGATGAGATTTACCATGTAATTATGTTAGTTTTGTTAGGGTTTGATCCCTAGTATCCACTATGTTCTGAGATTGATGTTGCTATGACTTTGCTATGCTTAATGCTTGTCACTAGGGCCCGAGTGCCATGATTTCAGATCTGAACCTATTATGTTTTCATGAATATATGTGAGTTCTTGATCCTATCTTGCAAGTCTATAGTCACCTATTATGTGTTATGATCCGTTAACCCCGAAGTGACAATAATCGGGATACTTACCGGTGATGACTGTAGTTTGAGGAGTTCATGTATTCACTATGTGTTAATGCTTTGGTCCGGTACTCTATTAAAAGGAGGCCTTAATATCCCTTAGTTTCCAATAGGACCCCGCTGCCACGGGAGGGTAGGACAAAAGATGTCATGCAAGTCCTTTTCCATAAGCACGTATGACTATATTCGGAATACATGCCTACATTACATTGATGAACTGGAGCTAGTTCTATGTCACCCTATGTTATAACTATTGCATGAGGAATCGCATCCGACATAATTATCCATCATTGATCCAATGCCTACAAACTTTTCACATATTTCTCTTTGCTTATTTACTTTACCGTTGCCACTGTTACAATTACTACAAAACCGCTATTGTTACTTTTGCAACTGTTACCGTTACATCTATACTACTTTGCTACTAAATACTTTGCTACAGATACTAAGTTATCCTGGTGTGGTTGAATTGACAACTCAATTGCTAATACTTGAGAATATTCTTTGGCTCCCCTTGTGTCGAATCAATAAATTTGGGTTGAATACTCTACCCTCGAAAACTGTTGTGATCCCTTATACTTGTGGGTTATCAAGACTATTTTCTGGCGCCGTTTCCGGGGAGCATAGCTCTATTCTTTGAGTCACTTGGGATTTATATATGCTTGTCACTATGAGGAACTTGAAAGATGAAAGAACTAAGATTTATCCCTCAACTACGAGGGGAGGTAAGGAACTTCCATCTAGCTCTACACTTGATTCTCCTTCTATTATGAGTAAACCTACGACACCTAAATCTACTTCTACTATTAATTATGATATGTCGCATGATTGATGATGCCACTTCTGCTATGCATGATACTTATGATGAAAACTACTTCTATGCTTGATAATATTGTGCCATTAGGTGATTTTCTTGATGAACAACTTGCTAGGGCTAGAGAGAAAGAAATTATTGAAACTAATAATATTGATGAAAGTGATGATGAAGGTTCTCCCCCTAAATATTAATTGCCTATTGTGCCTGAGGGTTATGTTATGGATGAAGAAACTACTAGATATTTTCTTGCTTGTAGTGATAGATCTGATCTTAAGAAGTTATTAGCTAAGCTGAAACAAAAGTCTCTGAATGCTAGAATGAAATATGACCCTGCTTTTGCTACTTCACCTATCTGTGTTACTGATAAGGATTATGATTTCTCTGTCGATCCTGAGATAATTACTTTGTTTGAATGTAATCCTTTTTATGGCTATGAATCTCAAACTGTTGTGGCACATCTTACTAAGTTAAATGATATAGCTACCCTGTTCACTAATGATTGAGAAATCTCGCTATTACTACCTTCTTAAGATATTTCCGTTCTCATTAAAGGGTGATGCTAAAACATGGTTTAATTCTCTTGATCCTGGTTGTGTGCGTAGTCCCCAGGATATGATTTATTACTTCTCTGCTAAATATTTCCCTGCTCATAAGAAACAAGCTGCTTTAAGGGAAATATATAATTTTGTGCAAATTGAAGAAGAGAGTCTCCCACAAGCTTGGGGGAGGCTTCTCTGATTACTTAATGCTTTGCCTAATCATCCTCTTAAGAAAAATGAAATACTTGATATCTTTTATAATGGACTAACCGATGCTTCCAGAGACCACCTAGATAGTTGTGCTGGTTGTGTTTTTAGGGAAAGAAATGTCAATCAAGCTGAATTATTATTGAATAATACGTTGAGTAATGAAAACAATTGGACACTTCCTGAACCAACTCCTAAGCCAATTCCGAAGAAAAGAGGTGTTCTATTTCTCAGTCCTGAAGATATGCAAGAGGCAAAGAAATCTATGAAATAAAAAGGTATTAAAGCTGAAGATGTTAAGAATTTACCTCCTGTTGAAGAAATACATGGCCTTAATATACCACCTATCGAATAAATACATGGTATTGATAACCCAACACAGGTAGTAAAGGTAAATTCTCTCTATAGTATGATAAAGTTGAAATCCCGTCTACTAAGTTTGCTAGCCAATGCTTGGATGAATCTGATGACTTTATGGCTAAACAACAAAACTTCAATGCTTATGTTGGTAGACAATTGAAAAGTAATGCTTATATGATTGGATACTTGAGTGATTATATGTCTAGAGTTAAGAATGAACTTAAACTCATTAGTAAACATGCTTCTATGGTTACCACTCAAGTAGAACAAGTGCTTAAGGCTCAGAATGATTTGCTCAATGAATATAATAATAAACATGACTTTGTTGTTACAGTAGCAACTAGAACGGGTAAAATGACTCAGGAACCTTTGTATCCGAAGGGCCACCCTAAGAGAATTGAGCAAGATTCTCAGAGAAATAATGTAGATGAACCTAGCCCTTCTAAAAAGAAGAAGAAGAAAAATGATAAGACTTTGCATGCTTCTAGTGAACCTGTTATAGACACACCTGAGAATCCCAATGATATTTCTATTTCTGATGCTGAGACACAATCTGGTGATGAACATGAACCTAGTGATAATGTTAATGATAATGTTCATGTTGATGCTCAACCTTGCAATAATAATGATGTAGAGATTGAACATCCTATTGATCTTGATAACCCACAATCAAAGAATCAACGTTATGATAAGAGAGACTTTGTTGCTAGGAAGCACGGTAAAGAAAGAGAACCATGGGTTCAGAAACCCATGCCTTTTCCTCCTAAACCATCCAGGAAGAAGGATGATGAGGATTTTGAGCGCTTCACTGAAATGATTAGACCTATCTTTTTGCGTATGCTTTTAAATGATATGCTTAAAGTTAATCCTTATGCTAAGTACATGAAATATATTATTACAAATAAAAGGAAGATACCAGAAGCTGAAATTTCCACCATGCTTGCTAATTATACTTTTAAAGGTGGGATACCTAAGAAACTAGGAGATCCAGGAGTACCAACTATACCATGCTCCATTAAAAGAAACTATGTTAAAACTGCTTTATGTGATCTTGGGGCTGGTGTTAGTGTTATGCCTCTCTCTTTATATCATAGACTTGAATTGAATAAGTTGTCACCGACTGAAATATCTTTGCAAATGGCCGATAAATCAACCGCTATACCTGTCGGTATTTGTGAGGATGTGCCTGATGTGGTTACAAACGTTACTATCTTAACAGACTTTGTTATTCTTGATATTCCTGAGGATGATAGTATGTTGATTATCCTTGGTAGACCCTTTCTGAATACTGCAGGGGCTGTTATTGTTTGCAACAGAGGCAATGTCACTTTTCATGTTAATGGCAATGAGCATATGGTACACTTTCCGAGGAAACAACCTCAAGTTCACAGTATCAGTTCTATTGGAAAAATTCCATCGATTACTATTGGATGTTTTGAATTTCCTCTTCCTACTGTCAAGAAGAAATATGATATTATTATTATTGGGGATGTTCATATCCCCGTTGAGGTAACCTAGTGTTATTCGAAATTTCTCCGGTTCCATGTTATTCGGAATGAGTTCGTTAACAAGACTTGATCAACCTTGTTAGTGGATTCCTTTTGACAAGCATGAGATGGATGAAGTTAGAAGGCACAACCTTCTGTACCTCCTTTTTACTTTCTATTATTTATATTAAATAAAGCAAAAATAGTATTTTCCGTCTGTTTTCTGAATTATCCATTTAATAAAAAATACCCTGAAAATAAAAGTTCTCCAAATGCCCTGAAAATTTAATATGATTTTTTTTGAAAAATATCTGGCACTGAGAACACAGCAGGGGGAGAAAGCACCTGGCCTTGAGGGTCCAAGGCGCGCCCACCCCCCTGGGGCACGCCTCCCTGCTTCATGGGCACCTGGTGGCCCCCCTCCACTTATTCCTGCACCTATACTCTTCTTCTTCCTCCCCAAAAAATCACTATCCAGCTCAAGCATGAGTTCTAGCTCATTTTGCTGCCATTTGCGATCTCCTTGCTCAAAGCTCCATTCACAAAACTGCTTTGGGGGATTGTTCTTTGGTATGTGACTCCTCCAATGGTCCAATTAGTTTTTGTTCTAGTACTTTATTCATTGCGAATTTTTGCTGCCTAGGTGACCCTATTCTTGAGCTTGCATGTCAAATTTATATGGTCCCAAGTAGTTCTAATGCATGATATAGTCTGTAGGCACTTGTGGGAGTAGTTGCTATCAATTTTGTTGAGTTTGGTTCACTTTTATTTTGAGTTACTAAAAATTTCAGAAATTTTTCGGAGGAAGAGATATGTCTAGGAAAATGTACCAAGGTGGTTCTTCAAGGAAGCAAGGACCCAGGCTCGCAATACGTGATCAGGACGATGAACCACCGAGGGAAGCTTACGTGCAACCTTGTGAATGGCCGTCAGAGGAGTTTATGGTCAAAGCAGGCATCAAGGATGAATTTGAGGCATATGTGCGTAATGATGATCTTGAGGACTTCATGCAAGATAAGTGCCCTCAATACTACCATTTAGCTGATTCCTTTGTAAGAAGGTTTAAATTTACATCTTCGTGCAATTCTCGCAATATCTTGTTTGATCTTTATGATAAATCCTATACCATGGACTTAGAAGATTTTACTACCGCTTGTAAACTCCCGCAATGGGGTAGTGCTAGTGAACCTCGCAAATCTGAATTTAAAGATTTTCTTGCTAGTATCACTGTGGGGGAATCCAGAGAAATATCACAAGCTACCATAGGGAGCATTCATTTTCCTGCTATACATTATTTTGCTCCCTTTATAGGTAGATGCATAAATGGTAAGGATGAGGCATGTCACATGTGTGTTCCTGATCTTAGTGTTCTCAGGAGTGCGGTGTTAGGAGATAAACAATATAACCTGGGGGCCTTCATTGCATGTAGGTTGCATAATAATGGTTTAATTGGAGACTTGTTTGGTGGGATTTATGCACCGTGTAGCTAATTTTCTTGAGATACCCATACATGAAGGGGATATGGAGTTGCCTCCTGCTTATCTAGATTATAATGCCATGGTTAACCATTAGTTTCTTGAGAGGAATGAACAAATCCTCCAGTATCGACTAATCTTTGACAGGCGTCGCGCTGTCCATATTACTCTCCCTGCTCCTCTTTTCTTTGACTATCAAGCAAAAAGAAGATATGTCATAACTAGGGAGGAGGCGAACAAGTATGAGAGGAGGACGGAGGCAGCTCGCCTCCAAGCTGCAGCTCAGGAAGCAATAGCTGTTGCATCTCGGTACAACCCCAGGTACAACTATAATCCATGGGCATAGACGAACTTAGGCCAAAAGCCTAAGCTTGGGGGAGTACGTATTTCTCACCGACATCACATTCATGTTCACACACTGATTCCAGTTGTCGGTGCTCATACTTTTTCATTGTACTATCCATGCTAGTTTAGTTTCTTTTTCTAGCTTTATTCTTGTGTGTTTGATAAACCTTAAGAAGAACCAAAAAAAATTAGTTATAGCTTTTAGCTAGTTTACTTTCCATGCTTGTAGTAGTAATATTAAAAGAAAACCCAAAAAGATTTATCATTCTTCTTTTGCTTGTTGGGAGCTTTCCCATGTAAATAGTTTTATTTCTTTTCTTTGGGGGTCGAGAGAGAAGACCATGATGAAAATGTTGAGTGGATCTCATATGCATTATTGTTGATTTAACCAAGAGCCCATATTACCTTGTCTTCTCCTTTGAATTGAATGCTTGTAGATTCCACCTTAGTCCAATGCATGTGCACTATTATTGTTATCCACACCGTTCGGTCATGCGAGTGAAAGGCAATAATGACGATATATGATGAAATGATTGAGAAGAGAGAAGATGGTATGAACTCGACCTCTCTTGTTTTTGTAAATATGATTAGTTCATCGTTCCTGATTCAGCTTATTATGAATAAACATGTTTGCAATGACAATTAGAGATTATAGTTGCTTATGCCATGCTTAATTAGCTAGGAGTTTATAATGGTTTACCTGGCGTGCCAACATGCTATGAAAATGGTTATGATGTGGTATGATAGGGTGGTATCCTCCTTTGAATGATTCGAGTGACTTGACTTGGCACATGTTCACGCATGTAGTTGATACAAAATCAACATAGCCTTCACGATATTTATGTTCATGGTGGATTATGTCCTACTCATGTTTGCACTCAGTGTTGATTAATTTTAATGCATGATCATGACTGTTGTCGCTCTCTAGTTGGTCGCTTCCCAGTCTCTTTCTAGCCTTCACTTGTACTAAGAAGGACTACTGCTTGTGCATCCAAAATCCATAAACCCCAAAGTTATCCCATATGAGTCCACCATACCTTCCTATATGCAGTATCTACCTGCCGTTCCAAGTAAATTTGTATGTGCCAAACTCCAAACCTTCAAATGAAATTCTGTTTTGTATTCTCGAACAACTCATGTATCAACTAGGGATGTCTGTATCTTCCATGCTAGGCAGGTTATTCTCAAGAGGAGTGGACTCCGCTCCCCACTCATGAGAAAATGGCTGGTAACCGGGATGCCCAGTCCCATGCTCAAATTAAATCAAAATAATTGCAAACAAAACTCCCCCAGGATTGTTGTTAGTTGGAGGCACCCGTTGTTTCGGGCAAGCCATGGATTGATGATTGTTGGTGGAGGGGGAGTATACACTTTACCATTCTGTTTGGGAACCGCCTATAATGTGTGTAGCATAGAAGATATCGAGATCTCTTGGTTGTTATGTTGACAATGAAACTATGCCGCTCAAAATATTATTTATCTCTATTTCAAAATCGAGCTCTGGCACCTCTACAAATCCTGCTGTCATTTGCATGCATTACTATTAATTTATATTGGGTATGACTATGACTGGATCTCTTTTACCATGAATTACAATGTTTAGTCAGTCCTTGATCTTCAGAGGTGCTCTGCATTTATGTTTTGCGGTCTTAGAAAGGGCTAGCGAGATACCATCATGTTATATCATATTATGATTGTTTTGAGAAAGTGTTGTCATCCGAGTTTTATTATTATTGCTCGCTAGTTGATTATGCCATTGATATGAGTAAACATGAGACCTAAGTGTTATTGTGAATATGGTTAGTTCATAATCTTTGCTGAAAACTTGAATGCTGGCTTTACATATTTGCAACAACAAGAGCAAACAGAGTTTGTAAAATTTTTTCTTTATCACTTTCAGTTTATCAACTGAATTGCTTGAGGACAAGCAAAGGTTTAAGCTTGGGGGAGTTGATACGTCTCTGTCATTATCTAGTTTTCGAAACACTTTTGCCCTTGTTTTGGACTCTAATGTGCATGATTTGAGTGGAACTAACCCGGACTGACGCTGTTTTCAGCAGAACTGCCATGGTGTTATTTTTGTGCCGAAATAAAAGTTCTCGGAATGACCTGAAAATCCACAGAGCAACTTTTTGGATTTAATAAAAAAAATTGGCAAAAGAATCAATGTCAGGGGGCCCACACACTGTCCACCAGAGTGGGGGCGTCCCCCCTTGGGCGCGCCCCCTGCCTCGTGGGCCCCCTGAGGCTCCACCGACCTCAACTCCAACTCCATATATTCACATTCGGGGAGAAAAAATCAAAGAGAAAGATTCATCGCGTTTTACGATACGGAGCCGCCGCCAAGCCCTAAACTCTCTCAGGAGGGCTGATCTGGAGTTCGTTCGGGGCTCCGGAGAGGGGGCTCCATCGCCGTCGTCATCATCAACCATCCTCCATCACCAATTTCATGATGCTCACTGCCGTGCGTGAGTAATTCCATTGTAGGCTTGCTGGACGGTGATGGGTTGGATGAGATTTACCATGTAATTATTTTAGTTTTGTTAGGGTTTGATCCCTAGTATCCACTATGTTCTGAGATTGATGTTGCTATGACTTTGCTATGCTTAATGCTTGTCACTAGGGCCCGAGTGCCATGATTTCAGATCTGAACCTATTATGTTTTCATGAATATATGTGAGTTCTTGATCCTATCTTGCAAGTCTATAGTCACCTATTATGTGTTATGATCCGTTAACCCCGAAGTGACAATAATCGGGATACTTACCGGTGATGACTGTAGTTTGAGGAGTTCATGTATTCACTATGTGTTAATGCTTTGGTCCGGTACTCTATTAAAAGGAGGCCTTAATATCCCTTAGTTTCCAATAGGACCCTGCTGCCACGAGAGGGTAGGACAAAAGATGTCATGCAAGTTCTTTTCCATAAGAACGTATGACTATATTCGGAATACATGCCTACATTACATTGATGAACTGGAGCTAGTTCTATGTCACCCTATGTTATAACTATTGCATGAGGAATTGCATCCGACGTAATTATCCATCACTGATCCAATACCTACGAGCTTTTCACATATTGCTCTTTGCTTATTTATTTTACCGTTGCCACTATTACAATTACTACAAAACTGCTACTGTTACTTTTGCCACTGTTACCGTTACTTCCATACTACTTTGCTACTAAATACTTTGCTGCAGATACTAAGTTATACAGGTCTGGTTGAATTGACAACTCAATTGCTAATACTTGAGAATATTCTTTGGCTCCTGAGGGAGTCCTGGATTAGGGGTGTCCGGATAGCCGGACTACCATCATCAGCCGAACTATCATCGGCCGGACTATCATCATCGACCGGACTCCAAGACTATGAAGATACAAGATTGAAGACTTCATCCCATGTCCGGATGGGACTTTCCTTGGCGTGGAAGGCAAGCTTGGCTATACGGATTCGTAGATCTCCTACCATTGTAACCGACTCTATGTAACCCTAGCCCTCTCCGGTGTCTATATAAACCGGATGGCTCTAGTCCGTAGGACACAACAACAACCATTACAATCATACCATAGGCTAGCTTCTAGGGTTTAGCCTCCTTGATCTCGTGTAGATCCACTCTTGTAAACATCCACAATATCAATATCAATCAAGCAGGACGTAGGGTTTTACCTCCATCAAGAGGGCCCGAACCTGGGTAAAACATCGTGTCCCTTGTCTCCTGTTACCATCCGCCTAGACGCACAGTTCGGGACCCCCTACCCGAGATCCGCCGGTTTTGACACCGACATTGGTGCTTTCATTGAGAGTTCCTCTGTGTCGTCATCGATAGGCTTGATGGCCTCTTCAATCGACAACGATGCAGTCCTGGGTGAGCCTTTTCTCCCCGGACAGATCTTCGTATTCGGCGGCTTCGCACTGCGGGCCAACTCACTTGGCCATCTGGAGCAGATCGAAAGCTACGCCCCTGGCCGTCAGGTCAGGTTTGGAAGCCTAAACTTCACGGCCGATATCCGCGGGGACTTAATCTTCGATGGATCTGAGCCACAGCCGAGCGTGCCGCGCTGTCACGATGGGCATGACCTAACTCTGCCGCCGGACAGCACCTTGGAGGCCGCACACGAATCCGCTCCGACCCATAGTTCGGAGCCGATCGCTCAGATCGATGACGGATGGCTGGACACTGCCTCGAGAGCTGCAACTTCTACGGCGATGGAGCCGAACACTTACCTTGTCCCGCATAAAGCTCATGACTCCGAGGTGCTGGACTCTCTGCCGGACTCCGAACCTCCTGCGCCCCTGCCAGTCGAATCCGATTGGGCGCCGATCATGGAATTCACCGCTACGGACATCTTTCAGCACTCGCCCTTCGACGATATCTTAAATTCGCTGAAGCATCTCTCGCTATCCGGAGAGCCCTGGCCGAACTACGGCCAGGATGGTTGGGACGCGGACGACGAAGAAATTCAGAGCCCACCCACCACCCACTTCGTAGCCACCGTCAACGATCTAACCGACGTACTCGACTACGACTCCGAAGACATCGACGGTATGGACGACGATACCGGAGACTATCAAGAACTAGTGCCTACAGGACACTGGAATACTACCTCGTCCTACGACATATACATGGTGGACACCCCAAAAGATGGGGACGGCGAAGAAGCAACGGAGGCCGATTCCTTAAAGAAATAGCCCAAGCGCCGACGTCAGCGGCGGCGCTCTAAATCACGCCACAGCAAGAATGGAGATTCCGGCACAGGAGATAATAACACCCCAGAAAGTGCTGAAGACAACCCCCTCCAACACGATCCAGCGCAGGAGGAGGCAGAAGCAAGCCCTCACGAGAGGGCGACAGACGAAGAGGTCGAGGATGATAATTACTTACCTCCCTCCGGAGACGAGGCAAGCCTCGACGATGACGAATTCATCGTGCCTGAGGATCCCGTCGAACAAGAGCATTTCAGATGCAGGCTAATGGCCATGGCAAACAGCCTAAAGAAAAAGCAGCAACAGCTCCAAGCTGATCAAGACCTACTGGCCGACAGATGGACTGAGGTCCTCGCGGCCGAAGAGTATGAACTCGAACGCCCCTCCAAAATTTACCCAAAATGCAAGTTGCTCCCCCGACTAGAGGAGGAAGCGTACAAACCTGCATCACCAGCGCACAATATGGCAGACCGACCACCTCGTGGCCGCGACAGAGAGGCATGCAAGCCCTCCACCAAAACCGTACCCCGGCATCGCTCAAAAAGCATGAAGCCACGGGGGAACGGGCCGGACTTGCGGGATATATTGGAGGACAAGGCAAGACAATCTAGATCTATCTATGGATCACGTGGGCGCCCCAAGACCCATGATGAATACCGTCGCGCCGGATACAACTACTCCGGCTGGGCCGAACACAGCAGACAATGCTCTCTCGAGCTACGTTGCGATATTTCTCAATACAGAGGCGCCGCGCACCCACTATGCTGACGAAGTAATGGATCATCAAATCCCTGAAGGATTTAAACCCGTTAATATAGAATCCTACGATGGCACAACAGACCCCGCGGTTTGGATTGAGGATTATCTCCTCCATATACATATGGCCCGCGGCGACGATCTTCACGCCATCAAATATCTCCCGCTCAAGCTTAAAGGACCAGCTCGGCATTGGCTTAACAGCCTGCCCGCAGAGTCAATTGGATGCTGGGAAGACCTGGAAGTCGCATTCCTCGACAACTTCCAGGGCACGTATGTGCGACCACCGGACGCAGATGACCTAAGACACATAATCCAGCAGCCAGACGAATCGGCCAGGCAATTCTGGACACGATTCTTAACAAAGAAAAAGTAAATCGTCGACTGTCCGGATGCAGAGGCCCTCGCTGCCTTCAAACATAACATCCGCGACGAGTGGCTGGCACGGCACCTAGGACAGGAAAAGCCGAAATCCATGGCAGCCCTCACATCACTCATGACCCGCTTCTGTGCGGGAGAGGATAGCTGGCTAGCTCGCAGCAGCAACCTCAGCAAAAATGCTGGCAGTCCGGATACCAAGGACCGCAATGGCAGGTCGCGTCGAAACAAAAACAAACGCCGCATTAACGGCGACAGCAATGAGGATACGGTAGTCAACGCCGGATTCCGAGGCTCCAAGCCCGGTCAACGGAAGAAGCCATTCAAAAGAACCACTCCGGGCCCGTCCAATTTGGACCGAATACTCGACCGCTTCTGTCAAATACATGGAACCCCCAAAAAGCCAGCTAACCACACCAACAGAGATTGTTGGGTATTCAAGCAGGCAGGAAAATTAATCTCCGAAAACAATGACAAGGGGCTACATAGCGATGACGAGGAAGAGACCCGGCCGTCGAACAACAGAGGACAAAAGGGATCCCCCCCTCAAGTTCGGACGGTAAACATGATATACGCAACACATATACCCAAGAGGGAGTGGAAGCGTGCACTAAGGGACGTATACGCGATGGAGCCAATCGCCCCAAAATTCAACCCATGGTCCTCTTGCCCGATCACTTTTGATCGAAGAGACCATCCGACCAGTATCCGCCATGGCGGATTCGCCGCATTGGTTTTAGACCCAATCGTCAATGGATTTCACCTCACGAGAGTCCTGATGGACGGCGGCAGTAGTCTGAACCTACTTTATCAGGATACAGTGCGCAAGATGGGCATAGACCCTTCAAGGATTAAACCTACAAAGACAACCTTCAAAGGCGTCATACCAGGTGTCGAGGCCAGTTGTAGAGGCTCAGTTACACTGGAAGTGGTCTTCGGATCCCCGGATAATTTCCGAAGCAAGGAGTCAATCTTCGACATAGTCCCATTCCGCAGTGGCTATCACGCTCTGCTCGGACGAACCGCGTTCGCAAAATTCAACGCGGTGCCGCATTATGCATACCTTAAGCTCAAGATTCCAGGCCCTCGTGGAGTCATCACGGTCAATGGAAACACGGAACGCTCCCTCCGAACGGAGGAACATACAGCGGCTCTCGCGGCAGAAGTACAGAGCAGCCTTTTAAGGCAATTTTCGAGTCCGGCCGTTAAACGACCGGACACGGCCAAACGCGCCCGGAGCAACATCAACCAAGACCACCTGGCACGTTCCGAGCACGCGTAGCAATGCGGCCTCAACCCCAGCCCTCGCACAATTGTAAGACAAACTCTCCGCATACATAATTACGCCCTGGAGATACCATGGGCATAGGGGGAGAGGCACAACCACAACAGACCCAGAGTGCGGTTCGACCACACCAGGGGCTCCCAAGTGTGTCTCTCTTTTTATCTTTTATTTCTCTCTTTTTTATACAGAACTCTGTCCGGCGGCGAACCTGCCGAACTCATGATGCAACAGCCAGGGAGGGACAAAGGCTGCGACGAACACTCAGGTGGTCTCCATTACGAGCATTAAATTTGTTAAATACACCATTCCGCGGCCTACCCCTGGAGGGAGATGCCTTAAATTCGTCCAATCCCTTGCTTTCCGCACTATTTGTATCATTCCGCACTCATAGCAAATCTTCTCGAATAAAATGCAGCACTTTTTGCCCATAATTGCATTACCTTATATATATGTTCATTTACGACATGTTGCATCCGTACATTTTGGTACGGCCAAATACACCAGGGGCTTATGTTCCCCGCATTATGGTGTGATAAAGTCCGCACACTTTCACAAGTGCGGCACCCCGAACTTATAGCATTATATGAATCGGCTCCGAATCATGTCTTGGGTCAATAGTTGGGTTTGCCCGGCTCCCAAGTTTGGCACCTTACGTTCCGTTCTATCGGCTAAGGTAGCACTGGGAGAACCACTGCGATTGCGCCCCGGTTGAGCCGGGTTAACGCCTCAGTGGAGAAAGCTAAAACTGACTGTCATGATAAGGCGAGAGACTGGTCGCTGTTCGAGAGGTCTTTTTGGGTCCTTAAAGACCTACGCCGCTTCGAGCGAAGTACCGGATAATGTCCGACGAAGGCGTGGATAGCGCCCCGAATTCGGTCTTCTGAATACTAGGGGCTTCGCGGAAATTTAAAATTATAGAATTCTATGGCTAAGTGAGAGTGTTGAAGAACTATAAGTCCGGTTGCCTTGTTCGTTGTGTTGAGCGCCTCCCTAGATGGACCCAAAAATGGGAACAAGAGTGCTCAAGTTTATCCCGAACACCCCAGCACTCGTGGCATGGGGGCTGAAGCCGACGACTTGCCATCTCTCAGATTTAATAAATGGCCGCACAGAAGGTAATATTTTAAATTAACAAGCGTTGCTTAGCGCATATGTACAAAGTTTTCAGCGCACAGGATAACACATTGAGAATTTACTCAATAATTACATCCCTGGGGCACTCATCCGCAATCTTGCGGGCACCCTTCAGGACAGTCTTATAGTACATTTCGGGCGTACGATATTCCTTGCCCGCTGGTGGCGCGTCAATGATTAGCTTCTCCGCATCCAGCTTGCCCCAATGCACCTTTGCGCGGGCAAGGGCCCGACGAGCACCTTCAATACAGGCGGAGCGCTTGATAACCTCCACCCAGGGGCACGCATCCACCAACCGTCGCACGAGGCAGAAGTAGCTCCCAGGCATGGCCTCTCCAGGCCATAGCCGGACTATGAGGCCCTTCACGGCCTGCTTGGCCACCTTGTGGAGCTCGACCAGCTGCTTCAGCTGGTCGCTAGGGGGCACCGGATGGCCGGCCTCAGCATACTGAGACCAGAAGACCTTCTCCGTTGAGCTCCCCTCCTCGGCTCGGTAGAATGCGGTGGCATCAAACACGCTGCGAGGCAGATCTGCAAACGCCCCTGGAGAGCTCCGAATTCGGGTAAGTAACACGTAATTTACATTCACATGCTTGCTTTGCATGAAAAATGCCTTACCCGCCGCTATCTTCCTCACCAACTCAATCTCCTGAAGGGACTTATGGGCATCGGCCTTGGCAGTTTTGGCACTTTCGAGAGCCGAGGCAAGCTCGGACTCTCGAGTCTTTGAGTCACGCTCCAAACTCTCATGCTTTTCCATGAGAGCCTGGAGCTCTTGCCGAACCACCGCCACCCGCGCCTCCTGCTTTTCTCGCTCTGCCCGTTCCGCGGCCGCATTGCGTTCGGCCGCGGACACGGCCTCCTTCAGGGTCACCACCTCGTTCGTGGCCCCTGCAGTACCCATGTTATCCTTGTTATTTTTTGTTGCAACCTAAATCCTTTTTTGTAAGGTACAAGTTCAAAGTGGTGTTACTCACCTTCTTTGTCCTGGAGCTGCTTCTTGGTGCGGCCAAGCTCTTGCTCGGACCGCTCGAGCTCCTGCTTCAAAGCATCGACCTCCGCAGTCAGTGCGGCAGAGGTCAGCAGTGCAGCCTGCAACCCATATTGACATAATTTTTTAGCAACCCTGTGTATATCTTTTTTTTCCAGATCCTCAGTCCGGCTTTTCTTTCCGAACACCGAACCGAGCATCAGGGGCTACTGTCTATGTGGTATTACATTGCATATTTTTAACTTCTTACCTCAAAGCCTGATAGAAGGCTACTGCAGGCTTCGGTCAGCCCGCTCTTGGCAAGCTGTACCTTCTGAATCACCGCACTCATAATAGTGCGGTGTTCTTCCTCGATGGAAGCGCTCTGCAGCGCCTCCAAAAAATTGTCTGGCGCCTCCGGTTGGACGGAAGCTGCCAGCGTCATGGTCTTGCCCTTCGTGCGAAGGGGCCGCCGGCCGGACTCCGGAACCACTGCGGGTTCTGATGTGGAGTCCGGCGCAAAGTCCGGGAGGCCGCCTTGTGGCGCCTCCGCAGCCTCCCCCTGATGGGTCCCTTCTTGGGATCCCACCTCGGCGTCCTCGGCGTCGTGAGGGGTGGAGGCGGTCAGGATGGAGTCTACATCCGATGGAGCCAACGACCCGCTCGATGAAGCGGGGAGATCATGATTGGCCGGACTACAGGCAGCATGCGGCATCAGAATGACGCTATGTGATGCAGAAAAAGAAATTATAAATCATTCAGGAATCCGGATACTTACGATCTCGCCGGAGGCCTGGCCCTTGAAGGCCATTCTTCCTCGCCAACGTTGATGTTGGCGGAGCTGTCCGGGGGAATAGTCCTTCCCCTCTTGGACCCTTTGGCCTCCCCTGTTGGGGAAGCCTTCCTCTTCCTCTCTCCCTCCTCTGGGAGAGAGTCCTCTTTCTCCTCCTCGTTTTCAGGGGAGGAGTCCGCCCCGGAGTCATCGGACACCTAAAAACGGGAACTCTTTCGAGCACCCGTGGCCTCCTTCTTGGCCTTCGTCTCTGGCACCACGTGCGGTGCTGGAACAAGCAGCCTCGCTAGATGGGCGTCTACTGGGTTTTCTGGCATAGGAGCCGGGCAGATAATCTGCTCCGCCTTCCTCATCCAGTCCTGTCAAAGGAAAAGGGGAAATTAAAACCCGCATAGAGTCAAACTATGAAAAGAAAGTGTCCCGTAAAGGGGTAGAATCACTTACCTCGTCGGCTTGGCGCTGCGAGCGAAATCCGCGATCTTCAGTCGCGGATGCGGGGGCTTCGGCGCCCTTAAACAGCACCCTCCAGGCGCCTTTGTACGTCGTGTCGAAGATCTCGCTCAGTACCTGGTGCTGTTCCGGATTGAACTCCCACAGATTGAATGCCCGCTCCTGGCATGGGAGAATCCGGCGGACGAGCATGACTTGGACCACGTTAACCAGCCTGAGCTTCTTCACCAGCTTCTGGATACAGGCTTGGAGTCCCGGCAGCTCCTCCAAACTACCCCACAACAAGCCCTTCTATTTCCAGGAGGTGAGCTGCATGGGGATACCAGATCTGAACTCGGGGGTCGCCGCCCATGTAGGGTAGCGCGGCTCGGTGATATAGAACCACCCCGATTTCCACCCCTTGACGGATTCCACGAAGGCCCCTTCGAACCAAAGGACGTTGGGCATCTTGCCCAACATGGCGCCTCCGCACTCCGCTTGAGTGCCCTTCACTACCTTCGGCTTGACATTGAAGGTCTTGAGCCACAAGCCGAAGTGGGGCTGGATGCAGAGGAAGGCCTCGCACACGACGATAAACGCCGAGATGTTGAGGATGAAGTTCGGCGCCAGATCATGGAAATCCAGGCCGTAGTAGAACATGAGCCCCCGGACAAAGTTGTGAAGTGGAAAGCCCAGTCCGCGGAGGAAGTGGGGAAGAAAAATGACCCTCTCATGGGGCCTGGGGGTGGGGATGAGCTGCCCCTCGTCGGGCAGCCGGTGCGCGATGTCGCCGGACAGGTAGCCGGCGCTGCGCAGTCTTTCGATGTGCTCCTCCGTAACGGAGGAGGTCATCCACTTGCCTCCCGCTCCAGACATGACTGGGGAAGGTTGAGACGAGATGTGCGGGCTTGGGCGCTGGAGCTCGAGTGCGCGGAGATGGATACGCAAAGGCGGAAGAAGGCGTAGGTGAAAAGGTGAATCCTTATCCCTTATATGGGCGGGCGAAGTCTACGCGCCCCCCCCGGCCTGGTAAAACTCGCCTATCCCCCAAGCGTCACCATCAATGGCACGGTTGGGTTACCCACGTCCGTATTGATGAGAATGCCGGATTAAGGGGGAACACGATCTCTGATTCGACAAGATGTGCCAAGGAAACCGCTTCGCTAAATGCGCTGAGGTGGTAGAGTAAAAAACGATTCAAGTAATGGCTTGGTAGTGGCGTGACGTCATGCCGCAAAAAGCGTCAGCAGATTGAACTTGTGTATATATTATTCTCTCTATGGTGGAATCTGGAATTTATTTTGCAGAGCCGGACACTATCCTAGTGTTCACAATCTTCTATCATTCGGAGGAGGAACCCGCCTTGCAATGCCAAGCAATATACGCGTCAGACTTATCGTCATTGAAGCCTGGTTCAGGCGCTACTGAGGGAGTCCTGGATTAGGGGGTGTCCAGATAGCCGGACTACCATCATCAGTCAAACTATCATCGGCCGGACTATCATCATCGACCGGACTCCAAGACTATGAAGATACAAGATTGAAGACTTCGTCCCGTGTCCGGATGGGACTTTCCTTGGCGTGGAAGGCAAGGTTGGCGATACGGATACGTAGATCTCCTACCATTGTAACCGACTTGATGTAACCCTAGCCCTCTCCGGTGTCTATATAAACCGGATGGCTCTAGTCCGTAGGACACAACAACAACCATTACAATCATACCATAGGCTAGCTTCTAGGGTTTAGCCTCCTTGATCTCATGGTAGATCCACTCTTGTAAACATCCACAATATCAATATCAATCAAGCAGGACGTAGGGTTTTACCTCCATCAAGAGGGCCCGAACCTGGGTAAAACATCGTGTCCCTTGTCTCCTGTTACCATCCGCCTAGACGCACAGTTCGGGACCCCCTACCCGAGATCCGCCGGTTTTGACACTGACAGCTCCCCTTGTGTCGAATCAATAAATTTGGGTTGAATACTTTACCCTCAAAAACTGTTGCAATCCCCTATACTTGTGGGTTATCACGCAACCACGATGCACTCCCCTCCACCACGACAGCGGCAGTTGCCAGCTCGTCGGGGCGACGACCATGATGACGTATCCACGACATCATCCTATCCATGAGCACGTCACGACCAACGTCAAGTTCTTCGGGAACGGCTCAAGGAGGACGCTCGAACTACCATCGAGCGGCGATGGGAAGTGCACCACCAATCTGATAGGCGTGCGGGTCCCACTACATACGGGCCTGTGCTAGGGATTGTGGTAACTTTCCCTATGCAATAACCTGTCCAGCATTTACCCATGAGCTGCGGCAGTTCCAGTGGCCCACTACCCGCACGTTCAAACCAGAAGTCTTGGAGAAGTACGATGACAAGACTCATCCGTCCGAGTTCCTGAGCGTCTACACCATTGTGATGCAAGCTGCCGGGGCTCGGGAAAGAAAGGTGCTCGCCAACTACTTCTATGGTGCTCAAACCTAATGTCAGGTCATGGTTGATGCACCTGCCTATATATTCCATCTCCTCTTGGTCGGATCTGTGCCAAGAGTTTTTTAGCGCCTTTACTGGCGGCCACGTAGCTCCTGGCCAGGCAAGTGTTTTGCATGTCATCCCCCAGAAGGATGGTGAATGCTTGCGCAAGTATATACAGAGTTTCAGCCGGGTGCAATATAACGTCCCAGATGTTCATCCCGTCGCTGTCATCAACACGTTCCATCAGAATGTGCACAATTGTAAGATGCGTGAAGAGCTGGCGATGAACAAGGTTGTGGATGTCGCCGAGCTTTGTGTTCTGGCCGACAGGTGCGCCCGAGCTGAAGAAGGAAGAAAGTACCCCGATGAGGATGCCGATGCGAAAAGTGACTTTGGAGATGAAGACGTCGTCGCCCTGACAAAGAAGGGTTGACGATGCAACATGAAGCGCAAGGGAAAGACTGTGCTTGCCGTCGAGGAATCCGGCAACCCCGGCATCGCCAAGAAGGCCAAGGTCGACGACCCCGGCAAGGAGGTTGCCAGGTGCGACGCTTGCCGGGCCTTGGCGGCTGCCGACAAGCTAGAGGGCTCCGACAAGCAAGATTGCAAGATTCATCACACCAACGGCCATGACCTCCAAAACTGCCGTCAAGTTGAGCAGTTGATGGAGAAGCAGAGGGCTGAGTACAAAAGACGAGACAAAGAGAAGGGCCAGGATGGTGCTGAGGGATCTGGCAAGAAGCACGGCGGTCGAGGGGGTCGCCACGGCAAGGATAAGCAACAAGAGAGTCCTACTCGAGGCCATGACAAGAAAGAGGGGGATGCCGATCATGATGATGATGACGAGTCCAGCGAGCACGAGTTTCAAAAAGTTACGGACGTCATGGGTGTTGATGGAGGAACTTTGTTGCATTATTCCCACCACCAACTTAAACAGTGGGCACATGAGATTAATGTGACAGAGCCAATGATCGACGCCCAGAAGCCACTGGATTGTTCCAACACGCCTATCATTTTTGACGCTGAGGATCACCCTAATCGCACAACTGTGGTTAGGTGCTTGTCATTGTTGGATTCACCAACAATCCACAACCTCAAGGTGACAAAAATGCTAGTTGACGGTGGGGCTGGATTGAACTTGATCCGGCCCAACATGATCAAGAGGTTACAGATTCTTGATGAAGATCTCGAAGAGACGGGTACATTTCAAGGGATCAATCCAGGGAGAAGCCAGCCTAATGGAAAGGTCACGCTACCAGTCACATTTGGTTGTGACCTGAACTACAGGACAGAGAAGATCATTTTTGACGTCGCCGAGATCCCGTTGCCATATAATAGGATCCTTGGCCGTCCAGCACCGGCCAAGTTTATGGCGACGTCACACTACGCCTACAACAAGCTGAAGTGGCCTGGCCCGATGAGCATCATCACTGTCGGCTGCGACAAAAGAGATGCGCTCGTCTATGCCGACCAACTCTACCAAGAGGCAGTTGCAGCACCTGCCGCCAAAACACTTGCTCCTGCCACTGGAGCTCCCGAGGGGAAGAAGACCGTAAAGGCCTTGACCACCGGCAAGACTTCTTGCCCCGGCAAGGCCTCTTGCACCCACTCCGGAAAACGCACCTCCTTGGAGTGGTGCATTCCCGATGAGGACGTGCCAGAGAGCTCCACTGGCAAGAGCAAGAAATCCAAGGCAGCTCCACCAGAAACCAAGAAGGTACCCGTCAAGGAGGATGGCATGGGCGGAGTTTTTACCATAAGCTCCACCCTTGACAACAAATAGGAAAGCGCGCTCGTCGCCTTCTTGCGGGTGAATGTCGATGTGTTTGCATGGCAAGCATCTGACATCCCCGGCGTTCCCATGGAGGTGATTGAGAACCACCTTGTTGTTTGTCCTCATGCGTGGCCTGTCAAGCAGAAGGTCAGGAAGCAAGCTTTGGAGCGGCAAGAGTTCATCATTGAGGAGATCATGAAGTTGGAAACGGCAGGCTTGGTCTGAGGAGTGCTCCACCCGACATGGTTGGTCAATCCAGTGGTGGTGCACAAGGCAAATGGGAAATGGAGGTTGTGTATTGACTATACAGATATTAATAAAGCATGTCCAAAGGATCCTTTCCCTTTGCCGCGCATTGACCAGATAGTGGACTCCACTGCCGGGTGCGACTTGCTATCGTTCCTCGATGCCTACTCAGGATACCACCAAATCTTCATGACAAAGGAAGATAAAGAGAAGACCGCATTCATCACCCCATGTGGTACATACTGTTTTGTATGAATGCCTTTCGGGTTGAAAAGTGCTTGTTCGATGTTTGCCCGAGCGGTCCAAATTGGTTTTGAGCCCCAGCTACATAGAAATATGGAAGCTTACATGGATGATGTAGTGGTCAAAACCAAGGACAAAGCAACGCTCATGCAATATTGCAGGAAACATTTGCAAATTTGTGCAACATCAACCTCAAGCTCAACCCTGAGAAGTGTGTGTTCAGCGTCCCATCCGGCAAACTTCCCAGGTTCTTTGTATCTCAACGCAGAATCAAAGTAAATGCCGACAAGATCAAGGCGATTGAGCAGATTGAGGCGCCAAGATGAGTCAAGGACATACGAAGGCTTGCTGGTTGCGTTGCTGCTTTGAGTAGGTTCATCTCCAAATCTGCTGAGTGTGCCCTGCCCTTTTTCAAAATTTTGAAAAAGGCAAGTCCAATGAAATGGACTCCAGAAACGGAGGCAGCGCTGAAAGATTTGAAGGGGTACCTCTCCTCTACGCCAATACTAGTCGCGCCTAAACCGCAAGAGCTATTGCTGCTATATATGGCGGCGACGAATCAAGTGGTCAGTGCTGCACTAGTGACACAGGAAGTTGAGGAAGAAGCAGCGGCGGCAGCGAGACCGTTTGATGATGAGCCAGGACCCCCGGCAGAGCCTGGTCCCGGCGAGACAGGATCTGCGCAAGCAAGCGAAGTGAAACAGAAGAAGAAGATGATGCAGCACCCAGTCTACTTTGTCAGCTCCCTCGTTCAGGGGGCTAGATCAAGATATTCTGGTGTGTAGAAGCTGCTCTTCAGCCTTCTTATGGCCTCAAGAAAGCTGCGTCACTATTTTGAAGCACATGAGATCACCGTTGTCACTCGCTTCCCGTTGCAACGGATCTTGCACAACCCAGATGCAACCGGGAGGTTTGTGGAGTGGGCATTGGAACTGTCAAGCTTTGGTCTCAGGTTTGAAAGCACTTCGACAATTCAAAGAAGAGCCTTGGAGGAGTTCATAGCAGAATGGACCTCAACGCCTGACAAAGAAATTCAAGAGACTACTCTTCCCGACAAGGAAACGAGCCGTGATTGGATTATGTACTTTGACAGGGCTTTCTCGTTGCAAGGCGCCGGTGCTGGTGTGCTACTTGTCGCACCCACCGGAGAGCGCCTCAAGTACGTAATCTAGATGCACTTTCCCCGGGAGAAGTCAATGAAAAATACTGCAGAGTATGAGGGACTGCTTGCCGGTCTTAGGATTGTGGCATACCTCGGAATCAGGAAGCTCATCATCAGAGGTGATTCACAGCTTGTCGTCAAGCAAGTTAACAAAGATAACCAGAGCCTGTTGATGGAAGCCTTAGTGATTTTGGTGTATTGAAGACTTATAGGTTAAGGGACTGATGCGTTTGTGAGTGTACACAGGTATATAAGTCATTGAGGAGTTTGATATTTACATAGAAAGTCGACCCCTAAAAATGAAGTTCTTCGACTAAAGACTTTGGATTTCTGAAGACTTTCTGAAGACTTTCAAAGTGAAGAAATTGGTGTGACCTTGAAGACTTGGAATTCATTCGAGGAACATGAAGCGTGAAGACTTTTGTTTTCGTAGTTTCATTTTCTCTTTCTTGAGTCATAGGAAACATCGTACTGTTAAAGGGGGTCGAGGAAATACCAAAGAAAAATTTCCATGTGATGCTCAACTCAAAATCCTACACCTACCAATCCCCTCGAGTGAAGCCATTGGAAATCTCATACAGTTCAGTCATTTTCTTCAGTGACAGAGATGAAGTTCTTCTGGTCTCTGAGGAATTTGTTGTGACTGAGGAGTTAGGAATTCGCAAGTGTGGATTGCCTACACAGTGAGGAACATGATAGCCCTGAGGAATTTGAGAGTCAATATTCCGACCGTTGATGTGCTATGCGCCAGCTGTCCCAAAATATCTACCCACCTAACGGTTATATCATTGAAGGGCTTTTATGTCTTATCATGTCGGGCTGCTCCCTACGCTATAAATAGCCGCCCCTACAACCACTAGTTGGTTGGCTGCTCCGAGAGAAACTGACACTTGTCATTTGAGAGCATCCCATCCTCCGAGGACTTTGAGCAAAAATCATCAAGTGAGGAAAACCCAAACCCAACACACCTACAAACCCAAAGTGATTGAGCATCACTGAAGAGATTGATCCTGCGTGGATCCGACGCTTGTTACCTTGAAGATTGTGCTTCTTCCAGACGGTTAGGCATCATGGTCTAGAGCATCCAAGAGGAATTGTGGATCGCCGAGTGACCGAGTCTGTGAAGGTTTGGAAGTCACTTGAAGACTTACCACGAGTTATTGGGCGAGGTCTGTGTGACCTTAGCTCAAGGAGAATACGGTGAGGACTGTGTGTTCGAGACTGTGTGTCCTCAGGTTTAAATACCTAGCCGCTCCAACCAGACGTACAACTGAGACAACAGTTGGAACTGGTCTACCAAATCATTGTCTTCACCAAGCTTACTGGTTCTATTTCCTCAACTCTTTCATTTCCTCATTTAAGTTGTTGTGTGCTTGTTCATATCTGTTTGAAGACTTTGACTGAAGACTTTATCAATTTCCTCAATTCAATTTCTTCAGTCTGTCCGTCTTCATCCTGTGTTATCCTGTGTTTACGCTTTCTATACTCTGTACTTTTCTTCATTTCATCATGATGACTATGCTTGTGTTCTGTTATGTTTACTTCTGAGTATTTATTCCGCTGCAAGTAGTTCTTTGCTAAGGCATTTCCTCACCAGCTAATTCCTTAGTGAAGAATTCATAAAAATCGCCTATTCACCCCCCTCTAGTCGATATAACACACTTTCAATTGGTATCAGAGCAAGGTACTCCCTTGTTCTGTGTGATTTTGGTTTAACCGCCTAGAGTTTTAGTTATGTGGATCGCATGTATGGTTAAGGTCTCTACTGGGTGTCCTACCTTTGATGGGACGGACTACCCCTATTGGAAGAATAAGATGCGAATGCATCTTGAGGCAATTGATAACGATCTCTGGTATGTTGTGGAAAATGGTGTTCCCTCAGTCACACCTTCTCTGAACGCTACTGATGTGAAGAGATTCAAGCAACTCGATTCTCAAGCGAAGAACATCATATGTGGCCATCTGATCAAAGGGAAGTATGGAAGACTGAGTGCTTTGGAAACTGCTAAGCTTATCTGGGATAGGCTATCCAAAGTGAATGAAGGAGTCTCAACTCAACGTGACTCTCGTGTCGATGTTCTTCATAATCTCTTCAACCGCTTCAAAAGACTCGACAATGAAAATGTTCAACAAACCTTCGATCGCCTCACTAACATCTCAAATGAGTTTCAAGCACTTGGTGCCACTGACATCACCGACCATGAGGTGGTGAAGAAATTGTTGAGATCGCTTGATTCTTCATTTGATACTCTGGCACTGATGATACAAGAACGTGCTGATTAAAAGTCACTTGATCCCGCTGATATCCTCGAGAGGCTAAACACTCATGAGTTCCAGCTTGCTGAGAAGAGAGATCTCTATGGTTCGAGCTATGGCAGATCACGTGCTCTAAAGGCCAAGGCGGTATCTCAGTATGAAGATGAGGACTCTGGTAGCAGCCTTGGTGATCCTGATGAACTGAGCCAGGAACTAGCACTGCTCGTGAAGAAATTTCAAAAGTTCTCAAGACGTGGTCGCTTTGGAAAATCCTCAAGGAGTAATGATTCCTCATCCAGTGACTACAAGAAGAGGCTATGCCACAAATGCAGGAAACCAGGTCACTACATTCAAGATTGTCCTCAGTGGGATAAGGAATCAAAGAAGAAGAAATACAAGGATTACAGTTCTGATGACGCAAAGAGGAAGAAGAAATCTTCAAAGTTTTCATCATCAAAATCCTCGAAGTATCCATCTCACAAGAAGATCATCTCCAAGAAGGCTCGGGCATTCATTGGCAAGGAAATGGATTCTGAGGCTGAATCTGAGGAACATGAGGACGAGGAGGCATCTGAGGAGTCCGAGTCTGGTGTGGTGATCCTAGCTCTCGCTACTGCATTCATCAGCAAGTCTATCTTCAACTCTGAAGAAAATGGCATCACCAACAAGGCTGATGAAGGCAATAATGACTACGCTCCCACCTATTGCTTCATGGCAAAGGGTGCCAAGGTAACTAAATACGCCTCCTCTGAATCTAGTGAGGACGAATCTGATGAAAACCTCAAGCCTAGCTACTCTAAACTTGCTAAGACTGCTGTGAAACAACAAAAGGCTTTTGAAAAGGTTCAAAACATGCTAGAAAAAAGTGATCATATGTTGGGTGAAGAAATGTATCGCACTAAAACCTTGACTGAAAATCTTCAGAGACTTCAGTCTTGGTTTGACAACCTTCAAGGTAATCATAACAATCTCTTATCTGAGCATGAGAAGCTTTCTTATGAATTTCTTCAAAGAAAGCAAGATCTTGAGAAGCTAAGAGTGAGTTATGAAGATCTTCAGAAGGATCGCGATTCATTACTTGCTCAACAAATCAACGCTACTCAGGAAGAATTTGTTCCTCCATGTTTGAAGTGCATTGAGCGTGCATCTGCTAATACCTCACCTGAATGTTCAAATGCTTCTAATGCTACAAATTCTTCATCTGTCTCTGCTATCACTAATTCCTCATCTAAGGACATTGCTAGCATCACTGATGATGCAGGGCTGAAGGAATTGTACATGACAGGCATGTACAAAAGCCTCAAAGGGCATCAGACTCTTTGTGATGTGCTTAAAAAGCAGATCCTCAATAGGAACCCTAGGAAAGAGGGTATTGCCTTTGAGAGGAAACTCAATGCTGATGGAACTTATTGGAAGCCTGAGCAGTACCCCAAAACCTCATGGGTTGCTGCGAAGGGACCTCCAGTTGATCCATCCAATTTATTTGGCTTTACATGTGAATCTCCTCACTCTTCTGATGAGTCATTTGACTCCAACTATAAACTGTTCAAAAATCAGAATGGTGAAGTATTTGCTAGATATGTTGGCACTAACTGAAGAAACTGTTCCCCTATGAAGAAAATCTGGGTTCCCAAAAGTTGCCTTGAAAGTCTTCAGGTGAATGTCCTCATGATACCACCTGTGAAGAATAGGAACCCCAGATCAAATTCTTCATATGGACCGAATTCTTCATATGGATCCAAGTACTCATATGGACCAAATTCCTCACGTGGATCAAATTCCTCAAAAGGATCAAAGTTCTCATATGATCATCATCGTGCTAACTCCTCTGTTTCGCAGGGAAGAGCTAAGGGCTATGAATATGAGCATTATTCTTCTAACCATTATGTTCATAAGTCCTCGAAGAATTTCTCTGCTTATTCATATGCTTATCCTAACTCCTCTTATGTGAAACAAAGTGGACTGGCTTCTATGCCACCTTTCTCATATGGAGCTCGCAGAGTGATGAATTCTTTGCCACCCCTTCAGATGTGGGTGGTGAAGAAAAAGAACTAATCTCTTATGCAGGGTCAGGTCTCCAGACGCGCGTAAAACGTCTGAAGAATTTGCTAGAGACCTGAAAACTGCCTGAAAGGACGTAGGCTAATCATGAAGAAATGAGCTTTAATTTATCACATCCTCATACTATTTTATCTGTTCTACTGCTTGATGAAATTGATCTGATGATATTGATGTCATATTCTTCACTGATGAAGTATATGAGTTCGTAAGTTGCACTAATTCATCTGCAGGATGATCAACCCAAAGCCAATGAGTGGGTCCTCGATAGTGGATGTACGAATCACATGACTGGTGACAAGAATCTATTGATGGATGCTCCCTTATCACCATCGCATCTGAAGCATATCATCTTCGCTGACAAAGGCAAAAGTCAGGTTTTGGGTCTAGGTAAGGTTGCGATCTCAAAGGGTCGACACATGGACAAAGTCATGCTTGTCGAGTCCTTAGGATACAACCTTATGTCTGTCTCGATGCTTTGTGATCTCGATATGGTTGTTGTCTTTGGCAAATATCATTGTGTTGTGATCATGGAAGCTGACAATTCCAAAGTCTTCGAAGGCTTTAGGAGAGGAGACTTGTATATTGTTGATTTCTCTACAGGACCACAACTGGCCGTATGACTACTTGCAAAAGCTTCAGAAGGCTGGCTATGGCATCGACGACTTGGTCATGCTGCATGAGGAATCTGCACACGCTTGCGAAGAAGAAGCATGTCATTGGCATTGAGAATGTCAAATTCCTCAAGGATCATTTGTGCGGAGCCTGTGAAGCTGGAAAGATGACCAAGGCCAAACATCCAGCAAAGACTATCATGACTACCACTCGACCATTTGAATTGCTTCACATGGATCTCTTTGGTCCTAATCATTATTCTGCTGTTACAAATGATGCATCTCTATATGGCTTTGTTATTGTTGATGAATATTCTCGTTACACATGGGTGCACATTGTCACTTACAAACATGAGGTGCAGGAAGTCTTCAAACGATTTTCCTCGAGGGATTCAACCAACTTTGGTGTGAAGATCAAGCACATCAGAAGTGACAATGGGACTGAGTTCAAGAATTCCGGTCTTGATGACTATCTTGATGAACTTGGTATTACTCATGAGTTATCTGCTCCTTATACTCCTCAGTAGAATGGCGTCGTGGAGCGCAAGAACAGAACTCTTGTTGAGATGGCTCGCACTATGCTTGATGAATACAAGATGCCTCGTCGTTTCTGGATTGAGGCAATTGATACTGCGTGCCACATCATCAACAGAGTATATCTTCACAAATTCTTGAAGAAGACTGCTTATGAACTCCTCACTGACAAGAAACCCAATGTGAGTTATTTCAAAGTCTTTGGTGCTAAAATGTTGGATTAGAGATCCTCATCACAATTCTAAATTTGCACCGAAAGCACATGAGGGTTTTATGCTTGGTTACGAAAAGGAATCGCACACCTACAGAGTCTTCAACAACGTTCTTCACAAAGTTGTTGAAACTGTAGATGTGCGGTTCGATGAAACTAATGGATTGATACATCTCCAACGTATCTAAAATTTTTGATTGTTCCATGCTATTATATTACCCCTTTTGGATGTTTATGGGCTTTATTTTACACAATTATATCATTTTTGGGACTAACCTACTAACCGGAGGCCCAACCCGTATTGCTGTTTTTTTGCCTATTTCAGTATTTCGAAGAAAAGGAATATCAAACGGAGTCCAAACGGAATGAAACCTTCAGGAGCGTGATTTTTGGAACGAACGTGATCCGGAGAACTTGGAGTGCAAGTCAAGAAGCAAACGAGGCGGCCAGGAGATAGGAGGGCGCGCCCACCCCTCCTGGGCACGCCCCTGTCTCCTGGGCCCCTCGAGCGGCCACCGACGTACTTCTTCCTCCTATATATACCTACGTACCCCGAAAACGTCTAGGGAGCCACCGAAACACAATTTCCACCACCGTAACCTTATGTATCCGCGAGATCCCATCTTGGAGCCTTCGCCGACGCTCCACCGGAGGGGGAATCGACCATGGAGGGCTTCTACATCAACACCATAGCCCCTCCGATGAGTTGTGAGTAGTTTACCACAGACCTTTGGGTCCATAGTTATTGTCTAGATGGCTTCTTCTCTCTTTTTGGATCTCAATACAATGTTCTCCCCCTCTCTTGTGGAGATCTATTCGATGTAAACTCTTTTTGCGGTGTGTTTGTCGAGATCCGATGAATTGTGGGTTTATGATCAAGTTTATCTATGAGAAATATTTGAATCTTCTCTGAATTCTTTTATGTATGATTGAGTTATCTTTGCAAGTCTCTTCAAATTATCAGTTTGGTTTGGCCTACTAGATTGATCTTTCTTGCCATAGGAGAAGTGCTTAGCTTTGGGTTCAATCTTGCGGTGTCCTTACCCAGTGACAGAAAGGGTTGCAAGGCACATATTGTATTGTTGCCATCAAGGATAAAAAGATGGGGTTTATATCATATTGCATGAGTTTATCCCTCTACATCATGTCATCTTTCTTAATGCGTTACTCTATTATTATGAACTTAATACTCTAGATGCATGCTGGATAGCGGTCGGTGTGTGGAGTAATAGTAGTAGATGCAGACAGGAGTCGGTCTACTTGTTGCGGACGTGCTGCCTATATGCATGATCATGCCTAGATAATCTCATAATTATTCGCCTTTCTATCAATTGCTCGACAGTAATTTGTTCACCCACCGTAATACTTATGCTATCTTGAGAGAAGCCTCTAGTGAAACCTATGGCCCCCGGGTCTATCTTTTATCATATAAGCTTTCGATCTACTTTTATTTGCATCTTTACTTTTTGCATCTATATTATAAAATACCAAAAATATACTTATCTTATTATACTATCTCTATCAGATCTCACCTTCGCAAGTGGCCGTGAAGGGATTGACAACCCCTTTATTGCGTTGGTTGCGAGTTCTTTGTTTGTTTGTGTAGGTGCGTGGGACTTTTGAGGAGTCTCCTACTGGATTGATACCTTGGTTCCCAAAAACTGAGGGAAATACTTACGCTACTATTGCTGCATCACCCTTTCCTCTTCAAGGAAAACCAACGCAAGCTCAAGACGTAGCATGGCTCGCAAAGAGAGCACCTACCTTCTGTGATAGATGAACCAGCACCTGACGAATATATCAAGTTCAAGGCTACTAAGGATGTCATTCCTACCGAAGAATCTGCTGAAGAATTCATTCCAGAACGTGAAGAACGTTGAGCTGGGGCACCTGAAGAAAATGGTCCTGAAGAAAATGCGGATCGAATTCCTTGACGACAACCCGCTCATCCTTGCGTTGCAAACGAAGTGCAAATTGAGAGAATCATCGATCACATTGAAGCACCAGGTCCTCTCACACGCTCAAAAGCTTCACATTTGTCTAACTTTTGTGGGCACTTTGCTTTTGTCTCTATCACAGAGCCCACTAAGGTAGATGAAGCATTTCTGGAGCTTGAGTGGATTCAAGCTATGCAAGAAGAATGACATCAGTTTGAACTCAAAAACGTCTGGGAACTGGTCAAACGTCCAGATCCTCGTAAGCACAATATCATTGGCACAAAGTGGATCTACCGCAACAAGCAAGATGAAAATGGCCTCGTGGTGAGGAATAAGGCACGACTTGTAGCTCAAGGCTACACACAGGTTGAAGGAATTGATTTTGATGAAACTTTTGCACCTATTGCTAGACTTGAGGCTATTCGCATATTACTTGCTTATGCTAACCATCATGATATCATCTTACAACAAATGGATGTGAAAATTGCATTCCACAATGGTAAGCTTGAGGAAGAAGTATATGTTGCTCAGCCCCCAGGTTTTGAAGATCCAAAGCATCCTGACAAAGTCTTCAGACTCAATAAGGCCCTGTATGGCCTCAAGCAGGCCCCTCAGGCATGGTATGATACTTTGAAGGAATTCCTCATGAAGAAAGGCTTCAAACCCGGTTCACTCGACCCAACTCTTTTCACTAAATCTTATGATGGTAAATCGTTTGTGTGCCAAATTTATGTTGATGATATCATTTTTGGCTGTACCGACCAACGTTACAGTGATGAATTTGCCTATATGATGAGTGAAGAATATCAAATGTCTATGATGGGAGAATTGAAATTATTTTTAGGTCTTCAAATTCATCAACAGCGCAATGGCATATTCATATCTCAGGAGAAATACCTCAAAGATGTATTGAGGAAATTCGGCATGCAAGATTGCAAAGGGGTCAAAATTCCAATGCCCACAAGTGGACATCTATGCACTGATGAAAATGGTATCGACTTCGATCAAAAGAAATACCGCTCCATGATTGGCTCTTTATTGTATTTATGTGCATCTAGGCCAGATATTATGCTTAGTGTTTGCATGTGTGCCCGATTTCAAGCTACACCAAAGGAATCACACCATAAGGCTGTGAAGCATATTCTTCGATATCTAGCTCACACACCAACACTTGGTTTATGGTACCCCAAGGGCTCAGATTTTGATTTCATTGGATATTCGGACTCTGACTATGCTGGTGATCATGTGGACCGCAAGTCAACATCTGGCACATGCCATTTCCTCAGACGATCTTTGGTCTGTTGGTCCTCAAAGAAACAGAACCGCGTATCACTATCTTCAGCAGAAGCTGAGTACATTGTTGCTGGCTCTTGCTGTGCTCAATTGCTGTGGATGAAGCAAACTCTCAAGGACTACGACGTCAACATGAATAATGTGCCTCTCTACTGTGACAATGAGAGTGCAATCAAGATTGCTCACAACCCAGTTCAGCACTCGAAGACAAAGCACATCCAGATTCGTCATCATTTTCTTCATGATCATGTGTGGAAGGGCGACATCTCCATTGAGCATGTACGGACTGAAGAACAACTAGCCGATATCTTCACAAAGCCCTTGGATGAGAAGAGTTTTAGCAAGTTGAAGTGTGAGCTAAATATCCTAGAATCTTCGAATGTTCTTTGAAAAGGACACTCATCCTAACACTTATGCAAAATTGATGACTTAGATGTGCAACACACGAAGAAACGTTTTTCTTCAATCAATGAAGACTAACACTCTAAGTGTGAAGAAATTAACAAAGAATTTGATTCTCAAAACCCTACGACAATTGTACGCGGTGTATGAAATCATCATTCTTATACGGTGGGTCACGCCACCACCAAAAGTTGAAAATCTTCAATTTGAGTTTTCCTCAGTTGTTCAAATTCTTCAACTTTGCATTGTCTCAGTTGTCCTCCTCTATGCTAAACTCAACCCAATCTTTTCACAAATTTTTCATGTGCGTTCTATTTGAAACTCGTTCAAAATCTTCACTGTGTCCGTGACAGCTGAATAATTTGTGAACGAAACTTTTAACTTATCTTATCTAAATTTTTGGCTTTGCCGCTCAAACCATTCCGCATCCCATGATAATACTTATCTATTCACCCACGATCTTACACGATTGCCACCTCTGAGTACGTGGGTGACACATGTCAAGCGAATGAGAAGGGTCAGGGGCACATTCGTCCAATTTCCTTGGGTGTACAGTTTTTCACTCCGACTATAAATACCCCCTTCCCTTCCTCACTTCGTTTTTACTCCGCTCATTCTCACTCCCGCTCGAGCTTCTCAAACCCTAGCGCCGCCACTACTTCATCGTCGCTGGTGAGGAAGAGCTTCACTGCCTTGATCTCGTCGCCGTCGTACTCGTGTCGGCTGTAGATTTCTTCACTCCGCCGCCGCCGCAGCTGTCTTCCTATGCTGAGTTAGGGCGTGGAAGATCTGAACTGACGAACTTCACATCTACACCTCCCAGTTCGTCGTGTTCTTCATCAAGGGTAATTAAAAGTTACTTTTACTGCCCTCTTTGATTCAAATCTTCACACACTGAACACCTCACATGTCATCTGCTCTTGATTCGTTTCTCTAAGCAATAATTTTTTCTTCAAGATTCCTCAATTGTGTGGATCTTCGATCTATACAACTCTAGAACCTAAGACAAAGAACACTTAGTGAAATTCTTCAAGACTCATCTAGTCAAATTCCTCAAACTTATTCTTTTTGAAAAACCTTCTGAGAACGCATATGACCTCTCCAAATTCCTCGCAACTATACTCTGTTCACAAGTACTCATGTCTGCTGCTGAATTACTAGGTTCTCATCAACTTAACTTTGCAGCGTTCCTCGAAGAAAAGTTGCATACATCTTTAGAGAATTCCATTGTTCAAATTCCTCAGCTGAAGAAAATGGCTGATGGTAACAAGCCACAGAAGGGTGGAAAGAGGCACTACAAAAAAAAAGACACATCCGTGACATTTTGGGCCGAACGAAACTTTTTTCTGTCATACATATGACACTTCTATGACGATAATTGTGACAACACCCGGTATCATCATAGATGTGGTGGGCTCCTACTTCTATGACAAAAAATCATGACAGAAAATGGGCTTTTTGTCCTGGGCGGTCCGGAGACGCAGCTGCATGACATTCTTTGGGCCGTCCATGACGGAAAAAACCATGGTAGAAGCGAGGGCGAGGAAAATTTCGGGGAGTTCCCAGTTATGATGGGTGGTCGGGGGCCGAGCGATGCACATTTCTCTTATACATGTACGCGCATGTGTGCGAGGCGTTGGCTTTAACTGAATCCGAGCAAGGCGTTGGGCTCTAACTGAACCCGAGCAATAGCACTACAGGCTGCGCATTACTGAACCCGAGAGATCGATCGATGGCTGTTAACTAAACCCGATTGAGCGATTCCTTCGCTACTGCTGATAACTGAAGCCAATCGATGCTGCCTCTCTGGATGAATAGTGAGTGTTGCGGGGCGGGGGGTGGGGGGGTTGGATGAACAGTGAGAGGTGGCGTTGCCTCTGGATGAACAAGACCCCGTGGTGTGGAGGGCTGGATGAACAGGACGACCCCGTGGAGGGCTAGATGAACAGTAGACGATGGAGGGGTGCCCGTGGAGGGGTGGTTGAACAGTAGCCGGTGGAGTAGCGCGTGGTGGAGGCTGGATGAACAGGGGCCCGTGGAGGCTGGAGGAGGTCGACGGTAGCCCGTGGAGGCTGGAGGAGGTCCACGGTGGAGATGAAAATTATCCCGTGGAGTCCCGTTTTGCGGTACGCCACACCCCTCCTGATGAACATGACCCCCGTTTCGACCGTAGCGCTCCAACACAAGTCCGTTTCGTCCGTTTTGCGGTATGCCACACCCCTCCCGATCAACAGGACCCCCATTTCGACCGTAGCGCTCCAACACAAGTCCGTTTCGTCCGTTTTGCGGTACGCCACACCCCTCCCAATCAACAGGACCCCCGTTTCGACCGTAGGAGGTCCGTTTCCTCCGTTTTGCGGTACGCCAGACCCCTCCCGATGAATAGGATACTGTTTCGAACATGGCCGGTCGAACACAAGGCCATTTCCTCTGTTCTGCTGTACGCTAGGGCTCGTTTCCATCGCCTGTTCCGTCCAAGCCAGTTGGCTCCCACGCGTTCCGTTGCCTCCTGATGAACATGATGCATTCCGTTGCCTCCCCATGAACATGACACATTCCGTTGCCTGCCCATGAACACGACGACGACGCGGTTTCTCCGTTCCGACCCAACCATGTACACGAGCCCTGGCCGTGCGTATGCGCGAGTAGGCGTTCGAGACCCCGCCCGTATGTACACATACGTGGCCATATTTTCTTTCTTGAACACTGGCCGCTATACGTACGTGTACATGCTACGTGTGCGCCTCTACTATAACACGCACGCGCCTCTACTACGATACGTGCGCGCCTCTACTACGACACGTGCGCGCCTCTACATCCACCAGTATGTACGTACATGTTCGCGACCATAATGACAACACTACGTACGCTTCGACCAGGTGGATCCCGACTCTCAGGCACTTCCTTGCATGCGAAGATGTAGCTGGTGGGTCCCAGTAGTCAGGGGGGTGAATCATTTTTTTTGCCCGGGCGTACTTCCTTGTGTGCGAAGATGTAGCTGGTGGGTCCCACCAGTCAGGGGGGAAATGTTTTTTTTTGCAAAATACGGTGGCCCGTCCGGTGGGTCCCTGCTGTCAGGTGGAGGAATCATTATTTTCCGCGTAATAAGGAGGCACTTCCTTGCTGTGGCCGTGGACCCAGCTGTCAACCTCTCCACATACAGTCCACGTCCGATGGAAGTCGTTCCTTGACCACGTTTACCACGCCGCGCCGAGAGCACTAGCGCGGTGGACGACAGCGAGGCCTAGGAAGGGGACGACGGGGAGCCGGGGAAGATGCGGCAGTGGAAGCCCGCGCGGAGAGGAGTACGAGGGTTCACTGGTTTGGCTGCGGTGTGAGGCTTCCGTCACCAGAGGGCCTGGCCAGCGGTGGGAATAGTAGGGGGCGGTGAGGCCTCCGCGGCAGCCCAGCCGGCCACAGGAGGCAGGAGCATGCGGCACGACTGGCGCTTCTTTGTGCGGCTGGAGCAAGAAGACCAGAGGTTGAAGAAGCACTACGGTCGTTGGATGGACATCATATGGTCACTGGAGCTAGAATCGTTTATATTGACTAAGTTGACAAAGCCCTCCTACCCGTCAACTTAGTAGGCCCACAATTCAGCCTCCCACCAAGGTGGGTCCCAGCTACTAGGGGGAGTATTCATTTTTTGGGCGTAGTAAGGAGGCACTTCTGTTGGGTCCGAGCTGACAGCGGCGGGAATGTTTTTTCGCGAAATACGGTGGCCCGTCCGATGGGTCCCATCAGTCGGGGGCAAACGTTTTTTCGCGAGATACTGGTGGCCCGTCCGGTGGGTCCCTGCTGTCAGGTGGAGGAATAATTATTTTCCACGTAATAAGGAGGCACTTCCTTGCGGCTGCCGTGGACCCAGCTGTCAGCCTCTCCACGTATAGTACTCTTCTGATGGAAGTCAGTCGTTGACCACATTGACCATGCCGCGCCAAGAGCACCATGGCGGTGGATGACGGCGAGGCCTAGGAAGGGGACGACGTAGAGCTGGGGAAGACGCGACAGTGGATGCCCACGTGGAGAGGAGTACGAGGGTTCACTGGTTCGGCTTCGGTGTGAGGCTGTCATGGCCGCAAAATAACAGGGGGTGTGGGTGAGTGGAGGGATGGCCTGGCTAGTGGTGGGAGTAGTATGGGGGCGGTGAGGCCTCTGCGGTAGCACAGCCGGCCACGGGAGGCAGGAGCAGGCGGCACGACTGGCGCTGCTTTGGGCGGCTGAAGCAAGAAGACCAGAGGTTGAAGAAGCACTATGGCCGTTGGATGGACATCATACGGTCACTGCAGTATTGACTAAGATGACAAAGCCCTCCGTCCCCGTCAACTTAGTAGGCCCACAAGTCAGCCCAACAATATGGTGGGTCCCACCTAGCAGGGGGTATTCATTTTTTTGGGCGTAATAAGGAGGCACTTCCTTGCGTGCGAAGATATAACTGGTGGGTCCGACCTGTTAGCGGGGGGAACGTTTTTTCGCAAAATACAGAGGCCCTTCCTATGGGTCCTAGCTGTCAGGTGGAGGAATCATTATTTTGCGTGTAATAAGGAGGCATTTCCTTGCGTGCGTCCATGGACCTAGCTGTCAGCCTCTCCACGTAGAGTAACACGTTAACCAGGCTGCGCCGAGAGCACCAGGGTGGTGGACGATGGCAAGGCCTAGGAAGGGAACGACACGAAGCCAGGGAATACTCGGCAGTTGTTTCCCACGCGGAGGAGTACGAGGGTTTACTGGTTCGTCTGCCATCCCCGGAGAATAATAGCAGATGTGGGTGAGTAGAGGGATGGCTAGGCCAGCGATGGGAGTATGATGGGGCAGTGAGGCCTGCGCGACAGCATAGCCGGCCGCGGGAGGAGGGAGCAGGCAGTCCTGCCAGCGCTTGTTTGAGCGGCTGGAGCATGAAGAGCAGAGATTGAAGAAGCACGACAGCCGTTGGATGGACATCCAACAGTCACTGCTCTCATGTGTTGACTAAGTTGACAGGGCGTTGCGTGTGCGTCAACCTTTTTTTTATGAAAGCATACGAGTCAACCTGTAGTAGGCGCACAAGCCAGCCTCAAATATGTGGAAAACAACATACAACCCATCTGCCATTATTTCTAACAATGTACATCCCATTTGCTAATTCTTAAGAATTTTTTTGGAGCCCATCTTCTTTTTGTTAGCATTACACCCCATATTGTGGCCACGGTCAAAAAGTATACGAAATTTTGCATATTTCGGTGCGATCAACTGTTTGTAATCTAGAAATATCGATTCACATACAAACTATTTTGAAAAATAATTTATATAAATATAAAATCCAAATAATTGTCCACGCATAAAAATCGATGAAATTTAAAATCTTGTAATGAAAAAAAATTGAAACTAATTCCCGGTTTGATCTGTTTTCAAAATGTACAGCCCATTTCTGGGCAAACCGAATGAAACTCTCCTCGTCTTGAAAGATTTGCAGCCCAGCAGGGCCGATAAAGCAAGTAGGCCTTGTTTGGGTATTTATTTTAAAAAATAGAACTGGGCTAGCCATTTTCAGCAAGAAAAAAACACAACTGGGCTCATGATGTGGTAAACATAAATAAAACCCTGGCTAGACGGGCCACAGCCCCCGCACAGCCCCGTTGTTACCCTGATCCGTCGCTAAAACTAGTATAAATAACAACAGCTTGTTCCTCAAAAAAAACTGTGCGACCTGCTGGGTCCCTGGTGTCACCCACTCGTAGGTTAATTCTCTCGGTTATTGACTACGTTGACAATGGCGTGAGCCCCAGATGTCCAACCATTAGGAGGAACCATATTTTTGGGCTTGTAATATAGAGGCACTTGCTTGTGTACTGCCATGACGCTGGTGGGTCCCTATTGTCATCCTCTCCACGTACAGTCATCTCCTTGTTCCTCTCGGTTGTTGACGATGTTGACAATGCAAGAGGGCGGCACACCGCGCATGGCAAGCGAACCAAGGCCGCAAGGCGGAGGACGACGGTGAGGCCTCAGACAGAACGAACAGGAGCCGTGGAAGATGCGCTGGTCCAGTCGCAGGTGGAGGGGAGTACGAGGGTTGACTGGTTCGGGTGCGGGTGCGTGTTGGGGCTGACATCGCCGGAGAATAACAGGACGTGTGGAGGAATAGAGGGAGGGACTGGCCAACGTTGGAGGGTACATATGGTAGGGCGGCGAAGGCGCAACCAGCCATGGGAGGTGGGAGCAGGCGGAGCCAACGGGGTGGTTTGGTTTGGGCGGCTGGAGGAAGAAGAAGACAAGAGATACAAGATACATGACAGATGTTCGATGTCAATCGAACGGCTGGTAGGCAGAATCATTTGTTGACTGGCTAGTAAGTCGACACCACCTTGGATAGACTATTTCCTCGCGGGTCCTGATACATCTCCAACGTATCTATAATTTTTGATTGTTCCATGCTATTATATTACCTGTTTTGAATGATTATGGGCTTTATTATACACTTTTATATTAATTTTGGGACTAACCTATTAACCGGAGGCCCAGCCCATATTGTTGTTTTATTGCCTGTTTCAGTATTTCGAAGAAAAGGAATATCAAACGGAGTCCAAACGGAATGAAACCTTCGACAATGTTATTATTGGGAAGGATATCACCCAGGAGACATGGAGTTCATGTCAGAAGAGCCTCGAGGAGGCCACGAGATAGGAGGGCGCGCCCCCCCTACTGGGTGCGCCCCCCCTGTCTCGTGGGCCCCTCGAGCACCCCCCGACCGACTTCTTTCGCCTATATAGTCCCATGTACCCTAAAAACATCCACGTAGAAGATATATCAGGAGTTCCACCGCCGCAAGCCTCTGTAGCCACCAAAAACATCTCGGGAGCCCTTCCCGGCACCCTACCGGAGGGGGGATACTTCACCGGTGGCCATCTTCATCACCCCGGTGCTCTCCATGACGAGGAGGGAGTAGTTCACCCTCGAGGCTGAGGGTATCTACCAGTAGCTATGTGTTTGATCTCTCTCTCTCTCTCGTGTTCTCTCCCGTGTTCCCTCTATGGCACGATCTTGATGTATCCCGAGATTTGCTATTATAGTTGGATCTTGTGATGTTTCTCCCCCTCTACTCTCTTGTGATGAATTGATTTTCCCCTTTGAAGTTATCTTATCGGATTGAGTCTTTTATGAGAACACTTGATGTATGTCTTGCCGTGCTTATCTGTGGTGGCAATGGGATATCATGTGCCTCTTGATGTATGTTTTGGTGACCAACTTGCGGGTTCCGCCCATGAACCTATGCATAGGGGTTGGCACACGTTCTTGATTCTCCGGTAGAAACTTTGGGGCACTCTTTGAAGTACTTTGTGTTGGTTGAATAGATGAATCTGAGATTCTGTGATGCATATCGTATAATCATGCCCACGGATACTTGAGGTGACAATGGAGTATCTAGGTGACATTAGGGTTTTGGTTGATCTGTGTCTTAAGGTGTTATTCTAGTACGAACTCTTGAATAGATTGATCCGAAATTATAACTTTGAGGTGGTTTCATACCCTACCATAATCTCTTCGTTTGTTCTCCGCTATTAGTGTCTTTGGAGTGACTCTTTGTTGCATGTTGAGGGATTTTTATATGATATATCTATGTTATTATTGTTGAGAGAACTTGCACTAGTAAAAGTATGAACCCTAGGCCTTGTTTCCTAGCATTGCAATACCGTTTACGCTCACTTTTATCGCTCGTTACCTTGCTGTTTTTATTATTTCAGATTACAAAAACCTTTATCTACTATCTATTTTGCACTTGTATCTTCATATCTTCGATGAACTAGTGCACCTATACAATTTACCATTGTATTGGGTGTGTTGGGGACACAAGAGACTCTTTGTTATTTGGTTGCATGGTTGTTTGAGAGAGACCATCTTCATCCTACGCCTCCTACAGATTGATAAACCTTAGGTCATCCACTTGAGGGAAATTTGCTACTGTCCTACAAACCTGTGCACTTGCAGGCCCAACAATGTCTACAAGAAGAAGGTTGTGTAGTAGACATCAAGCTCTTTTCTGGCGCCGTTGCCGGGGAGGTGAGTGCTTGAAGGTATATCTTTATATCTTGCACTCAAATCTTTTTGTTTCTTGTTTTATCACTAGTTTAGTTTATAAAACAAAACTACAAAAAAAATGGAGATGAGTTTATCTCAGATGCTTCGTCTTTTTAATATCTTTCGTGAGTTTGATGGAAAGGAAAATTGTGCTCAAGTGCTAGAAGAAGAATGCATTAGAATGCTTGATACTAAATCTTTGAATGACAAGCATGATTGCAATGTTGTTAGTATGAACTCCTTGAATATCCATAGTACTAATGATGATTGCTCTAGTCATGATGAAAATATATCTTATGAGCATGTCAACTTTTGTGGAGTGCCTGTTTGCATGAACACACCAAATAGAGAAGATATATATTACAAGAAGCATAAGTATTTAGAAACTAAGAGGTTGCAAGAAATGCTAGATAAGAGTGCGGAGAATTTAAGATATCTTTCCCGTTGTGAATTTTGCAATAAACAGGATCATTTACATCTCCAATGCAAATTGTTCCATGATCGAATCATGTTCAAAAATTGTGATGATTTGATTTCCCATGCACATTACAATGAACTTAGTTTGGTTTTGGTCTATGAAGAATTGAAACGTTTAACTAAGCCTATTCCAGAATTTAATCTTAAGCATTTCCTTGATATTGATCTAGAAAAGATTATATGTTTTGTGCGGTGAATTGCATTGAAAATCCTTATATTGCCAATTACCTAAAGAAAAGAAAGCAAATGGAAGATGATGAGAATACTAATGAAAGGGAAGAGACTTCCCAATATCCTCCTATTATTTCTCATGATGAATCAGGTAACGAGGAGGAGCTTTCTATTCAACCAATCTCATCAATAAGGAGCTCAAAGAGGAAGGTTGAACCTACACATAATGTGAAAAAGAAAAAGAAAAGAAGGAGCAACAAAGGTAGAAAGGTATCCCTCCCAAATGATGTTACTCCTACTACTCATTGTGATGATGATAATTGCTTTACTATTGGTGCTATCCATATTTTTAATGATGAGAGTGATTATGCTTATAATATGAAAGAGCCCAAGCTTGGGGAAGCTATGTTTGATGAGGATGAAATATTTGAGAATATATTTGCTGAAATTGATGTTTGTCCCAAGCTTGGGGATGCTATGTTTAATGAAGATGATATTTTTAGCATCCCAAGTTTTGATATGCAAAGTTGTTATGATGATAGCATGCCTCCTACCTATGATGATTATATTGATGAAAGTGGGTTCGGAAGAGTGTCAACTTTCGGAAGTAGTGATCCCACTATTTTGGAGGATGTTGAATTTTATTGTGATGAATATGAAAGTGGATTTGGAAGAGTGTCAACTTTATTTAGTGATTCCACTATCTTGGGAGAGGTTTCAATCGATTATGATGAGAACGAAGTTGCTACTTATGATGATTATTGTGATGAAACTTATGCTATAAAAAGTAGTGATGATTATATTTATAAAACTTGTCATGATTATGATTACCCTTTTTCTGAACATTACTCTTTTAATGTGGAAACAATTTTTAGTGTTCAAGTCTCTTATGATACTCCCACTATTCTGAATGAGAAGAATTTTGCTTATGTGGAGAGTAGTAAATTTTCTATGTTTGTAGATCATGAAAAGAATGATTTAGGTGCTGGTTATATTGTTGAATTCATTCATGATGCTACTGAAAATTATTATGAGGGAGAAATATATGCTTGTAGGAATTGCAATAATATCAAGTTTCCTCTCTATGTGCTTAAAATCTTGAAGCTATGCTTGTTTTTCCTTCCTATGCTAGTTGATTATTGTTCCCATAAGTTGTTTGCTCACAAAATCCCTATGCATAGGAAGTGGGTTAGGCTTAAATGTGCTAGTCATATGCTTCATGATGCTCCCTTTATGTTTCAATTCTTATCTTTTATGTGAGCATCATTGCCATCATCATGCCTAGCTAAAAAGGCATTAAAGAAAAGCGCTTGTTGGGAGACAACCCAATATTTACCCTTACTGTTTTTGTGTGTCCACATGATTATTATACTGTAGTAATCATGTTTTATAGCTTTTGTTTCAATAAAGTGCCAAGTAGAACCTTTGGGAAGACTTGGGTGAAGTTTATGTGATCTTGCTGTAGAAAACAAAAACTTTAGCGCTCACGAGATTAGCTGCCATTTTTTACTGGAGAGTGATTTTAGGTTGATTCTTTTTGCAGATGATTAATAGATTCCTCAGGTCCACCAATTTATTTCAGAATTGTTTGAGTTACATAGGTATACGTTTGATATAGATCACTACAGATTGTTCTATTTTTGACAGATTCTGTTTTCTATGTGTTGTTTGCTTATTTTGATGAATCTATGAGTAGTATCGGAGGGTATGAACCATAGATAAGTTGAAGTACAGTAGATATAACACCAATATGAATTTAGAATGAGTTCATTACAGTACCAAAGTGGTGGATTTATTTTCTTATACTAACGAAGCTTACGAGTTTTGTTTGTGTTTTGTGTGGTTGAAGTTTTCAAGTTTTGGGTAAAGGATTTGATGGACTATCGAATAAGGAGTGGAAAGAGCCTAAGCTTGGGGATGCCCAAGGCACCCCAAGGTAATATTCAAGGACAACCAAGAGCCTAAGCTTGGGGATGCCCCGGATCGCATCCCCTCTTTCGTCTTCGTTCATCGGTAACTTTACTTGGAGCTATATTTTTATTCGCCACATGATATGTATTTTGCTTGGAGCATCATTTTATTTTGTTAGTTTTTGCTTTCTGTTAGTTAGAATAATGTTTTGCATCTTTAGTTTCAATAAAAAAGTCAAGGATAGCCTTTGCCATGCTTATTTTGCTAGTATACATGTTGCTGTTTGAAAACAGAAAGTTTACCACTGTTGCAAAAATTCCCTAGAAAAGTCAGAGAATGGTATAACGTTGAATCGTTTTGCATATTAAGATCTTATAAATGTATTACAGTGGGAATTTTAGTTCATAATTTTTGGAGTCAGGGAAGTGTTGTTACCCTTGCATTCTTTACAGACTGTACTGTTTTGGCAGATTGCTGTTATGTTTGCATTGTTTGCATATGTTTGCTTGTTTAATGATTCTATTTGAGGATAGGAGTATTAAATATGCAGAGACATTTAGTATTAAATGTTGAGTAATAATGTTAGTGATTTTTTACAGTAGAAAATGATAAGGTTTTGCATTGGTTTATACTAACCTATCTCACGAGTTCTGGTTGAGTTTGTTGTGAATGAAGCTTTTGATAAAAAAGAGAAACCATGATATGAGAGGAGTTAAGGAGACACAAAAGTTCAAGCTTGGGGATGCCCAAGGCACCCCAAGATAATATTTCAAGAAGTCTCAAGCATCTAAGATTGGGGATGCCCCGGTAGGCATCCCACCTTTCTTCTTCAACAACTATCGGTTAGTATCGGTTGAACCTAAGTTTTTGCTTCTTCACATGAGTTGTGCTATCCTTGCAATGTCATTTTATTTTGTTTTCCTTGATGCTTGAATACAATACCAAGATCTGAAATTCTTACATGAGAGAGAGTCTTCACATAGTTGCATAATTATTTAGCTACTCATTGATCTTCACTTATATCTTGTTGGAGTAGTTTGTCATTTGCTCTAGTGCTTCACTGTTATCTTTTAGAGCACGGCGGTGTTTTATTTTGTATAAATTAATGAACTCTCATGCTTCACTTATATTATTTTGAGAGTCTTAAACAGCATGGTTATTTGAATGAAAACTATCATAGGAAGTGAATTGGATGCTATGATCAATTTGATACTTGATAATTGTTTTGAGATATGGATGTAGTGATATTAAAGTCATGCTAGTTGGGTGATTATGAATTTCAAGAATGCTTGTGTTGAAGTTAGCAAGTCCCGTAGCATGCACGTATGGTTAAAGTTGTGTAACAAATTTGAAACATGAAGTGTACCTGGCTTGTGCATCCTTATGAGTGGCGGTCGGGAACGAGCCATGGTCTTTTCCTACCAATCTATCCCCCTAGGAGCATGCGCATAGTGCTTGGTTTTTGATGACTTCTAAATTTTTGCAATAAGTATATGAGTTCTTATGACTAATGTTGAGTCCATGGATTATACTCACTTTTACCTTCCCATTATTGCTAGCCTCTTCGGTACCGTGCATTGCCCTTTCTCACCTTGAGAGTTGGTGCAAACTTCGCTGGTGCATCCAAACCCCGTGATACGATACGCTCTATCACACATAAACCTCCTTATATCTTCCTCAAAACAGCCACCATACCTACCTATTTATGGCATTTCCATAGCCATTCCGAGATATATTGCCATGCAACTTTCCACCGTTCCGTTTATCATCATCATGACATACATTACTTTTGTCATATTGCCATTGCACGATCATGTAGTTGACATCGTATTTGTGGCAAAGCCACCATGAATTATTTTTCATACATGTCACTCTTGATTCATTGCACCATCCCAGTACACCGCCAAAGGCATACATATAGAGTCATATCTTGTTCTAGTTTCGAGTTGTAATTCATATGTTGTAATCAATAAAAGAGTGATGATCATCATTATTAGAGCATTGCCCCAAAAAAAGAAAGGCCAAAGAAAAGAAAAAAAGAAAAAAAAGAAAAATAATAATAAATAAAAGGGCAATGCTACTATCTCTTTTTCCACACTTGTGCTTCAAAGTAGCACCTTGTTCTTTATTGAGTCTCATATATTGTGCTTCAAAGTAGCACCATGTTCTTCATGTAGAGAGTCTCATAAGTTGTCTTTTTCATACTAGTGGGAATTTTTTATTATAGAACTTGGCTTGTATATTCCTACGATGGGCTTCCTCAAATGCCCTAGATCTTCGTGAGCAAGCAAGTTGGATGCACACCCACTAGTTTCCTTTTGTTGAGCATTCATTTGTAGCTCTAGTGCATCCGTTGCATGGCAATCCCTACTCCTCATGTTGACATAAATTGATGGGCATCTCCATAGCCCGTTGATTATCCTCGTCAATGTGAGACTTTCTCCTTTTTGTCTTCTCCACACAATCCCCATCATCATATTCTATTCCACCCATAGTGCTATATCCATGGCTCATGCTCATGTATTGCGTGAAGGTTGAAAAAGTTTGAGATTATTTAAGTATGAAACAATTACTTGGCTTGTCATCGGGGGTATAGAAGTTGGGAACATCTTTGTGTAACGAAAATGAAGCATAGCCTAACTATATGAATTTGTAGGGATGAACTTTCTTTTGCCATGTTATTTTGAGAAGACATGATTGCTTTGATTAGTATGACTTGAAGTGTTACTATTTCTTTTGTCAATATGAACTTTTATTTTGAATCATTTGGATCTGAACATTCATGCCACAATAAAACGAAATTACTTTGAGAATCATGCTAGGTAGCATTCCACATCAAAAATTCTATTTTTATCATTTACCTACTCGAGGACGAGCAGGAATTAAGATTGGGGATGCTTGATACATCTCCAACGTATCTATAATTTTTGATTGTTCCATGCTATTGTATTACCTGTTTTGAATGATTACGGGCTTTATTATACACTTTTATATTACTTTTGGGACTAACCTATTAGCCGGAGGCCCAGCCCATATTGCTGTTTTATTGCCTGTTTCAGTATTTCGAAGAAAAGGAATATGAAACGGAGTCCAAACGGAATGAAACCTTCGGCAGCGTTATTTTTGGGAAGGATATCACCCAGGAGACTTGGAGTTCACGTCAGAAGAACCTCGAGGAGGCCACGAGATAGGAGGGCGTGCCCCCCTACTGGGCGCGCCCCCCTGTCTCGTGGGCCCCTTGAGCACCCCCCCCCGACCGACTTCTTTCGCATATATAGCCCCATGTACCCTAAAAACATCCACGGAGAAGATAGATCGGGAGTTCCGCCGCCGCAAGCCTCTGTAGCCACCAAAAACCTCTCGGGAGGCCTTCCCATCACCCTGTCGGAGGGGGGGATCCTTCACCGGTGGCCATCTTCATCACCCCGGCGCTCTCCATGATGAGGAGGGAGTAGTTCACCCTCGAGGTTGAGGGTATGTACCAGTAGCTATGTGTTTGATCTCTCTCTCTCTCTCGTGTTCTATCTCGTGTAGACATCAGGTCCCAAATGTCAAAATCCAAATCTGTCACGGTCATGCAACCTTTCCTATGAAAATTTACAACCCATTTGATGTGCTAGTTCGAAATAAGTTTGTGGGTGCTGGTGGGGGCTAATCACTTGGCTTCTGTAATGCACAGTGAGCTCAAGAAGTCGGCGAGAGTGATGTTAAGTCCCTTGGTTGGAATTTGTTACAATATTTCACTCTAAATTAAACGAATGGCAAGCCATTTTCCTTGGTTCAAAGAAAATATGACAGTCACAGCCGAGTTGAAAAGGGCAGGAACATCTAACTCCAGCTTACAAACTGTACAAAAGCACGAGGGTTAATTGTTCATCAGGTTTACAAAAAAACCCATGTTGAAAAGGGAAACAACATCTAACTCCAGCACTGTTTTCGGCAGTCACAGTCAAATGGATCGGTCAGGTCCATAGAATGAACATCCTGGGTCGTAAAATTTACTGGATTATGACCACAATATGTTGTAAATAGAAGCCCGACACGTTCAGAAGCTCTTTTGCCCACCTGAAACTCATCTTTTTTGCTCTTCGACATACCCATCCGTCAAAACCATGCTGCTGATAAACTTAAGCCTGATGGACAATAGTAACCTCGCATTCAGCAGGAAGAATGCGACAAATCTAGTGTTTGCACGGTTGGCTACATATCATTCTAGCGTTATTGTCTACAATCGAATCTCATGAGAAGTGAGAAAATCCTGATGCTTACGAATCCACCGATTGGTTATAACTTTCTTACCCCGTCCTATTGCCTAAATAGACATGACGATTGAAAATAGTTAAGGTCTAAAAGAAGAGTGTCGAAAGAGCAACAGCTGAACGGTTAATTCTAGTACACTATATGCGGGCTTCCAATGTGCGTGAAATTATCACCTTTATATACAACTTCTCCAGACACGAAAAGCACTGCAGCAAGCCAATAATCTTGTTCAGATCAAAACTATTCATTTGGATATATAAGATCTTGACAGAATCCAGCACCATTGACAGGCCATCCATGGAGAAACTCTTCATTGAGCATAGAACATAATATTAGTACAAAATGTGTACTCCAAGATGATATATAACTTATGCGCAGAAATTTAAAATGCAGCTTATGGTTACAAGGGTAGATGATAATATAAATTACCTGAAGAACTATGGAGCCAAACACCATATTGAAATGAGCACAAAGATCATGTATTACACCCAAGGTCTCCAGTTTAGGCGCAGAGAGGACGGTTATTTGCAATGGTGAATAACTAGAATCAAGGATCAACCTTTGAAGTGAAGGGGCATCTTGGATGATGAGCTGCCTTCCGTCAAAAGAAATTCCAATTCTTACAAGGTTAGGTGACTTTATTTGGAGAAAACCGATTCTAACTATGAAAACAAGAACCAAGCACTCCAGGGCAGGGCAACTGGAGTGGATGATGCTGTGCAATGAGGCCTTCGATATATGAACCCGCACAAGTGAAAGTTTCTTGAGAAATGGGAGTCGAAGGTTTAGTACCAGATTGTTTGGTAGGTAGCACAACGCAAAGATGGCGGTGTGTAGAGAGTTGGAAAACCGCGAGATGGACATCGGTGCTGTAGGCACAAGTTCATGGAGTTTGGTATGTGGTATGTGATTTCCAGGGGAATAGTAGAACTCAAGCAGCTGTAGTTCTGTGAATTCAGGGGATTTCAGCCAGGCGTCCACCACGCAGGGCATGGTATGCTTGATCAGGTAGCATGACAGGATGCAGAGGCTTTAAACTGAGCCCTGGTGGGAGGAGATGATGGCTCAGGGGATTTCAAAATCATTGAAGAGAGATAGCTGACGACAATTGAGATTAAGGGGCACGGCGCGCCATAGAGGGCGCCACCGAATTGAGAGGACTTGGGTGCGGCAGCAATCCTTGGTGGGGAGAAGCGAGATGATCTCCCCAAGGACGGTGTCCGGGAGATCGTTTATGCGGTCCACCCGAGATTCTATGGGTTCCTGGGATCCGGTGGGACGGGGTCACTGCTTCTCCCCGCGCTGCCGGGTGTGGGATCTACAACATGCGTCGCCGCTGGCGGGAGCCTCATCTTCTTGGTGCTGGGGTCATCCGACTCCATTTCCCTCGAGGGCGTCGCATCGCGCTCACGGATTTGAGCAGAGTAACGAATGACGAGCCTAGTTGTAGTACGAGTGAAGAAGAAGGGGAGCTGGGGGTTTTCTATAGGAGCGAGGAAGAAGGGGAGCTGGGTTTTTCTGTAGGAGTGAGGTGAGGAATTTGGGGGTACGAGTGGAGCGAGCTGACGTGAGGTGGGTGGGAGCAAGGAGGAAGAAGAGCACCCAGGTTTTTTTTGGGGGGGGGTGTGCTGGGTGCCTGGGTGTGGGTAGCACCTCTCATTCAGTAAATATATGGGCTTTTGAATTGATTTTACTATTTATTAGTGTGGATGGGCTGTATTGTCTTGGGCCCAGAGAAACAATTACTACTAGTACAGTGGAGCCACTCTACAGCTACCCAGAAAAACAGTTACTACTAGTACAGTGGAGACACTCTACCGCTTCTGGCTCCTCCTAGGTCATTGAAACGTCTCCCTCTATTGAATGCCGTTATACTTTTGTTCATCGACATGCAGGCCATGCAATGCGCGGGCCCAAATGCCATCCACCAAATTAGAAGGCAGTATGTAGGCGGAGAGTCACCCTGGTCGTAGCGCGGTAGTAACGAGCCGTCGTATCACAAAACCCCACCTCCCCGCAGTCTAAGTTTGACGAACGAAGCAACCATCATTTAACTCTTCGCTGAATCCCTTTCTCCCTCACCGTCTTCAAGAAAGGAAACACTCGCATCTGCCACTGTTCTTCTCTCCCAACGAAGGGAAGGTAAGCGGATCAGTGATGTTGGTATATTTTCGTTCAGAGAAAAAAAGAACTTTAGCAAAGCAGTAACCGATCCTCACTCTCTTTTTTGTTTCATTGTCATTGCGATTGTGTTTCCCTTTCAGTGGTCTCCTAGTATTCATCAGTTTCATGGTGGACCAAGGAGAACCGGGCAAAGATCTGCCGATATTGGAGCAGACGCGGGAGGATGATCCCCACAAGACAGAGAGCTCCAAGAAGATGGAGGCAGCCACCAAGCCGACCCCAGATACGCTCACGGCCACTACTGAGATGGTCAACGCCCCGTTTGAGGTTACAGCCCCCGTGGCACTGGAGGAGCAGTTTTCCCCCTTCGAGGATGTGCCCCCCCCCCCCCGCTGAGCTGCGCATGGTGATTTTCTTCTTTGCCGATCTCGATTGTGGTTTTTCATCTAAGTATGCGGTGATTAATAATGCAAAATTTTATTAGCTTCAATGCCATGCTATACATAGTGGTTTAAATAACTTGTGTTTATTATACTGAAAAGTAATTCAGAATTTGTTTCTGTTTTGATTAGAGCCCTGATGTAGACAAGGATTGTGTGGTTGTACATGTCACTCGCTATGAGGTGGATGACCTGAATATATGCACTGGGAAAACAGAGTTCTTAGGCTGTTGGATCCTGGAAGCCATTTGCGGTTATACCAATGAAGAGTTGTATTTCAGCCTCACTGTTGTCAGGCGTGTTATCCAGGGTTTACTGAAGCACAAGAAGTTCAAAGCTACTCCTTCGTTTATGAGGCATACTGTTCTTGTCAAGCTTACGTAGGAAGATGACGTGGCATGCCTCCACAAACAAGTTTATCAGTGGCAAGTCCACAAGGTTGTCTTCGTGAAGGTTCACAGGATTGAGCTGCTCCGGGACGTCCTCGATGATGTCCATGGCAAGGTCCGTCTTGTGTCCAGCCCAAATTTGATCGAGGCATGAAATAGTTACCCCAGCTAGTGTTTAATAGTAGCTTGGATTGTGTCTAATTATCCAAACCTTGCCTGTTATCGACCCCTCTGGGCTAGTACTCTGTTTGAATCCGTGTATGGGAACTGCTGCTACTTTTGTGTGCCCGTGAATCATGTGAGAACCATCGTAATCGTTGCCGAAACAGATGCATCCTCGCTATTTTTTTCATGAATATGGCATGGTAAGACATAAGTTGTCACGGTTTATCATACGAGCAGTGTGTGTTTTGATGAAATAGAGCACTCATTCGAGAACTGTGCGCCGACATATACATAAGTACTCGTAAACACTGTTGGTGCTACCCCACTTGTAAGCAGTTGTGCAAAACATGGTAGATTGGCTCAGCTCGCTTCAACACTAGGCTACCGACCAGCTAACAATCAACAATCTGCTGTCTGACATATAAGCAACTATATATCTTGTTACAGTGGTTCGTGTAGTTAACTGAGGCCACAATGTAATAAATTCCAAACGTTCACACGCTAGTCCAGCGCTCATGTGGAACACTCAAATTAAACTCGTCTTCATAAAAAACTTGAAAAGCATAAGTTAAGCAATTTTATACATCTCAATGATTCATAGAACATAACAAACATATACTAGTTCACAGCAAAAGACAAAGTTGTGAGAAGGTTTATAAATCAGGAAAAAACAAGCAAGGCTTCTCTGAGCAAAGGGCCTCCCGGTATGCTTAAATTTCCTGGAGTTCACTCTGGTTTTTCCTTGTTGCCACCATCCAGGGTTAGGTTCTCTCGTTCTGGAATAACCAATTATAATTGTGGTCTCAGCTGGAATGCTGAACTGAACCATGCAGTGTACTGACCAGGTGTAATTCTTGTGCATTGCACTAAATTTAAGCACCGCTATTTTCAGAAATAAGCAGACCACAATGCCTCTTGTCCGCGCACCTGTCCAAAAAACCGCCGTGCAGCTGTGCCAGCTAGTCCTCGGTCCATGGATGAACTGGTAGAAAGTGCATTCCGGACTAGGATGCAGTTGTTTTTGCTCCTCCCTGCACTGCAATCAGGAAGTAAAACATACGAATCAGCTTCTTTTAGATTGCGTTGGTCATTCTACCTTAGTTACTACCAATGTAGGAATACCTTGAAGACGGGAGGTTAGACGACAGCAATGAGGGATAGCCATCTTATTTTGCGCAGTTGTATTAAAACTGAGGTGTGTGCTTTTGATTGCGCGGATAGAAACGATACTGTCATGCCCAATATGCGACCCTATCCGAGAGGAACTCGAAGGTCCCACCAAGGATAGACCCGCATATTGAAACGCTTTTGCAAGGTGGATATCATTACATCGTACCATTACATAATAGTTGGGGATACATACAAGAGGCATACAAAGCCACACGAATACAACATCATCTGACTATGGATGAAACACAAACAGAAACTCAAACAACATCCACCCTGCTAGCCCAGGCTACCGACCTGGAACCTATCCCCTGATCGAAGAAGAAGTAGAAGAAGAAGAACTCCAAAACAAGCAAACATCGCTCTCGCGTCATGATCATCGCATAACCTGTACCTGCAACTGTTGTTGTAGTAATCTGTGATCCACGAGGACTCAGCAATCCCATTACCATGGGTATCAAGACTAGCAAAGCTTAAAGGGTAAAGGAATGGATAAGTGGTGAGGTTGTGGCAGCGACTAAGCATGTATGGTGGCTAACATACACAAATAAGAGCGAGAAGAGAAGCAAACAGAACGGTCGAGAAACTAGAAGTGATCAAGAAGTGATCCTGAAACTACTTACATTCAAACATAACCCAAAACCCTGTTCACTACCCGGACTCCACCGAAAAGAGACCATCATGGCTACACACGCGGTTGATGCATTTTAATTAAGTCAAGTGTCAAGTTATCTACAGCCGGACATTAACAAATTCCCATCTGCCACATAACCATGGGCACGACTCTCGAAAGTTTATACCCTGCAGGGGTGTCCCAACTTAGCCCATCACAAGCTCTCACGGTCAATGAAGGATATTCCTTCTCCCAGGAAGACCCGACCAGTCTCGGAATTCCAGTTTACAAGACATTTCGACAATGGTAAAACAAGACCAGCAAAGCCGCCCGACGTGCCGAAAAATCCCGATAGGAGTCACACGTATCTCATTCTCAGGGCACACCGGATGAGCCAGATGTCGGGTTGGCATAGACCCTGGTTGCCCAGGGGGCGCCGGACATCGCTCGGTTTGGACCAACACTCGGAGGAGCACTGGCCTATGGGGTAAATAAAGATGACCCCCGGGCTCCGGAATCCAAGGGAAAAAGGCTTAGGTGAGGCAAATTGTAAAACCAAGGTTGGGCCTTGCTGGAGGAGTTTTATTTAAAGCAAACTGTCAAGGGGTCCCATAAATCACCCAACCACGTAAGGACGCAAAATCAAGGAACATAACACCGGTATGACGGAAACTAGGGAAGCAAGAGTGGAACAAAACACCAGGCATAAGGCCGAGCCTTCCATCCTTTACCAAGTATATAGATGCATTAATTAAATAAGACATATTGTGATATCCCAACATAATCCTGTCCATCATGGAGCAATCTTCAACTTCACCTGCAACTAATAACGCTATAAGATGGGCTGCGCAAAAGCGGTAACATAGCCAAGCAACAGTTTGCTAGGAAGGGTGAAAAAGGTTAGAGGCGGACATGGCATATTGGGAGGCTTGATAAGCAAGTGATAGGTAGCGCATCATAGCGATATGACGAAGCAACTAGCATAGCAATGATAGTAATGAGATCCAAGGTGATGGTCATTTTGCCTGAAATCCTGCTAGGAAGAAGAACGAGTCCATGAAGAAAATGAAGCCACGAAGACGAACCAAGTGTAGACGAACGAATCCTCACGATCGCAACGAAACAGGAACTAACGAGAAGAAGCACAACCGGAAAGAAGCAAACAACAAGGTAAACACACAACACATAAACATGACATGATGCACAACCAAGCATGATGCATGACAAGGCTACATGCAGCTACTCATGGCAAGAGATGATGCATACAAGAGCAACACATCAACGCAAGTTTAAATGAGGCCGGAAACAACATATAACAAATCCGGTAAGTCCTCATGTGCAAATTTCGAAATTGGTCCAGATCTGAATAAAACTTGTGTTCAAGTTGTTAAATAGCAAGTTAACATGCACCAAGATGATCTGCACGAAATTATATTCAAGTTACATATAAAGTTCATTTAGTTCGGAGCTACGGCCTAGAAGATATGAGCAAAACAAGTTAAACATGGCATTGATGCAAAATGCATTCAAACATCAAACAAACACTCTCAAGACATGGATGCAACATGATAAGATTAAACTACATGCAAAATCAAGCAAGTTTCATATAAAGCACACTCAAAATGGAGCAACGGTTCAACACGTACACTCCAAACAAGATATAACAATTTGTCCAAAACAGCAACTAAGCATCTTGCAAGCACCAAAACAACATGCTACAACACCTCAACATGAAAACAAAAGACATGGGCATGATGTACAGATGAAGAATAACAAAACATGAACAATTATATATCTCCATAAAACACTATAACATGCTCAAAACGACATGGCAAGATTGCAAATAATGACAGTTCACAGACTTGGCAGAAAATCACTGGGCATGACAGAAATAACATCAGGTTGCAATGTTTAGAGCTATCAAGCAACATGTTACAACAAGCTATCATGGAAAAATAAAGCATGGAATGCTAATACTAAAGACAAAGAACAAAACTCCCTTACTGAACTAATTACAAAGAGCAACAGAAAAGATGGTAGCATTCATGCAAACATGGCAAGTGATATGACAGATTCAGACATGACAGGAACAACGATAAGTAGGCATGTTGGTGAGCTTGTACCACTATCCACAAAGCAAAACATGGCATGACAAGGTGACCAACAGTAAGAAGACAAATTTATGAATCTAAGAATGGCAAGAGCAAGTTCATGGGGTGCATGGATCACTAGCAAACCTCATGGCAAAACTTAACTTAATGTTAACAGGCTGACAACAACATTATTTAGCAACTTGAGAGCAAGATTATAACAAGCTACAGCAGGCTATAAATGAAACCAAGGGAATGGATGGATATAGCATGACATGTAAAACAAAACATCCTTAGTAAACATCTCCAGATTATGCATAGAATGACTTGTAGCAGCAGGTTTACATAGCATCATGATATAGCAGTTTCAGCATAGCAAAATAGTAACAGCAAGTACCCTACTACACAAGCTTGATGCACCCACTACAAGACTCACAAAAATACATGGATTGCACCACTGTAAAGACGGAATGATGTAGCTCAAAACTCATGTAGACATCAAGCTCATAGGACGCAAACACAAAATGCAACGAAAATGACAAAACAGCAAGTTATAACAGTTTCAGCAGGTTAACATCATATAACACTCTTGCAATGATGATTAGGGAATAAAGATGAACTCAAACAAGCATGGCACAATGGAATGAAATGAAGAGCATCTCACCTTGAACATTTTGGTATATTATGCATGCAAAATGGATCAACGGTCAGAGAGTTATGCCATGTTGAATAGGGCACCAGAACGCTGAAAAAATAGGGACTTGGAAGAATTTTACCCCACGAAAAAAAACTGGAAGGTCGGGTTGGCTCCTTCTCTTGTACAGAACCACTCCGGAGGAAGTCAACGGCGATGGTGGGGCGACGTGGGACTCCGGCGAGGGTCGGGGAGGTCGTGAATGGGTAGATCGGGCGCGGGGCAACCCATTCCCGGCGATGGGGCGGCTTGGGGCGGCGCGAGCGCGTAGATTGGGGGGGCCATCCATGGCGGCCTACAAAGCTCGGGACACGGAGAGATCGTGAGGGAGAGGGAGAAGCATGGGATGGAAGAAGGAAGGAGAGGCAGGGCGGCATGACCTAGACGGAGGTGCTCGCCGGCGGCGGGCTCCATCGGCCGGCCGGTGTAGGGCGGCGGCGAGGAAGATCGGGCTCTGCCCGATCCCGACGAGGGAGGTTGCAGGGTATCGGGCGAGCGGGACTCGGGCGCTCCGGCGTCTGCGGGGCGCGGCTCGGGCCCGTCGCGGCCCACGGCGGGTCGGGTTTGGGTCCTGGAGGGTCCGGCGCGGTGGAGGGAGAGGATGATGCGGCGAAGGCGACGTGGTGCGCTCGGGTTGGCTGGACATGTCCGGCGGCAGGCGGACGTGTCCGGCGGCGCGAGGATGAAGATGGCTAGGGTTTGGACGCAAATTTCGGGGGAGGGGACTAATTTATAGGTAGAGGGAGCTAGGAGAGTCCAAATGGGGAGCAGTTTTTTCCCACACGATCGTGATTGAACGACCGAGAGCATGGAGGGGGTTTGGATGGGCCCATGGGCTGTGGTGAAGAGGGCCTCCGCTGCAAAGAGAGAGGGGTTTCGGGCTACGCGGTTAACCTTTGGGGCATCAAACGACCTTCAAATGGAACGAAATTTGACGGGCGGTCTACCGGTGATATACCAAGGCCAGTCAGCAAATCTTGGTCCATTCCGAGAATGTTTTTATCCCGCTCACGAAACAAGGACTGGGAGGGGCGACGGTCGCACATGCGAGTGTGTCTGTGCTCAAAACGGACAACAGAGAGAACTGGGGGAACCCGAACGGATGCAAGTTTTGAAAGACATGCAGATGAAATGCAGATGATGACATGAAAAAATGCAACACGCAAGCAAATGACATGGCAACAAAGGCGAATAACTGGAAGACACCTGGCGCATCGGTTCCGGGTCGTTACAGATACGGAGAGAGACATCCCGAAACGATATGGAGACAGACATCCCTGTTTGCGCAAATACAAAATACGGTTATTTAAACAGTGACAGATATTTGCAGTGGCGTATGATTAACAAAAACACCTATTGTGTTATAATTGGCACTATATTGATAGTATGAAGAGTCCTTAAGTAAGTAGCATCCCATCACATCAACAATGCCACTAGATTAACATGCACAACAATAGCATTAGTATTACTGTCATGAGAGTAGCACATGGTCAGTAAATGTGCAATTAAATTTGTGCAGTTCCACTGGGATGAAGCAATGTTAGCGGTGTGAGATTTAAGTGTAACTGCAAAAACACAATTCATGGGAAATAAAGCAAGACGGAAGCACTTCATAAAATGGTGGTGGCATTGCTTCAATTTATCGACGGCACTAGACCATTACTTATAGTGACATTAGGTGGCATTGCTTAATGCTTCATGTGATTTTACATTAACGGTAGCGATATGGACGTAGGGACAGCAGGGGCATAAAGTGGTGAGGCAGATGTGGCTACCGAGAGTGACAAACACTCGGGCAGCATGTCTGCATTTGTCCCATTTTTTATCTCCTTGGTGACATTTTCCTATGTGAGCACAGGAAATCTAGACCTGCTCATTCTCATTTGCGTTGTCCCCCAACACCCGTCACTTTTTTCCTTTTTCAACCAAGAGATAGGTCCACTTTCCCCCACCCTTCGCCATCCACCATGCTTTCTTTGTCTTTTCAACCAAGAGACCGGTTGGGTAGCCAGTATCTACTACTTTCCCCCGTTTCCTCTTAGAACCAAGTCCTAGATTCATGCTACAACTTTCCCACTTTATTCCCTGTTTGAACCAATGCTTAGAGTCGACTGTATGAACTAGCTTTACCTCTAATAATAGTAAAAGTCTAGGTGGCTTTGGAACAACGGAAGGAAGTAGAAAAAGATCCACATGAAGGGAGCTGGGGCAGTAGAGCAAGGCAGGTGTTCTGTTTTGAAGGAATATATACCTGAGGGTCAATGACATGTGGCAAAGACGACGTCGGGAGGCCGCATCTTGGCCACAATACTGCAGGGAGGAAGAAGGGGTCGGAGGCCCTCCCGAGCCGGCACTCTCTCGGAGAGAACGACACGGCCGCCGATCGGGACGCGCGGGCAGCCGTTGGTCTCCTCCCTTGCCTTCGACGACAGCGTGAACGATTCACCTACACCCCTGCCTCGGTCGAGGTTGTCCGGCCGGATTTGTGACCAGCTGTGAGCTGAGAGAGAGTGTGGCCACCTATGTCTTGCTTAGATCTGGAGAGTATCAGAGAGTGAACGAGAGGAACCCTAGTAAAGCAAGCGCTAAGGCTCCTGCTTATATATATAGTGGAGTGATTTTGTTGTACCAGCTTCAAAAAAATGCGCTCCTACGTGTACCCGCGAGTGGGTGTGAGAGAACTAGTGCGTGCGTGCACCGCTTCTCTTTGTGAGAGTACAATATACTATGCCCAAAGAACGTTCGCCGCAAGAGTAATAGTATAAGTGTGTGACGTGTGAGCTAAAATAAAACGTGCGCGATGTATTTTGTTTTCTAGAAGTTTTGAGGGGAGGGGTGTGAAGAGCACATATGTGTGTGACGTCTACTTGCAGATAGATAGTGGGTGCGACGTGGGAGTCTACAAGAGGACTCGGGAGAGTCGTGACTCGTGAGGGTGCGTGTGCGTGAGAGAGAGGGGGCACGTATCAATGCAATGCATGTGTCCGTAAATCATTATCCGACAAACGTTCGCCACAAGCCTTTTCCCGACGAACGCCGTAAGAACCGTTAGATCGGCATCCGACAGTGTCAGTTTTGCCGTGTCATTTAACAGAACAGCCACTCCTCCTACACACAAATCTTCCACGTGAGTGTTAGCAACTACCGTATGCTCCCTCCATTCCGAAATGCAGTGCATATAGCTTTATTGAAAATTCGAACCTCGCAAACTTTTACCGAGTTTTCGTGTACCAAATTGCACATGTAGAGTACCCTGTATATATCATTTCATTCATCTTCAAGAGGTAACTATAAAGATGGGTGAGGAGTCTACAAAGAAAGACCATCGTATCACCCGCGGCAATTTCAACCATCCTTTAGTGTCGAGGAATATCATAGGAACTCTATATGATATTATTTTTATAGGATTTTTTCCTTTAGAGCCAATTGGTTCATAGGAATAGATTCATATACTCCACATTTCAAAGGAAATAAACATGATATCATTTCTATAGCTTTAGAGCCACTTGGTTCATATGAATGGATTCCTATACTTCCTTAATTGCAAAGGAAAATAAACATTAGCGTATATTCAATAGAAAAGTTCCTATGATATGAACCAAATTACATCTCTTTTCTAATCCCTCCTCATAGGAATTGAGATACATTTCATCTCTAGATTCAATATAAAAGTTCCTATGATGTGAACCAAATGACACCCCTTTTCCAATTCCTACTCATAGGAACTGAGATGCTCCATGTCATCTTTTTCCCTACAACTTCCATGTATACGTCTTCTATTCCTAAATAGATAGTACAAACCACTAGTAGTTTTTTTCCAAAACATGCAACTATGGCACAAGAACTATATAGTGTGCCAATAACTTTGAAAGATGGTTGCTGGATGAAGCTAATCTGACAGTGCAGAGATGGCAAATCCGAGCACTACTGGCCGTTGGATATCATCAACATTCCACCAGATCTGCCACATGTACAATTTAGAAGACTCCATGGTTGAACTTAAGCATAATGCACAAACCTCAAAACACAAGCACTTCTCCTTTGTTCTAGAATCTTCTATATCATAATTGATTTTTTTTCTAAATGAATTGCCATTATTTGTTTTTAACTTTATGCTTTACAATGCACAACCCCATGAATCTTAACATTTTTATAAAACTAATTGATTTTCAATGAGATGAACTATAAGAAGTAAACGAACATCTACATCATGCATATATGACTCAAAGCTTTACATGCTATAGTGTGTATTTATTCATAATTTGGTTTCGAAATCTCATGCGTTTAATGCATGTGTACCTTAATAGTTTTGAGTAGAGTAGCAAATTTCACGCGGCCCCGGGTATATCAAAATGCAGGGCCCATGCAGCATTGCCTTTCAGTCAAACCTACGTCCACAATTTTTTGTACATATACTATATCTCCACTGGTCCCCGAACCCAAAATGCTGCCTCGTTCCCATAAAACCAAGCGACCCACACATATTTAAGGCGTAGACTCAAACCCATTTACTACGACGTGGCCCCGCACGCCGTAGTACTCGTACAAACCCTACCGCCGCACTCATCATTGGTTTTCTTCAAGATGACGAGGGAGAAGCCGATTTGTAGTGGAGGCGCTTTCAAAAAAAAGGATCTGTAGTGGAGACCCCTACCCTAGGGTGCCCTAGGTAGCTGCTGCACGCATCATTGTTTTCTCTTTTCTTTATGCTCTTGCGCCCTAGAGTGAAATGATGGTTGCTTCGTCCGTCCAGCTTAATGCGGGAAAGGTGAGGCTTTATGATTTGATCCCTCATTGCTCATTTTCTACTAGTGCGGCGTTACGACCGGGGTGCCTCCAATTCCAACCGCGGCTCCAAACTGTAATTTGGTGCATCGCACGTGGAACAAGACGGTGGATGAGCCACATGTCGGCCAAAGGGGTCATGTTAAGTGTGTCACCATTTCGTGTGTGGACTGACCCTGCTTGAGTTGCTACGCCAACAGGATAGGAGCAGCCTACCACTTGGTTTTGCTCCTTGGTGAATCCCGACTATATTGATCTAAAAAGATACGTGCTGAAATACCCTCTCCGTCTCGGTTTTTTATTTTTAGGCGTCTCGGTTTATAGGGTGTGCACGTAGTTCTAGGCCATCCATTTGACTTACTAAATATGAGTTACTATGTCACAAGAAGTATATCATTGGATTCTTAAGCGGATGTAGTTGTATTTAAAAGTCGAGGGCGGGGCTTTTCCTGCGCGGTAGGCGGGGTAGTTCCTCCTAGTCGGTTCGACAGAGACGCGAGAAGACGAGGGAGTAGGCTGCTGCAAACGTATGGCTGTGTGATTTGACACCGAGTTACTGTTGGACAGGTGGGGCCCCGTGATTTGACTTGCCATTATCATTTTAACTGCGGCGCTATGACCGGCGTGAGTCTCCGATTCCTGACCACCTCCATACAGGTGCCTCTCTCAATGCTCCACCTTGTAGTAGAGGCTGGCTCTTGCATGAGAGCCCACTTCTCCACTTTTTCCTTGCCTCTCTTTCCTCCACATATGCAAAAATGCCATGTAAAGTGCACTATTGTACTTACTTGCTCCTACAGGTGCTAAGCTTGCCACATAGGCATAAAGTCTGATGTGGCAAGTTAATCAAGAAGAGAGAGACTAGTTTGGTGACCCAAGGAAGAAACAGTGCTAAGCGCGTGTACCTAGGTGAAAAGACAATTTTGAGTCTATAGCTAATTAAATGAAGCAAACTTAGAAACAAAAAACTAATAAGCACACTATTTCATTGGAAGAGGTCACTCCTTGGCAAATGCAATAAATACTAGTACTCCCTGTGACCTGTGTCCCATAATATAAGAACGTTTTTGGCACTACACTAGTGTAAAAAACGTTCTTATATTATGGGACGGAGGGAGTATGAAGAAAGAGATAGAGAGAAGTAAAAATAAATAAATACACTTATAGCAACCTTATAGCTAACCTTGTTATAGTATGACTGACTAACTGATGACTATGTATGACATGCCAACATCAGATAGCCTAACGCACCATGTTAAATCTCCAAGGGCGCGACCGTGTGAGCGACGCGACGGTCATGGTAGGCGCGACCATGATACGGGCTGCTGGCAGCCCTTGGATCTGAGATAAAATGGTCGCATGCTAAGTTGCTGAAAATTTGCAGAATAACCCTCCAGGATAGGATATTCACCCATAGGTCTAGAATCACGCCATGCAACCATTCGATCTTAGATCCAAGGGCCCTCAGAAGCCCGTATCATGGGAGAATGGAAAGCCACTACCCCGTTGTTCGCACGCTGGCAGTTCGCTCCTACTCGTCCCCGCACGTCCTTTAATACTACGGCGGTTCGCTCCTAGTCGTCCCGTCCTTTTCACATTACATCATTTCCACTAATCATAACCCTCCTCCCAAATCCATGGCATCCCAAATCTCCATGATCGGCGGTGAGTAGAAGGTTAGAACCATCACCGGCGATGAGTTCGACGTCATCTACACCCGTTCTTCCGCGACGGTGAAAGGATGCCTTTCTCACTTCAGACACATGTTCGAAAACTCAGATGATGAGTGGATCGCTGGGCTAGATGTTGAGTACACCATAGTCCTGGGACAAGAGAAGGATCTAAAGGACGAAGATAGGAAGAAGCCCGCCGTGATCCAGGTTTGCGTGCATGACTTATGCTTGGTCTACCACATATGCCATGCCGACGTTGAATGCGTGGATTTTAAGAACTTCCTCGAGAGCAACCTAGTCAAATTAGTTATTGTAGACTTTAGGAAGGACAAAGAAGTCCTGGGTCGGATAGGCCTCGTTGTAGGCAACCCCTTCGACCTCCAGAAGAATCGGCTGCTGCCCTCGGGTGGCCAGCCTTCAATGCTGAACCTGGTAGGAGCCATGGTTCATCCTTCGTATCGTAAACTGGAGAAACCTCATTACACGTTTCATCGTCATGCATGGCAGCGGAATGTACTAGATATAGACCACACCCACTACGCTGCAATGGATGGCTACCTTTGTTTCAATATCTACAAGGGTTGGATGAAGAGCAAGAGCCAAGTGTGCTGTTCAAGCAAAGAAGTATCGGCTAAGAGGAAGAGGGACAAGGACTAAGTCGAGGATGTGGACGAGGACTCCGAGTGAGTAAGGTGTCAGTATCGTTGCTCATGGTGGTTCTAATGCAGTGTCTACCGGATTAGTTGCATAGTTTAATTTCAGGCGTGCTTAGTTTAATTTGAGGGGTGTGTTGTGCTGAGCCCCCCAACAGAACTATGTTATGTTTCTTCTTGTTACTTTAACTCTTCAGTATGTACATACTACTAGTATTTCTTTAATAGAATTTAGCACCCCAATTAAGCACGTACTAGCTTTTTTAATAGTACTATATGCATAATTTGGCGACGAGCGCTCTCTATATGTACCACCTTTTTTTAAATTTTTTTGCTCCATGGCGCAATCCATTGATACTACTACTGTACAAAAGTATACATTTTTTAAAAGGTTAGAGTATTGTTCATCACATATATAGCCAGTTAAATTCTCAATCTAGAACGACGTGCATGCCATGTAGTAAACTGATACGGAGGAAGTATAGTAAAAATGAGGTGATTTTACCGAGTGATCGGCGGGGGAGCATGGCCTGTCATGCGGTCCCACGTGTCATAATGTCCCAAGGTGATGCACGTGTCCCTCTTGAGGTAGAAGCAATACTACATGGATTGAGATGATGGCAAACCGAAGTGTGAAATAATGGTTGCTTCGTCCGTCTGGGAAGGTGCGGCATTGTGATTTGACATCTCATTGCTCATTACTACTACTGGGCTGGTACGAGTGGGGTGCATCCCCCTGCTGTTCTGCACTGTTATTTGGTGCTTGACACGTTGACCCGGTTGCTATATGTCCCACATGTCAGCGACAGGAAGTACATAATTCATGAAAGGGAGCGACTTAGTTTTGGAAAAATCTGTTTTTACGGAGTACGTACCCACTAGGGTTTATAGGTCTCATCTAAAAAACATTCATTTTTCCGTTTGATAAGTCTCAATTCTACTACTAGTAGTAGTACCATTACATGTTAGATTTCGAGGTGCGTTAGATCACCCGATGTAAGCAGTGTCAAGAGGAAACTCACCAATGCATGTAGAAATTCATGGAAATTTAGTGGTCATTCATGCATTCGTTCTAATTAATGCCTCGGTAAACATAACTTCTTGAGAAAAACGAGCGTACTAATTACTTGTGCAAACTACGAAATTAATTCGACCACTCACCATCTACCTTAGTTGGAGAGATTTTGAAATTGAGCCAAAATCTAGAAAGGAGGGAGTAGTAACTTTTGTCTTGATTACTATTTGTGGCCTCTTATAGATGCAAAATGTATTTTTTTATAGTGGCCTTGTATAAGTAAATGGAGGGAGCACTAAAGACATATATATTCCAAACAATATGATAATCTCTCTAACCAAGGTACATAGTAGGGACGAGGAGTAAATGGAGGGAGTAGTAAAATTTTCTCCTCATGCTGCGAGCCACCACGCGCATGGGTGAGGGAGCGGGTGTAAGGCGTACAGTAGTAGTAGTACTACTACTACTCGTAAGCAAGCTTCACCTCATCCTGCGAGCCACCGCGCCCATGGGCGGGGGAGATGGCGTACTAAGCAAGCTTCTCCTCATTCTACGAGTTGACGGGACACATCAAAAGTACTCCAGTGTATAGAGCCTTGCCTCTAAGGTAGGCCCCACATGGTTTGCCTCTTTTTTAACATAACACGTCAAGTCGCAATTTGTTTGTTCACCCGTGGAAGACGATCCTCCCTCCACCAAGTGGACAACCAGTACATGTGTCAAATTACCACATGGGCTGCCTTTTCATACAGAAATGAGCTCCACCGTGTACCTGCGCGGGCGTGGTTGGGAAAGGGATGGGAGTACGTGCGCCGTGCGTGCACCTCTTCTCTTCGTCCACGTCCCCCACCTACGTGGGTGTGTGTGAGAGAGATACAAACCTAGACATAATCCGACGTCCATCCCCATGCCTCCGCCCAGTCCGACCACCAGTCACCACCACGCCCCACTCCTCCTCACCTTATCTCTCATCTTTCTCCCTCCCTTTTTATATACAAGGTACCACTATCAAAATTACAATTTGTAGATATACAAGGCCACTAACACTAATCGATGCAATATTAATGGTGTTTGCCTCGTGGTACTAGCAAAGGAGGACATTAATTATCCCTTGCATGCATGCGAGAGTTTGTAAAAAATGCATCTTGATGTTCCGTGCAATGCACGGGCATCTTGCTAGTCCTTGAAAACAACACATGTCAAAATTCCATGGCGAACGAGGGATTTGAATATTTTGGGAGGGGCTGTTTGGATCTTGCCTAGGGTAGCCAAAATATTGTCGACCCTTTTGTCCACCGACGCCTTTGCCACCGATGAACGAGGAATGGCTCGGGTGCTCATGCATCCTCCAGCACGCAGGTTGGATACGAGCTTGCACGAGTTGTGTTTTTTATGTCCCACAACGCCGCTCGAGCCGCCCGCAGACCGAGCGGTGACCCGCAAATTACGCCATCCAACCGTAGCCGCACACATTATGACAACAACTCAACCAAACGGACGAAATTCACGCAAACATGTAGACAAACTGATATTTCATATAACAATGACTGAAATCATATAAAATACCGGATTTCATACAAACATGACGGATTTCATTACATTCAAATGAAATACGCGGTGCTAGTTCTGGACAGCACAGGTATATAATACCTGGCCTAAATGGTCGCCCGCTGATCGATTTGTGTTCCTCATGTCCGGAAGCACGATCACCGGACTGCCGGGAGCCCCGGAGGTATATGTTTCAGCGCAAAGGATGGCTCGCTTTCCCACTGCCCAACTGATATCATTGGCTGATGCCGAAGATGATGGTGGCCGGCACCGGTTCGAGTTCATCACCGGCCACTACTTCGCCATGGCCGGCACCGGCTCGAGTTCATCCTAACATTCCCCTCTTCCGTGGAGCCCATGCGGGGTCGACGAAGGTCCTCGCAACAAAAGGATCTGGCAAGACACCTGTTGTGTACGCCGGTGTTGCCTCCGCGGTGGCCTTCATGGGACCCAAGCGGCGGCGGCCTCCCGTGTTCTACTTCTCCTCGATGATGGCGGCGGATGCGGAGGCACTGGCCACCGACTCGTCGCTCTCCGTGCACCTGGCTTCTGTCGCTGCTTGCATGGCACGGCCGCCGGCATGGGAGTCTCAGCCACAAAAAGGGAGATGCGGTACGAGGCGGCGGCGTGGATGGCAGCAACGTCGCCCATGCGCCGCTCCTTGTCGAGTTGGCCTGGAGTGGCGAGTTGCTGAACCGCGCATCGGCTTGGGGTGGCAACTGGCTCTGTCAGGCGAGGGGAGGGAGGTGGATCAACAAGCTGCATAGCTCGTATCCGGCGGGCTACCCAGCCGACTTGGATGCGGAATAACTACTCTTCGTAAGCCATTGTAAGAGTGGACAAAATGGTAAAGGAGGAGATAGGGGAGCGGCGGAGGTGTGCGATTCTTGGCCGGCATTTGGCCTCATTTAAATAGGAGATTAAATAGATGGCGGACGGCAGGAGCTCGGCCTGCGTTGCGTTTAATGTCGGCCCGGTCATGCACGGACGTGTGTCCAGAGTGGGTTTTCTCGGCTTCCACACGGGCGGGTTTCATGGAGGCATTTGAATGCGGGAAGGAGGCGTGTTCAGCTGCGCGTGCAACGAGTGGCGCCCTCGACTCTGACCTAGGACACCGCGCCATTCTTCCACTGACATGTGGGTGATACGTCTCCAACGTAACTATAATTTTTGATTGTTCCATGCTATTATATTACCCCTTTTGGATGTTTATGGGCTTTATTTTACACATTTATATCATTTTTGGGACTAACCTACTAACCGGAGGCCCAACCCGTATTGCTGTTTTTTTTGCCTATTTCAGTATTTCAAAGAAAACGAATATCAAACCGAGTCCAAACGAAATGAAACCTTCGGGAGCGTGATTTTTGGAACAAACATGATCCAGAGGACTTGGAGTGCAAGCCAAGAAGCAGCCGAGGCGACCACGAGATAGGAGGGCGCGCCCACCCCCTCTGGGCACGCCCCCCTGTCTTGTGGGCTCCTCAGGTGGCCACCGACGTACTTCTTCCTCCTATATAAGCCTACGTACCCCGAAAACATCCAGGGAGCCAACAAAACACAATTTCCACCACCGTAACCTTTTGTATCCGCGAGATCCCATCTTGGAGCCTTCACCGGCGCTCCGCCGGAAGGGGAATCGACAACGGAGGGCTTCTACATCAACACCATGGCCCCTCTGATGAGTTGTGAGTAGTTTACCACATACCTTCGAGTCCATAGTTATTAGCTAGATGGCTTCTTTTCTATTTTTGTATCTCAATACAATGTTCTCCCCCTCTCTTGTGGAGATCTATTCGATGTAAACTCTTTTTGCAGTGTGTTTGTCGAGATCCGATGAATTGTGGGTTTATGATCAAGTTTATGTATGAGAAATATTTGAATCTCCTCTAAATTCTTTTATGTATGATTGAGTTATCTTTGCAAGTCTCTTCGAATTATCAATTTGATTTGGCCTACTAGATTGATCTTTCTTGCCATGGGAGAAGTGCTTAGCTTTGGGCTCAATCTTGCGGTGTCCTTACCCAGTGACAGAAAGGGTTGCAAGGCACGTATTGTATTGTTGCCATTGAGGATAAAAAGATGGGGTTTATATCATATTGCATGAGTTTATCCCTCTACATCTTGTCATCTTGCTTAATGCGTTACTCTATTCTTTATGGACATAATACTCTAGATGCATGCAGGAGTCGCTCGATGTGTGGAGTAATAGTAGTAGATGCAGGCAGGAGTCGGTCTACTTGTTGCGGACGTGATTCCTATATACATGATCATGCCTAGATAATCTCATAACTATTCACTTTTCTATCAATTGCTTGACAGTAATTTGTTCACCCATCGTAATACTTATGCTATCTTGAGAGAAGCCTCTAGTGAAACCTATGGCCCCCGGGTCTATCTTTTATCGTATTTGCTTTCAATCTACTTTTATTTGCATCTCACTTTTTGCATCTATAATATAAAATACCAAAAATATATTTATCTTTTCATACTATCTCTATCAGATCTCACTTTTGCAAGTAGTTGTGAAGGGATTGAAAACCCCTTTATTGCGTTGGTTGTGAGTTATTTGTTTATTTTTGTAGGTGCGTGGGACTTTTGAGGAGCCTCCTACTGGATTGATACATTGGTTCTCAAAAACTGAGGGAAATACTTACGCTACTATTGCTGCATCACGCTTTCCTCTTCAAGGAAAACCAACACAAGCTAAAGACGTAGCAAGAAGGATTTCTGGCGCCGTTGCCGGGGAGGTCTTCATTCAAGTCAAGACATACCAAGTACCCATCACAAACCCATCTCCCTCGCATTTACATTATTTGCCATTTGCCTCTCGTTTTCCTCTCCCCCACTTCACCCTTGCCGTTTTATTTGCCCTCTCTTTCCCAATCTCTCTCTCTCGCTCTCTTTTCTCTTGCCTTTTTCCGTTTGCTCGTGTGTTAGATCGTTCACCTTGTTGTTATGGCTAGTCCTCCTATCCATGTTATTACTCCGGAACATGAAATTCTCAATTTTAAACAAAGGGAGGGAGAGAATTTAAAAGATGCTTGGCATAGAATTTGCAATGCTCAAAGTAAATCTACTAGGAAGCTTTCTACTTCCTTACTTCTTCGCAATTTTTATGTAGGCATTACTCCTTGGAATAGATGTGTTCTTGATACCGTTACCAGAGGAGATTTCTTGAATAGCCATATGTTTGATGCTTATAACTCTTTGTTAGATTTGTTTGGTCTGACGCTCGGATAATTAGGCTACAATAATTCCATGTTAATGATGCCACGTCACCTTGGTTACTGTTGTGAAACTCACTTAGTTCAATACCGGTTCAAATTCCAATTTAAAATAAAGGCAAACATCAAATTTTTTCAAACATTAAAGTAAAATGTTCAGAGTGTGCCAATTAATGCCTAGGTATTTATGGTGAAGGAACCACATTTTTATAGGATGTCTAAATAATTTAAAATGAATTAAAACAGTAGAGAAAATAAAGAAAAAGGTACAGAAAACAAAACTAAAAAAAAGAAGAAAAACAACCCCCCACTGGACCAGGCGGCCTAGCTCACCAGGCCGGCCCACCTCGCCCAACCGGCCACCCCACTCCCTTATCCCCCCGAGCAACCAAACCCTAGCCACTAACGCACCCACTCGCCCCCCAGATTGCCCACTCCTCCCCCGGTTCTGGATCAAGATCGGGGGCTCGATGCTGATGCCGCCCAGTCTTGTGCCCCGCCGTCGTCGGCGCTCCGTGCCCCGTCCGCTGCCGCCTGAAGACATCCCCGACGCCGTCACCTCACCGCCGTCGCCCCAGAGCTGTCACACCATCACCAGACCTCGTCGCTGCCTCGCCGTCCTCCTCGTCTCCTCCTCACCGGACCACCCTGCGTACGCTGCCTGAACCCTACGGCCCAGGTGAGCGCCTCCCCCCTCTCCTCTCTGTCTTCCTCGCGCAAGCCATGCGCCTCGTCGCGCCCATCGCGTCAACGCCATGCTCGCTACCCCGTGTACTACTGCAGCTGCTGCCGTCCGCGGCCTCCCCTGTGCGCGCCTGGCCGTGGTCGCGAGCGCCCGCTCGCCCCGCCCAGCTCGCCGTGCCCCCGCTCCGCCTCTGACCTCGCCGGCTCCGCCTGCAGCTCGCGCCTGGCCATGGCTATAGCCCCCCCACTGTCGCGTCGTCGTTCCCCCTGCTCCCACCCCACCAGGCACCGCCCTGCCACAGTAACCTCGTGCCGGCCTGCGCCCATCACCGGCGCCCCCCCACCATTCACCTGGGCCAGCGCCCAATCGAGTTGGGGCTTCGCCCATAGCGCCCGAACCCACTTTTGCCATGGGCCAATGACACGAGGGGCCCACGCCCTTGGAACGATATAAAAAACAAGTTAATAAAATAAACAAATAAATAAACATTAATTAATTAGTGGATTAATTAAGTTAATCAATACTGTTTAGCTAAGCTAATTAAAATTAGTTAACCTAATCAATGTAATTAAGCTAGTTAACATGTTTAGTTAATCTAAGTCAATGACATATGGGACCCACGCGTCAGCTTGACCCAGTCAACACCTCTGTTAACTGATGATGTCATGCTGATGTCATACTGATGCAGAAATGCCATTTTCGAATTAAATTAATAATAATAATTTATAAATTGAACTAAATCTTTAAAAATTAATATAAAATAAACCATAACTCGGATGAAAAGGTTTTGTACATGAAAGTTGCTCAGAACCGCGAGGCAAATCCGAATACGTAGGTCGTTCGTCAGCCACATGTCCCTAGCATAGCAAACGTGCAACATTTCACCTCTGGTTCATCTGTCCGAAAACGCGAAATGCCGGGGATACTTTCCTGGATGTTTCCCCCCTTCGCCGGTATCACCTACTACTGCTTTAGGGTGCACCTAGCACCGCTCATTGTCATGTCTTGCTTCGTCATGCTTATGTTTGCATTATATTCATTGTTCCTTCCCCCTCTTCTCTTCGGTAGACTACGGGACCGACACCACTGCTACCCAGTACGACTACGGAGTTGACGACCCCTCCTTCTTGCCAGAGCAACAAGGCAAGCCCCCCCTTTATCACCAGATATCGCATATTCTTCCCTCTACTAGTTGCATTAGAGTAGTGTAGCATGTTACTGTTTCGATTAATCCTATTCTGTTGCACAGCCTGTCATTGTTGCTACATCTTTTGATACCTTACCTGCAATCCTAAATGCTTAGTATAGGATGCTAGTTTACCATTAGTGTCCCTACATTCTTGTCAGTCTGCCTTGCTATACTATCGGGCCGTGATCACTCGAGAGGTGACTAAAGTCGGGTCAGCTTGTTGAGTACCCGTAAGTGATTCCGATGTGGGGGCTGAAAGGATAGGTGGCTCCATCCCGGTAGAGATGGGCCTGTGTTCCCGACGGCCCCCGACTGTTACTATGTGGCGGAGCGACAGGGTAGGTTGATACCACCTAGGAGAGAGGTGGGCCTGGCCCTGGTCGGTGTCAGCGGTTACTTCAAAATAACACGCTTAACGAGATCTTGGTGTTTGATCTGAGTCTGGCCACTGGCCTATACGCACTAACCAACTACGCGGGAACAATTATGGGCACTCGACGCCATGGTATCAGCCGAAGCCTTCTATACGTCGGCGACGGAGCGACGCGCACCGGGTTGGACTGGAACGCTTGTCCTTGTATAAGGAAGGCTAGGTCTGCTCATCGGCCGCGTACGCAACATGCAGGTGTGCAATGGGTGATGGGCCCAGACCCCTGCATGCACAGGATTTAGACCGGCGCGCTAACCTCTCTGTTAGGCCTAGGTGGGGCTGCGACGTGTTGATCTTCAGAGGCCGGGCATGACCCAGGAAAGTGTGTCCGGCCAAATGGGATCGAGCGAGTTGGGTTATGTGGTGCACCCCTGCAGGGAAGTTAATCTATTCGAATAGCCGTGTCCCTCGGTAAAAGGACGACCCGGAGTTGTACCTTGACCTGATGATAACTAGAACCGGATACTTAATAAAACACACCCAGACAAGTTCCACAGACAACCCGGTGATCGCTTTTCCACAGGGCGACGAGGGGAGGATTGCCGGGTAGGATTGTGCTATGCGATGCTACTTGGAGGACTTCAATCTACTCTCTTCTACATGCTGCAAGACGGAGACTGCCAGAAGCGTAGTCTTCGATAGGACTAGCTATCCCCCTCTTATTCTGGCATTCTGCAGTCCAGTCCACCGTTATTGCCTCTTTACACATATACCCATGCATATGTAGTGTAGATCCTTGCTTGCGAGTACTTTGGATGAGTACTCACGGTTGCTTTGCTCCCTCTTCTCCCCCGTTTTCCTCTTCTTCTCGGATGCCGCAACCAGATGTTGGAGCCCAGGATCCAGACGCCACCGTCGATGATGACTCCTACTACACTGGAGGTGCCTACTACTACGTGCAGGCTGCCGACGACGACCAAGAGTAGTTTAGGAGGATCCCAGGCAGGAGGCCTATGCCTCTTTCGATCGATATCCCAGTTTGTGCTAGCCTTCTTAAGGCAAACCTGTTTAACTTATGTCTGTACTCAGATATTGTTGCTTCCGCTGACTCGTCTATGATCAAGCATTTGTATTCGAGCCCTCGAGGCCCCTGGCTTGTAATATGAAGCTTGTATGACTTACTTATTTTTAGAGTTGTGTTGTGATATCTTCCGGTGAGTCCCTGATCTTGATCGTACACATTTGGGTGCATGATTAGTGTATGATTGAATCGGGGGCGTCACATTTGGCCCACCACCTCTTTTGGTTAATGGAACTGTTTTAACTTTAGAACATGTTATGCAACAACTTGAGATTACTGAAAGCAAAATTGCCACTGTTGAGTTGATTGAAAATTTGGATAAAAAGATCCCTAATCACATTACCCAATATGGATCTAGGGTTGGAGTTACTTTGAAAAATCTTAAAGAGAAAGAGCCTATAGTCAATGAAAAAATAGATCTAGATTCTGCAAGAATCGTTAAACTTGAGGATATCATTACCAACTTAGATTCCGCGTTTTCTTCCATGAAAAATACTCCAAAACCTCCTACAAAAATTGTCAAGTTCATTTATGTTCCTAAAAATAACGGTGAATCTTCTAGTAAGGGAGACACGGATCTCAAATCCATAAGTGTTCATCCCAATTGTCTCTCTATCGTTAAGGAACCTTTTGCTACAAACGAATTTCTTGAATTTTTGCCTAAAGGTTTAATCATTGCTAAAAAGGGAGAAACCCCTAAAGATCATAAGTGCTCTATCGAGGAATTAAGTGCCAAAGATGGCACTATTTAGATCTATCTTCGATTTTATGCCTAGCCAGGGGCGTTAAACGATAGCGATAGTTGGGAGGCAACCCAATTTTATTTGTGTGTTTTTTGTTTTTGTTCCTGTTTAGTAATAAATTTTGCATCTACTTTCTGTTTAGATGTGTTTTTATCTTTTAATTAGTGTTTGTGCCAAGTAGAACCTATAGGATAACCTATGATGATAGTTGATTTGATTCTGCTAAAAAACAGAAACTTTGCGCTCATGAGAAAAAATTCAATAGATCACAGAAACGTGATTTTGCATTGATTATTTTTGCTGCTGATCAATAAACAAATTCTACAGTACGTCCTATTTTTGTAGGATTTTTAGATTTCCAGAAGTTTGCTTTAGTTACATATTGCTACAGACTGTTCTGTTTTTGAAAGATTCTGTTTTTTGTGTGTTGTTTGCTTATTTTGATGCATCTATGGCTAGTAAAATAGTTTATAAACCATAGAGAAGTTGGAATACAGTAGGTTTAACACCAAAATAAATAAATAATGAGTTCATTACGTTACCTTATGTGGTGGTTTTGTTTTCTTTCACTAATGGAGCTTATAAGATTTCCTGTTGAGTTTTGTGTTGTGAAGTTTCCAAGTTTTGGGTAAAGCTTTTATGGACTATGGAATAAAGAGTGGCAAGAGCCTAATCTTGGGGATGCCCATGGCACCCCAAGATATTAAAGAATAGCCAAAAGCCTAAGCTTGGGGATGCCCCGGGAGGGCATCCCCTCTTTCGTCTTCGTTCATTGGTAACTTTACTTGGAGCTATATTTTTATTCGCCACATGATATGTGTTTTGCTTGGAGCGTTGTGTATTATATTAGTCTTTTCTTTTTAGTTTTCCACAATCATCCTTGCTGTACATACCTTTTGGGAGAAGCCTACTTGATTGAATTTATTAGAATTTGCTATGTGCTTCACTTATATCTTTTAAGCTTGATAGTTTTTGCTCTAGTGCTTCACTTATATCTTTTAGAGCACGGCGGTGGCTTGATTTTATAGAAATTGCTAGTCTCTCATGCTTCACTTATATTATTTTGAGAGCCTTTTAGAACAGCATGGTATTTGCTATGGTTATAAATTGGTCCTAGAATGGTAGGCATCCAAGTTGGGTATAATGAAAACTATCATATGAAGTGAATTGGATGCTATGATCAATTTGTTGCTTGATAATTGTTTTAAGATATAAAGGTAGTAATGTTAGGGTCATGCTAGTGGATAATTATGAAATTGAGAAATACTTTTGTTGAAGTTGGCAAGTCTTGTAGCATGCACGTATGGTAAAAGTTGTGTGACAAATTTGTTGCATGAGGTGCTCTTTTGATTGTCTTCCTTATGAGTGGCAGTCGGGAACGAGCGATGGTCTTTTCCTACCAATCTATCCCTCTAGGGGAATGCATAGTAGTACTTTGCTTCGAGGGCTAAGTAGACTTTTGCAATAAGTATATGAGTTCTTTATGACTAATGTGAGTCCATGGATATACGCACACTCATCCTTCCACTTTGCTAGCCTCTTTTATGCCGCGCAACTTCCACCGGTATCATGAACCCATTATTTACCTTCCTCAAAACAGCCACCACACCTACCTATTATGGAATTTCCATAGCCATTCCGAGATATATTTCCATGCAACTTTCCACCGTTCTGTTTATTATGACACGTTTCATCATTGTCATATTGCTCTTTGCATGATCATGTAGTTGAAATCGTATTTATGGCAAGGCCACCTTCATAATTTTCATACATGTCGCTCTTGATTCATTGCATATCCCGGTACACCGCCAGAGGCATTCATATAGAGTCATATTTTGTTCTAGCTTTGAGTTGTAATTCTTGAGTTGTAACTCCATAAAAGTGTGATCATCTCCATTATTAGAGCATTGTCTCGGTGAGGAAAGGATGATGAAGACTATGATTCCCCCACAAGTCAGGATGAGGCTTCAGACTTTACAAAAAGAAAAGGAAAAGAAAAAGAAAAAAAGGAGAAAGGCCAAAAAGAAAAAAAAAGAGGCCAAAGAAAAAAAAGAGAAAAAAAGAGAAAAGAAAAAAAAAGAAAAAAAATGAGAGAAAAAGAGAGAAGGGACAATGCTACTATCTTTTTCCCACACTTGTGCTTCAAAGTAGCACCATGATCTTCATGATAGAGAGTCTCCTATGTTGTCACTTTCATATACTAAGTGGGAATTTTTCATTATAGAACTTGGCTTGTATATTCCAATGATGGGCTTCCTCAAAATGCCCTAGGTCTTCGTGAGCAAGCAAGTTGGATGCACACCCACTTAGTACTTTTTGTTGAGCTTTCATATATTTATAGCTCTAGTGCATTCGTTGCATGGCAATCCCTACTCACTCACATTGATATCTATTGATGGGCATCTCCATAGCCCGTTGATACGCCTAGTTGATGTGAGACTATCTTCTCCCTCTTTTTGTCCTCAACCACCATCTTTTACCACCTTAGTGCTATGTCCATGGCTTACTCTCATGTATTGCATAAGAGTTGAAAAAAGCTGAAGCACGTTAAAAAGTATGAAACTATTGCTCTGCTCGTCATCGGGGTTGTGCATGATGGGAGTATTTTTGTGTAATGAAAATGAAGCATGGCCTAACTATATGATTTTGTAGGGATAAGCTTTCTTTGGCTATGCTATTTTGATAGGACAGGATTATTTGTTAGTATGCTTTGAAGCATTATTATTTTTATGGTTTATAAGCTTTTATCTCGAATCATTTGGATCTGAACATTCATGCCACAATAAAGAAAATTACATTGAGAATTATGCTAGGTAGCATACCACATCAAAAAAATTGTTTTTATCATTTACCTACTCGAGGACGAGCAGGAATTAAGCTTGGGGATGCTTGATACGTCTCCAACGTATCTATAATTTTTGATTGTTCCATGCTATTATATTACCCCTTTTGGATGTTTATGGGCTTTATTTTACACATTTCTATCATTTTTGGGACTAACCTACTAACCGAAGGCCCAGCCCATATTGCTGTTTTTTTCCTATTTCAGTACTTTGAAGAAAAGGAATATCAAACGGAGTCCAAACGGAATGAAACCTTTGGGAGCATGATTTTTGGAACGAACGTGATCCACAGGACTTGGAGTGCAAGCCAAGAAGCAGTCGAGGTGACCACGAGATAGGAGGGCGCGCCCCCTATCTTGTGGGCCCCTCGGGCGGCCACCGAGGTACTTCTTCCTCCTATATAAGCCTACGTACCCCAAAAAAATCCAGGGAGCCAACGAAACACAATTTCCACCATCGTAACTTTTTGTATCCGCGAGATCCCATCTTGGAGCCTTCGTCGGCGCTCCGCCGGAGGGGGAATCAACCATGGAGGGCTTCTACATCAACACCATAGCCCCTCCGATGAGTTGTGAGTAGTTTACCACTGACCTTCGGGTCCATAGTTATTAGCTATATGGATTCTTCTCTCTTTTTGGATCTCAATACAATGTTCTCCCCCTCTCTTGTGGAGATCTATTCGACGTAAACTCTTTTTGCGGTGTGTTTGTCGAGATCCGATGAATTGTGGGTTTATGATGAAGTTTATCTATGAGAAATATTTGAATCTCCTCTGAATTCTTTTATGTATGATTGAGTTATCTTTGCCAGTCTCTTCGAATTATCAGTTTGTTTTGGCCTACTAGATTGATCTTTCTTGCCATGGGAGAAGTGCTTAGCCTTGGGTTCAATCTGGCGGTGTCCTTACCCAGTGATAGAAAGGGTTCGCAAGGCACGTATTGTATTGTTGCCATCGAGGATAAAAAGATGGGGTTTATATCATATAGCATGAGTTTATCCCTCTACATCATGTCATCTTGCTTAATGTGTTACTCTGTTCTTTATGGACTTAATACTCTAGATGCAGGCAGTAGTCGGTCGACGTGTGGAGTAATAGTAGTAGATGCAGGCAGGAGTCGGTCTACTTATTGCGGACGTGATGCCTATATACATGATCATGCCTAGATAATCTCATAAGTATTCTCTTTTCTATCATTTGCTCGTCAGTAATTTGTTCACCCACCGTAATACTTATGCTATCTTGAGAGAAGCCTCTAGTGAAACCTATGCCCCCCGGGTCTATCTTTTATTGTATTTGCTTTCAATCTACTTGTATTTGCATCTTTACTTTTTGCATCTATAATATAGAATACCAAAAATATATTTATCTTATCATACTATCTCTATCAGATCTCACTTTCGCAAGTGGCCGTGAAGGGATTGACAACCCCTTTATTGCGTTGGTTGCGAGTTCTTTGTTTGTTTGTGTAGGTGCGTGGGACTTTTGAGGAGCCTCCTACTGGATTGATACCTTGGTTCTCAAAAACTGAGGGAAATACTTACGCTACTATTGCTGCATCACCCTTTCCTCTTCAAGGAAAACCAACACAATCTCAATACGTAGCAGTGGGCTCTTTGGGTACATGGCCTGCATGTCAGTGACCCAACACAGGCAGCACACAGCAGATGAACCTTTGGTGGGCCAGGGCGGTCAGAAGCAGGCATTTCATAAACCGATGTTTATTCATTGAGTGTGACGTCATCTTTTTCATGTAGATAAGCCTACTATGTTGATAGCACGTTCGATATGTTGTGATTCATAAAGACCGCTGCAAACATCAATGTTCTGCTTATCACAGATAAGATTGATTAATACCCATAACAATCCATGTCCTTAACAAAGGGTGCATGCATGTATAGGTTGAGCATGTGTCTTGCGTCGTGGGCTGTGTGCATGCAGGCGTGCGAGTGTTGCGTGCGTGCAAGGGTACGTTTCAGTCTTGCATGCATGGGTGCGTACGTGCGTGTGTTTGTGAGTGCATGTGTATGTGTCAGTGTTGCACGCCAGCATGCGTGCATGTGTATGTTATGTGTACGTGTCAGTGTTGCACGCCTGCATGGGTGCATGTCTTGCGTGCGTGCATGTGTACGTGCGGGGTGAGGCTACACGTCAGTCGACTGACTTTTTAATCTCTGTTCATTAGATTTTCCAGCCGTTGGTTACGAAATCAAGGGCCTCCAGTTTATCATCAAACTCCACCCCCCTGAGCAGCCAGCCACCACCGGTCGAACCGCCGGCCCCCATCACCTGCGGTCGGCCTGCGTCGCTATGCAGCCCCACCCTCCCCGAAACCACTCCCCACCGCCGGTCCGCCGCCACACCGGCCATCCCTCTAGGCCCCTCCGCGCCAAGCTTTTTCTCCAGCGATCCCCACCCCACCGCCCAATCAACGCCCCCAACCAGAGGTCTCACGACTTTGAATACCCACCGACCACTAATTTATTACCATTTCTGTCCTTCATATACGTGCTGACAGGTGGGCCCTATGGTAATGTGCGCTGCTGAATGTGGACCGTTTGACTGGTCAATTGATCGTGTTATCAACAAATTACGGAGCTATATGGTGAGCCAGTGACCGTATGATCACCCTAAAGTGTACTCCTATTTTATTAACACAGTACAGACTCAAACTACCATTTTCTTTCTTTCATATACGGGCTGACAGGTGGGCCCCACGGTTATGCACCCCGATGGTGCAACACTAGTTGCGCCACGTGGAACGTTTGACTCGTTAATTGATTGTGTCATCAACAAAATACGGAGTTGTATGGGTGAGCCAGTGACCGTGTAATCATGACATGTATTTGTTTCACATGGTACAGACGCAAGGGCTCATATATACGCGCAAGCACTCACCGCTATAAGCGCACACACGTGGACCCTACCCCTATGAGCACCTTCGAGAGAGTGGGCCAGCATATATGATCTTGAGATTTTACGAAGTCACCATAGGTGCCTCGTAGTCAAGTGGAACGTCCCCTCCCGCTGAACGCACCAGAAAATACTGAAATTTACACAAGATAAATGCGAGCACCGGGACTTTAACCTTGGTGGTCTCGAGAAACCATTGTCCTCCTAATCACCCAACCACATGTTGGTTAGCATGACAAAATGTAAGTGGTGACCGCGATGAGCTTATTCTGAAGTCCAATGACAATATAGTGCTTTCGCTTCAAATACAATGACCGTAAGTGTCGCCAACAAAATACGGAGCGCGCATCAAATGCAAAGCCCGTCAGTGTCATCAACAAAATATGGAGATGTAGCGTGAGCTAGATACCATTGTACTATTGTATATGCTTATTTTCTTAGTGGCCGATTGCATGTGTGGTGTGGTGGGCACATCATTTCTAGTTATGGTGGGTCAACATGAAGACTCATGGGTCGGTTCCATCCTGCACCACATATAGGTTGGACCAAGACGCGTTATACGATGACCCGTGTGGAGGACTCGGCGTACAACACGAAGCTACCAGCGCCGCGGAGGACTCTATCCCCACTGGTGATAAGCCGACTATATATGATTTGTAACCCTAGGCCCCCAGTATGTTACAAAAGCTTGGGGGCTAGTTCGTCGATAGTATACACACACGCACAATGCCTGGTATTCACGTGTACTTTGTACACACCCCTATCACTAATATACAGTACCAGGAGTAGGCTCTTTCTTCAACTGCAAGGGTCCGAACTAGGGTAAAACTTTGCCTCGTATTACCATCCAGCCTAACAGCCAGGGATATCCTACCGAATGATATGATGAAATCATATCTGCCAACTACTAAGAGAGAGGTGTGTCTGGGGGGGGGGGCAATGTGTGTGAGAGAGTCCTAAAGATAATGTGCGTGCGGGAGACACATAGGCACATATATGTGCGTATAGAGGGCTAGTAGAGACCGTGCGTGTGTATATATGCATGTGAGAGAAATAGTGTTTTCCAACTGAGATTAGTGAAAAGAGTGGTACATAGTAGTCAAAAAGAGAGAGAGAGAGAGAGAAACAGAGAGAGCATGTGCGTGAGACACCCAGACACTCTGAGAGAGATTGTGAGCATGTGTGAAAGAGAAATGCCGATGCATATAAAGTGTGTGCACTTATGCGTTAGATAAAGAGATATATAACGCGTTTGTGAGAACGGGTCGAGGCATAGTGCATCTACGTGTAAAAGGTGGTTCTACGCATTAAATTAAAATCTAAATGGCATTATTATTTTTGGATGAGATCATGAATTTTGCAAATTGCGTATGGACGAAAATCGGTCTATCAGACACCCATACTCTATTGAATTCTAGCATGTGCATGTGTTTATTTCATATTATCGATCCATAGAGTGAGAGCAGTTTGAAATACATGCAATGGATGCTTTTGAAATTCATATATAAACATTAATTAGTGAACTCCATGTTGTTAGTGTGAAGCACTTTATACATTTGTCACTTGCATGGATACATTCCAAATTGCTAGCTACGAAATAGAATACATGTCAATTTCAACATAAAGGGGGTTTCAAAGATTCGAATTCATAGGAAGTGCATTCATCTATTTGAACCCGAGATAATGGCATTTGTAAATTAGATGTAAAAGGGGGCATCAATCTTTGTTGTGAGTTTGAACATGCTATATATATTCATACGCATATCTAACTTTTTTTGCAACCAAGGAGATTATATCTGGAACCATGCATGAATTGAGGTAAGTTGCATATTTTTTTAATATATACTTGTGTACAACGTATATTCAAATGTACCCTCTCCATTCCAAAATAATCGTAGCTTTAGGACTTTCAAGAGTAAAGATTTGTGAAGTTTGACAAATCCTAAAAGTTCAATTCAAGAGAATCGAAAACATTAATGCTTCTGCTCCCAAATATTGAACGAAGATCCAAATAGGCCTGTGGTCACCCGAAACCGCGCGAGACTAATGTTTGGTGGTAGGAAATTATTGTCCTGACTCTGGCCCGTGTAGCCTATCGGCCCGATGTCCAAAGGTCTAAACCGGGGTAGGTTTGTAACTTCACCAAGACGCCAGTCTCAACCGCCTCCGAGAAGCATTCATACGCCGTGGGCGCCTAAACACCCATGCGCTCGGCCAAAATCTATCCCGCCCACATTTGGGACACCTGAGATTACTGTCCTACCCCCAACCCACAATATGTCCAAAATTTTAGATGGGGGCAAAGTTTGTAACTTTCCCCAAATTTCAAACAAGCGCGTCGCAAACCGAAACACTGTTCCCCCTTAGTTCCCCGCTTCCCTCCGTTTCCCCATTCATACTCCGTGGGCGCCAAAACGCCGTCTCCACCAGCCGTGAAACCCCAGCCTCCTCCGTCCTCCACCCCATAGCGGACAATCCACCGCCGCCCTCCTCCATCACACCGGAGCCGGTACCCCAACGTTGTCGTCCAATGCAACCGCAACCGCAACGCCCTCAAGGACTTAGTAGCTGAAGCCGAGGCAGAGCTGCCTCCACGACGCTGACGCCGACGTGCGCAGTACTAGAACCACTCCGACCACGCCATCCTGCGCCTCACTGCTGCCGCTCCACTGTCGCAACCATCCACCGCACTGGAGTTGTTCCCGCTACGCCGTTGTTCACCGCCTCGGATCTACTTCCCCGCCGCCGAAAGAAGGCCATCACACCACACTCAACAACTTGGCCATGGGTTCGTCCAAGGCTGCACCATCCTCTACAACTTCTGGTTTCCGGCGAACCACAAGAAGATCGTTGGAAAAACAGAAGGAGGACACAACGCTACCAGTAGAAAGAGGTACTCCTCTTCCCTTATTCGTGCAAATATTACGTCTCTGCTCACACCGTATTCATCCCACGAAAGAAACTAGTTGAGCGCTTCTTACTGCATCTTCTTCGTGATACTAAATGCACAAGGTTTCCTCCCTTTTACTATTTCACCTTTGCTATAGGTCAGTAGCCCGCCTGGATTTCAATTCAGGGTTAGTCGAACCGCAATTAAAAGAAGCAGCACCTGCTTAGGCGCGTGGAGCACCTAGTCTGCCTGTTCCCCGGGGAAGCAGCGCATCGGTGTCTATCATAGGGGTGTGGGGCGCAGGAGCTGCTTGCGCCCGATCTGGAGGTCGGCAGGGCTTCAATGGATGGCCGGGGGGCAGTGCCAAGCACGGCGGTGCGGTGAGGTCGAGGGGAGGGCGCAGGCAGGGGAGGAATACTGGGCCGGTGGTCGCTGGCGTTTCGAGGAAGATCGTCAACACTGACTAGCTGGAGGTAGATGAAGGCGATCTACACGTTCTTTGTACATCAGACGGTGCAGAAAAAATGGACCGACCTATTTTCTTTCAGTCGACTATTATTTTCATAGAATCTTGTAGTAATTTAGTGTGCCATGCTTGTTGTAGAGATATCATATGTCTCCCGTCATTTATTTCTCACCGACCTGCTATCTGCTACCTTTACACTGTACTAATTATGCACACACTTCACCCATACTCACACTATTGTTTTTTTATGCATGGGTATTTCAGACTCTAAAACAGTGTTGATGAATGCAGAAAAGAAAAGACAGAAGTCACTCGAGTGTAATTTGAAGATAAGCACTAAGCGTTTCAGCGCTCTAATGGGTGCAGTGTCAGCAGTTGGAGACAGTAAATTTAGCTCTACAGTTGATGATCTCAATTGCCACACACAACTATCCCAGGTGCTTGCTTTAACTTCGCGCTGTCAAATGTGGTTACATGTTGCATATGGTGTCTAGCTTGTATTGCTTGCAATTGGTTAAATTGCATCTGCTTACTTTACACATTATACCTTTGATGATGACATGCCTTCCTGTTTTTGATCCATACTACATATGTCTATTAACCATGTTCGTACATCAAACTAATGCTCTTTTTTATCCCGGTTCTATCACTTATGTTGAGACAGTCACCCGAGTGGGTTACTGTGAGACGCCCTACTCGTTTAAAGAGTGCAGTGTCATCCTCCCCACATGATTCTCAAGAAACAACAAGGCTAAATGAAGATAGTCAACGTAGCTCTCTAGTTGATCACCGCAATCCCCCCACACCACCATCGCAGGTGCTTGCTCTTACTTAGCAGTGTGATATGTGGTTGCATGTTGCATATGGTGTCTACCTTGTAATGCTTCTAATTAGGGTAAATTGCATCTGCTTAGTTAACACATTATACTTGTGAATATGACATGCCTTCCTGTTTTTGGTACATACTACGTCTTTCTATTAACCATGTTCTTACATCAAACTACTTTTATTGTGTATCCCTCATCAATCACTTCTGACGATACAACTTCAAGTTGACAGTGTAATATTGGTTGCATCTTGCATATCATTTCAAACATGTATTGCCTCTAATTTGTTGAACTGCCACTTATAATGAGATACATCTAACTTGGTAGAGTGATTTTGGTTGGATCTTTCATATGGTGTCTAGATTGCATTGCTTCCAATTTGTTGAAATGCCTTCTGCTTAGCATTTTTCATACATATTCCATCCTCCTACAATGTGGTTGCCATACATAAAAGTTGTGTTCGTCAATATCATGCATCAACGAATTTGGAAGTGCGAATTTCATTCCTTTTTCTTGTGTGTTTACTTGACAAGGCAAAATCTAAAAGGACGAAGGCACGTAATGATGATGGTCCTCTGGAGCAACCGAAACAGATGATCTCTGCAGATTCTCCTGCTACTCGTACTACAGTGCTAGTTCCAAATCTCATCTCCCCTACTCCACAACCCAAGGTGCTTGCTCTAACATGGAAGTGTGATATCTGGTTGGATGTTGCATATGGTGCCTAGCTTGTATTGCTCCTAATTTGTTAAATTGCATCTCCTTAGCTTACACATTATACATGTGAATATGACACACCTTCCTGTTTTTGGTACATACTACATCTGCCTATCACACCATGTTCTGACATCAAACTACTGTTCTTGTGTATCGTGCATCTATCGCTTATGATGAGACAGTCAGGCGCGTGGGTTAATATGAGACGCAATACTGTTATAAAGAATGCAATTTCATCCTCTCCACATTATTCTCAAGAAACAACAAGCCTAAATGAAGATATTGAACATAGCTCTGTACTTGAAGACCGCACTTCCCCGACACCACCATCATAGGTTGCTCTAACTTCGCAGTGTGATATGTGGTTGCATGTTGCATACGATGTCTATCTTGTAATGCTTCTAATTAGGGTAAATTGCATCTTCTTAGTTTACACACTATACCTGTGAATATGACATGCCTTCCTATTTTTGGTACACACTACATCTATGTGTTAACCTTGTTCTTACATGAAACTACCTCTCTTCTGTATCCTGCATCAATCACTTACGCTGAGTCACCTTTATTCGTTGCATATTGCATATTATTTCTAGCCTGTTGCCACGTATTGCTTCTAATTTGGTTAAATACATTTGTTAGGGCACCCTTTTAAATTGGCAGAGTGATATTGGTTTCATCTTTCATATGGTTTCTAGCTTGCATTGATTCTAACAAGTTCAAGCACCTTGTGCTTAGTTTACACTTTATACATCATACATGTCAATATGTCACGTCGTCCTATTTTTCATACATATTCCATCGTCCTATCATGCGGCTGCCTTACATGAAAGTAGTGTTCGTCAGTATCATGCATCAATGAGTTCTGAAGAGCAAAGTTTATTCCTTTTTCTTGTGGGTTTGACTTGACAAGGCAAAATCAAGAAAGAGGAAGGAAAATAGTAAGGAAGGAGATGATGGTGGTCCTCTGCAGCAACGTAAATGGAGCATCTATACCGATTCTCCTTGTACTGATAGTGCATTACAAGGTCCAAGTCTCCGCTCCCCTACTCCACAATCCAAGGTGCTTGCTCTAACTTGGCAGTGTGATATCTGGTTGCATGTTTCATATGGTGTCTAGCTCGTATTGCTCCTAATTAGTGTAAACTACATCTGCTTAGCTTACACATGATACATGTGAATATGACACGCTTTCCTGTTTTTGGTACATACTATATCGGTCTATCACACCATGTTCTTACATGAAACTACTCTTGTTGTGTATCCTGCATCAGTCACATATGATGTGACACCTTTAAGTTGGCAGTGTGATATTGGTTTGCGTCTTGAATATGATTTCTAGCATGTATTGCTTCTAGTTTGATGAATGCCACCTATGACGAGACAGTTTTGACTTGGCAGAGTGATATTGATTGCACCTTCCATATGGTGTCTTGCATTGTTTTTAATTTGTTGAAGTGCCTTCTGCTTAGTTACCACATCATAGGTGTGAATATGTCAAGCCGTCCATTTTTCGTACATATTCCATCCTCGTATCATGACTTTGCCTTTCATCAGAGTAGTGTTCGTCAGTATCATGCATGAATGAGTTCTGAAGAGCGAATTATATTCATTTTTCTTGTCAGTATGGCCTCACAATGCAAAATCAATAAAGCTGAAGGAAAGGCAAGGCATTGGATGATGGTGGTCCTTCGGAGCAACTCAAACACGGGGTCTCTACAAATTCTACTCCGCCATCCTCCCAGCAAGATTCGCAAGACAACACAAGGCTGGACAGTCAACGTAGCTGTGTAGATGATGAGCACATCTCCCCTACTCCACCATCAAAGGTTCTTGCTCTAACTTGGCACTATTATATGTGGTTGCATGTTGTGTATGATGTCTAGCTTGTATTGCTTCTAACTTGAATTGCATATGCTTACTTTACACATAATGCATGTGAATATGACATGTGTTCCTGTTTCTAGAACATACGTGTACATGATGAGCACATCTCCCCTACTCCACCATCACAGGTGCTTGCTCTTACTTGGAACTGTTATATGTGGTTGTGTTTTCCGTATGATGTCTAGTTTGTATTGCTTTGGATTATGTGGAATTGCATCTGCGTAGCTTACAACTTATACCTGCAACGATCAGTTACCCATAAGATACATTTAACTTGGGACTGTGATGTAGGTTTCATCTTGCATTGTCTTCTAGCTTGTACTGCTTCTAGTTTCTTGAAATGGCACTTACGACGAGACACTTTTTACCTGATAGAGTGCTATTGGTTGCATGTTCATATGGTGCCTAGCTTTCATTTCTTCTAATTTTGTTGAAATGCCTTCCGCTTACTGTTTTTTCATACATATTCCATCCTCCTATCGTACGTGTGAATATGAAACGCTGTCTTTTTTTGTATATATTCCATCCTCCTATCCCGCGCTTGCCTTACATCAAAGTAGTGTTCGCCTGTATCATGCATCAACGAGTTATGCAGAGCTAATTTTATTCATCTTCTTGTGATTTTGACTTCATAAGGCAATATCGGAAAATAGGAAGGAAAAGAGTAATTTAGGGGATGTTGGTGGTCCTCCGCACCGACCCAAACAGAGACTCTCTAGATTTGCCACTGCTACTGCTAATGAAGTTGAAGTCCCAAGTCTACATGATGAGTTCATCTCCCGTACTCCACCATCGCAGGTGCTTGCTCTAAGTTGACAGTGTGATAATTGGTTTCATGTTCCATATGTTGTCTAGCTTGTATTTCTTCTATTTTGATTAAATTGCACCTGCTGAGTTTATATGTTATACATGTGCATATGACATGGCTTTCTGTGTCTAGAATACACTGCATCTATCTATCATACCATGTTCTTACATCAAAGTACTGATGTTGTGTATCCCGCATCAGTCACTCATGATTGGACGCTTTTAACATGGCAGTTTGATAGTGGTTGCATCTTGCATTGATTTCTACGTTGTACTGCTTCTAATTTTTGGAATTGCCACTTATGACAAGACACTTTTAACTTGGCAGAGTAATATTGGTTGCATCTTTCATATGGTGTCTAGCTTGCATTACTTCTATTTTCTTGAAAATCCTTCTGCTTAGTTTGCACATCGTAGCTGTGAATATGTCATGTCGTCCTGTTTTTCTTACATATTCCATCCTCATACGGTTGTCTTACATCAAAGTATTGCTTGTCTGTATCATGCATCAATGAGTTCTGAAGAGTGATTTTATCCTTTTGTGTTGTGGGTACAGCTTGACATGGCAAAGTCAAAAAAGAGCAAGGAAAATAATATAGTAGGGAGTGTTGTTACTCGTCGGGTGAAACGGAAAAGGATCTGTCATCGAGATTCTGCTGGTACTTATAGTGCAGTAGAAGGTCCAAGTCCATCGGCTAAATCTACAAACACAGTATCACCTGCTCCACCAGCTGCAGCATCCGCTTCAACTGTACCAGCATCTCAACGAGTTACTCATTTGTTTGCTCCGAAACTGGCCAGTTCCCAAGCTGCCTTCACACCTAACACTACTTCCGAAGAACTGCTGACACAACATGACTTGGCAAGATCAGACAAACCTCATGAGCATCAACACCAAGACGGTACCTGACCGAGTCAAGTTGCAGTTGCATGCTCCTTTATATGTACTCTCACAGTTTGATGTACACTAACACTTTCCATATTTGTTGTTGAACTAGCACCACGGCGCAAGCGGAAACAGACATCAGGGATAATGCTTGATAGATTAACAAAATCTAAAGGAGGAAGAATGGAGATCCATTTTGAGGGTTTAAAAAGGCCACGTGATGCTACAGAGTCAGCCAAGTAAGTATCAGAGGCAGCCATTGCCGTTAGGTGTCATGCATGTATCCTCCCAACATGGATCCAGTACAGGAATGAGAAAGACAATACCCAGTTTAACACCTTCCTTGACCATTTATCCATAAGTAATGTTATTCATCGCAATTAGTAATATTGTCTTGCTCTGTCCCATACTTTCTAGCTTCCTCCTAATAAGTCTCACATTCTTTTGTCAACAGATGAGGTTCAAGTTGGATCCAAAAGATGATGCAACTAAACAAGCATGCACTCATGTTTATCAGTCTGCTCTGCGACAGTATCGGTACCACCTTAGAAAATCTCACTTTGAAGGAAAGGCTAACAATGAAATGGCCCAAACATCTCCAGTGGAATATATTACAGATGAAGACTGGACAACCCTCGTTAAACATTGGTCTGATCCAAAGTATCAGGTAGGCTATATGTATTTGATGTATGTGCCTTACAAGTTTATCTTCTTCTAGGCTAACTGTTTGAAGAACAAAGCCAACCGTTCTAAAGTGAAATTCCAACAGACAACAGGATCTCGTAGATATATTGCACACTGCGAGGCTCTTGTAAATAGCTGCTACTTCCTTCTTTCTTTTGTGCCATATTATCGTATCTATATTGACTTGTTCCAAATACAGAGGAAAGCCCGTGTAGACCAAAAAGAACCTGAACCGAATGAAGTGCAAATCTTCAAGGATTGCCACACCAGCAAGATGAAGGGCATGAGCACACTAGTTCAAGCCGCTGTTGTAAGTCCTTACTCCTCCAGCCTTGAACTGATTGGTACTGTGATGTGTTTATTTCACTACTTGGTTTGCAGCCAATGTCAGTTACTCTATTCACTTTTATACATAGTTGTCTTAACGTATCATTTCACCTTACATGGTTTAAAAGAGATGAAGGATATTCTTTTGGTCTTGATCTGTAATCTAGTTGTTATGTTCACATGCGCACACAATGATAAAATAGCCTGTTTGTTTTATATTTGTTTGCCCATGATATGAATGATGTCATACTATGTTCATCCTACTTTAAACCATGACTCTTTATCCTTAGATGTCAACGAATGTGAGGAAATAGACAATACAGTAGGCATCCTACATGGACATATGTTCCGAAAGTGATTTTATTATGTAGTTGGCACTACAATACATGCTAATGTATTATAGTAGTTCACCAAAATAAGTTAGGTATAAATGTTTAACCTACTTTGTTTGTTTTTGTCTCATTAGTAACTTATCTGGTACACTAATCTACAAGTTCAAACTTTCAGGAAGCTATGGAACAAATGATTGAACAGCAACAACCACTTGAAGGTGACGAGGCTACCACAGGCACAATGTCACCTCTTGCTACAGTGCGTCAGTATCTCTCCACTAACAGTGCAAAAAGCAACTTCCTGCATAATTTTGGGTTGGTTGTGAAGGTAACCTCGTCCAAATCGCCTACTGAACAAAATCTTCCCACTAGACAGAGTGATATATCTGTGCTCCAGACACAAGTCCAATCCCTAATGGACGTCGTTTCGGAAACAAGAATAGTGGTTGACAAATGTCATCAAGATATGAATGGTTTTGAAACCAGACTATCAGACATTCGCTTCGTTGTTCAAGAGCAATGGCGGAAAAAAGGTGGAGATCGTGCTGCTCCATCAGATTCTACAGCCTGAAACATTAGCACTCAGGTCAAATGATATGTGCTTCTATACATTTGGTGGTGCTTTTATCTGGAAGGACTATAAACATTATGCCAACAGGCCTTTTGTTGTATGGTTGGAATTTATTTTGTTGTGATACAATATTTATGATGCTGCCACAGGCTGCAGTAATTACGACGCTATTTTTGTATAGTGTAGGTTTATCTTAGTAATGTATTCGGTCGAAAGCTTTGTAGGAGCCCAACATGCCAACATTCGTCGGGCCCATTCCAATTGGGCTAAAAACGATTACAGGCCGAAATTGGCATGTAGCCCACTAAAAATATCTGGGCCTAAATCAGCATAAGCTTTCATATTTTTCTGGTAGGCCTGTGCCCATAGTGGGCCTTTAAGGCCTAAACATAATTTGGTCCCTCAGTAAAAATAGGCCGTTTACAGGTGTAAATATTTTGAGCAAATAAAAAACATGGGCCTTTAATAGACCGAAAGTGAGATTGGGCCCTGATTGTGCCAAATAACCCACTGGTCTTAGCAGGCCGAAATGGTGGCCCATTTACGATGCGGATCCTTGACAGGCCGAAATTCAGACGGGCCGTAAATGCGTCGACCTAATACACGGGCCTTTAACAGGCCGAAACTTCGGTCGGGCTAGATTATCGTCATTTTTATATGGGCCGTTAATGGGCCCGATATGACATTGGGCCACATATGGCCCATGGTTTTCGTCCGGCGTTAACAGGCCGAAAATGACAATAGGCCAAAAGTGCCCAAATCTATAGTGGGCCTCTAACATGCCGAATGTTAGACATGGCCGAATATGACCCAAATCCTTCACGGTCGTTTATGGGTCGAAAGTTTTGATGGCCTGTAAATGGGCCCAAATGAAGCAGGACCTTTAACAGGCCGGAAATACACCGGGCCGTAATTCGGCTCAATTACTTACCAGACTGTTAACAAGCCAGAAGTGACCATGGTCCGCGTTGATGACAAGTTTAGGACAGGCCGTTGACGGGCCAATTTGACAGAGAATGTTGGGCCTTTAGCTGGGCCAGCCCATTATGGTCTACAGAATCTTGTGGGCCTTTAGCTGGGTCGGCCCATTGTGGTCTGCAAAATCTTGTGGGCCTTTAGCTGGGCCGGCCCATTATGGTCTACAAAATCGTGTGGGCCTTTAGCTAGGCTGGCCCATTATGTTCCACTAAATTTTGTGGGCCTTTAGCTGGGCCGGCCCATTATGGTCTGCAAAATCTTATGGGCCTTTAGCTGGGCCGGCCCATTATGGTCCGCTAAATCTTATGAGCCTTCGTTTGGGCCGGCCCATTTAAACTTTATGGGCCACTTCTGGGCCGGTCCACGTGTCAACATATCATAGGCCCATCTCGACCGTGGGATGAGTGACACTTGTGCCAACGCGGAGCTGACGCGTGGATCCGTCAGCCAATGAGAATTTTACACGTGGAAAATCGGCATTGGTCGTGGATGTTAGCGGGTTATCGATTCCAAAAAGCAGACCCGATAGGTTAACGGCGGTTAGCGGCGCCCGTTACGGTGGATTCCACGTGTCGATCACCCTTGACAAAAGCATTTCTATGACGCGCGATTTATCATCATGGAAGTGGACCTTCCGTGATGATAATTTTGGTAATGTCATGGAACACTTCTATGACAGCACAGGTATGACTATCTTGATTCTTTCATAAAATTATCATGGATGTACATGCATGACAGAAAATGTGACCTACTATGACAAACACGTATCATCACAGAAGTGTATTTTTTTGTAGTGAGGCATGAGGTCAATACTGCTTTTGAAATCCCTGATGACATATACAAGGATTATTGCACTCCTGATGAGGCCAAATTTGGCAAGGAGGACAAAAATCAGCGCAAGGTGCGCATACAAAGGATAGAGAGGAGATGGGCACGGGAATGGAGGGAGTACAGATATGTTACTCCCAAGTATATGAAGACATTCGCTCTCAACCCTCCATGCCCAAGACCTCCGTTGGCACCTGGCCAATTGGTAGATCCCACCAGCCTCAAGCGCGGTGAGGACCATCCTGATGAATGGGAAAAGCGCCAGGCCAAACTGGCCAAACAGGCAAAAAAAGCAGTGAGGAAATTCAATGAAGACTCTGCTGCTGCTGCTACCGCTGCTGAGGCCTCTGCAAGCAAGCCGAAGAAGGCCATGCCTAAGAAGCCTGCTCACAAGCCAAGTGCTTCACCCTCAATGCCCTCACAGCCAAGTTCCTCAGCAATGCCCTCACGGCCAGATTCTTCAAAGCCCTCACGGCCAATCCCTCACACTGCTCCTACTCCTTCAAAATCCTCAGTTCATCCGACAAAGTCCTAAGCTGCTCCAACTAAATCCTCTGCACTTGTGCATCTCTCCACATGCCAAAGGACTACAGGCATCTCAATTGCCTCGGGAGCTTATGCAAGTTCCTCAGCTGCACCAAATTCCTCAACTGGCCCCTCTCTGCTGAAGAAAAAGACCACTGCTGGAAGAGGCTCTCGACCAAGTCCTCACAAGAAGCAGGTTACCTTTCAAGTGTCGTCTGATGATGATGAGGCTGATGATGAAGAACTTGCCGAAATCATTAGAGACGGGCAGGCCAGGGCCGCTAGAGCCAAAGGCAGCAATGTGCCAATGATACTGGATCCAAAGTTGATCCTAGATTTCATCGATCTATGGCACAAGGACCCGAACACACCTTTGCCGGAGATGAACCTCACTCCTGGTCAAAGTCATGTTTTGAAGAAGAAAAATGGAAATATGAAGAAGGAAGAAGAGTGAATAAAACGTAGTACAAGAAAGAGCGCTTTCTGAGGGAAAATGTTCTGAAGCTTTCCCCTGAACAACTCGTTGCCTTACAAGCTGAGATCAAGCAACTGAGTGATGAATTTGGTCGTTACTATGCTGACTGGCTTGGAGCCAAAGTTAGGTTTGTGAAGTTATCTGAAAAATTCACATCAAATGTTGCAGCCTCAACGCAACAAGAAAATCCTCAGGCTGATGGATCTGCATAGCCTACTGAAGAACATGCTAGCACCGCTGATGACAATCAGGCTGTTGAAGAAAATGAAAGTACCAGGGCTGATGACTGCACTCCATCCAGTGAAGAAATTGCCAGGGCATCCACTAGTGTTGCTCCTGAATAAAATGAAGAAGTCAGGGCGACTGCATCAGTTGTGCCTAAAGAAAATGAACCAAATTCCTCTACTCCTCCTGCACCAAGGCAAAATCCAATCTTCCATCTGCATCAGATGTGAAGAAGACCAAGGCTGCAGAGCGTGCAGCTGTGAAGAAAAGGAAGGCATCAACTTCATCAGATTCTTCAGCTCCGAAGAAGATGAAGCCTTTGACAAGCTCAATTGACAACCCAATTGATGTCGTTCCTGTCTCATTCATGCCATCAAAGGACCTTGTTCCTTTTGATGAAGATTATGTGATTCCAAGTGAATCAGATGAAGAAATTCCTTTTGCTGCTTCGTCAGAGCAGTTGGATGAAGAAATTGAAGTAGATGCAATCCCTTCAACACCAGTTGTCTCCTCGCCTATGCCTTAGTTTACTGCTGAAGAGGTTGGTGTTGAAGAAATGGAAGATGAAGATGTGGACATTGGTTGTACCACACCTGTGTTGAATGATGACTTTTGGGAAAGTCAGCACCCCAACTCTCCACTGTTCACCCCATTTCAATCAATTCCTCAGTCCCCTGTTGCTACTGAAGTACAAATGGGATCTGAAGAACCTCATGCAACCCCATCTGTCCATGAAGAAATTCCAGCCACTAGTGCTGATGAAAATGTTAATGAAGAATTTAAGACCCAGGCTACACCTGAAGAAGAGCCTGAAATTCCTCAGCATGTGGATCCTAAGATTGAGATTCTTGAGGTGGTGATGCAATTGACTGATACTCCTCAGCCCAAGCCAAAGGATTCCTTCTCAAAGAAGCAGAAATTCAAGGCTGATGACTTCTTCGGTGAGCATGGTTTCTTCACTGAATTCAACCCATATGACTCTGCTCGTCTTAGAAGGAAGTGCTTCTGGACTGCCAGCCAGGCCAATTTCTATTCACTGCTCTTCAACAAAGACAAAGTATTCGACCACGAGTATATTCCTCATGTGGATATGGAATCAATGCCTTGCTTCTCTCCAGTCCTTAGTGTGCTTCATGATGCAGGATTGCTCAAGTTTTGCTCTAACATTGTTGATTGGAATGAAGAGCTTATTATTCGGTTCTACGCAACTCTACATGTCACAGGTGATGCTGATGATATCAACACTAGGGTGTTGGACTGGATGACCGAAAACACTCATTATAAGGTATCGGCCTCTCAATTACTTCATGCCCTGCCAATCAGTCCTCCACCTGAAGGTGCTCGTTGTCTGTACCAAGAACCTGAACTTACTGCTCATTACATGCAAGTGCTAATGAAGCCTCTGAAGCCCGGTCAAGCCCCAAGGACCAAATTCCTCGTGAAGGAATTGATGTATATGCCAAGAACAGTCTATCGCATTGTGACGAAGACTTTGAGTCCAATCAAAGGCCACGACTCATCTGATGAAGAAATTGTTGGCGTCATGAAGAATCTGCTATTCAACATCATGCATGGCATCCCTGTCAATTATCATGATTTCTTCATGAGGACTCTGGCAAATGTTGCACTTTCACCGTTTGAGCTGAAGCATTATGCTCCTTGGATCATGAGATTCCTCAGAACAAGGTCTTCACTCAACTACAAAGCTGATTTTCAGAATCACCTCAGCTACTTGACCCCAACTGAACTCCTCAAGCGGACATATTCCTCAGCTGATGAAAAGGGCAAGGCACCTGCTATTATCGATGAAGGCATTGCTCCATTGGATGGTCAGTTTCGCAAAGCTGCATCTTATTCCACCAATGATGACTCTGCCACTCATGATTCTGCTGCCAATGCATCGAAGCTGAATCCTCAAGCCACTGCTCCTCGTGTGATGACTGACCGTGAGCTGCTTCTTAGTCTTCACCAGAAGGTGGATCGAAACCACAAATGGGTTAAGCATCAGTTTGGTTCTATTCTTCACAACATGACTGCTACACATAATGCAGTGAAGAAAAAACATTACTACCTCCATGAAGTCTTCGATCACACCTGGGCTATTCTGTCACATATATATGGTGAAGAAGATCTGAAGAAAATGGGTCTCAAGGAAGATTTTGACTGGTCTGCTACTCCACCGAAGAAATACAAGAAGGTCAAGGTTCCTCCCTTGGTAGCCAGTTCATATTCTTCATCACGCGACATGGATGAGTATGAAGACTTGGACGACACTACGGCAGTCCCTACAACGACACACGACCCCAACAACGCTGGCGCTCCTTCATCATCATGATATTCTTTAGGGGCGTTAGTCCTCATTTTCAACCCTTTTGGTCATTCGATGACAAAGGGGGAGAAATTTGAGTTAGTCTTCAAGCGAGTCTATCTTATATGGGCATTTTTTTGCTAAGTTACAACTCTCGTTCTCTTGATGACTTTGTTGATCGAGTTGTAAACTTAAACTCTATGGTGGCCTGCTACTTTTGCTGAGTTCTTCTGCATGCTTATTCCTCATTAATGTCAATACACGCATGCTGAATTACAGTAGTCACCATATTTCATCATGCATTTCAAATTCTTCATATTGTATGTCAAATGCGTGCATGAATTACAAGATATAGGGGGAGATCTCCATGATTATACTCTTCAAGTGTGCATTGCTTCAAAAGCAAATTCCTCACTATGCACATCTTGAGGGGGATTTCTTCTATATCTTGCAATCAAATTCCTCAATATCAATATTTACACTTCATATGTTTATCCCCATTGAAAACTTAACCTATATTGTCATCAATCACCAAAAAGGGGGAGATTGTAAGTGCATCTAGTGCCCCTTAGTGATTTTGGTGTATTGAAGACTTATAGGTTAAGGTACTGATGCGTTTATGAGTGTACACAGATCTATAAGTCTATGAGGAGTTTGATATTTACAGAGAAATTTGACCCCTAAAAATGAAGTTCTTCGACTGAAGACTTTGGATTTCTGAAGACTTTCTGAAGACTTTGAAAGTGAAGAAATTGGTGTGACCTTGAAGACTTGGAATTCATTCGAGGAACATGAAGCGTGAAGACTTTTGTTTTCGTAGTTTCATTTTCTCTTTCTTGACTCATAGGAAACACCGTACTGTTAAAGGGGGTCGAGGAAATACTAAAGAAAAATTTCCATGTGATGCTCAACTCAAAATCCTACACCTACCAATCCCCTCGAGTGAAGCCATTGGAAATCTCATACAGTTCAGTCAATTTCTTCATTGACAGAGACGAAGTTCTTCTGGTCTATGAGGAATTTTTTCTAACTGAGGAGTTCGGAATTCGCCAATGCGGATTGCCTACACAGTGAGGAACATGATAGCCCTAAGGAATTTGTGAGTTAATATTCTGACCGTTGTTGTGCTATGCGCCAGCTATCTCAAAATATCTACCCACCTATCGGTCATATCATTGAAGGGCATTTATGTCTTATCATGTCGGGCTGCTCCCTAGGCTATAAATAGCCGCCCCCTACAACCACTAGCTGGTTGGCTGCTCCGAGAGAAACTGACACTTGTCATTTGAGAGCATCCCATCCTCCGAGGACTTTGGGCGAAAATCATCAAGTGAGGAAAACCCAAACCCAACACACCTACAAACCCAAAATGATTGAGCATCACTGAAGATATTGATCCTGCATGGATCCGACGCTTGTTACCTTTGAAGACTGTGCTTCTTCCAGACGGTTAGCCGTCATGGTCTAGAGCATCCAAGAGGAATTGTGGATCGCCGAGTGACCGAGTCTGTGAAGGTTTGGAAGTCACCTGAAGACTTACCACGAGTGATTGGGCGAGGTCTGTGTGACCTTAGCTCAAGGAGAATACGGTGAGGATTGTGTGTCCGGGACTGTGTGTCTCAGGTTTAAATACCTAGCCACTCCAACCAGACGTACAGTTGAGACAACAGTTGGAACTGGTCTACCAAATCATTGTCTTCACCAATCTTACTGGTTCTATTTCCTCAACTCTTTCATTTCCTCATTTAAGTTGTTGTGTGCTTGTTCATATCTGTTTGAAGACTTTGACTGAAGACTTTCTCAATTTCCTCAGTTCAATTTCTTCAGTCTGTCTGTCTTCATCCTGTGTTATCCTGTGTTTACGCTTTCTGTACTCTGTACTTGTCTTCATTTCATCATGATGACTATGCTTGTGTTCTGTTATGTTTACTTCTGAGTACTTATTCTGCTGCAAGTAGTTCTTCACTAAGGAATTTCCTCACCAGCTAATTCCTCAGTGAAGAATTCATAAAAATCGCCTATTCACCCCCCCTCAAGTCGATATAACGCACTTTCAGCCCGGCACTGCCATCCCGGAAGCCAAACAGATAAAGTTTACCTGTTGTCCATTCATGTCTGTAACCAATGACTTGTGCATTAGAAAACCTCGCCACTCTTTTTAGACTTAGGTGCTCCCATCCCTGACTCGAACGCTGCTTTGGTCAGAATGGTCATAGTAGCCTTTGATAAAAAGAGATTGGCAGGGAGCTAGACCCTTTGTCTATAACCCGGCATATGTGATTCTCCAGCAGGTAAAAAGGGTGCTGGCAATGTAGCCTGCCGGGAAAACTCATTTATTTACATTAAAGAGGTGTTTCTCCACTGCATGGACATATACATGCATGGCTTCCCGGCAAGACTCATCTTTTTCATTGAGATGTTGATGCAAGTAAAAATGTTACAGAACACAAACATGGACTCAAGAGATTACATTATTTAAATTAGGATTTGGCAAGTGCCTACAAGTTTAAAACTGAAAAAAAGATAAGTGCCCCGTAATCCCCGTTCTCGCCCCTTTCTTCCTAGGCACGGCAGGTGAAGGCAAAGTAGACAAAAGGGATACACGGGGGGACGCATCGATGGAGAGCATGGCGGAGGCGACCCGTCAACCACCGACACCAGGGCCAGCAGGGCCCCCCGGCAAGACATGTTGCCAGGGGAGCGGTGCAGATGATGGTGGTGCTACTGGTGGTCAGCCAGACTCGGAGTCATCGTCCTCCCACCCACTACCGTCATCATCGCTGTCACGGCCCTCCTCGTCACTGTCGCTCGAGGAGGAGCTTTCGTCGTTGGTGGAGCTCTCCACGCAGCACCCTAAGCGGATTCCCGAGCGCCCGAAGACCTTGACAGAAAGCAGGCCGTTCTCCATTAAATTGAACTGGAGAACGTGCCCCTCCGACAAGCTATGGGCACGGGCAAAGGTTTTCCACCCATGGAGGAACTACATAATGTGAGGAGCGGGGAAGTCGACGTCGACTCACATACCGCCGTTCCCGCAACCCCTCATATGCAACCTCAAGGTGTGCGGCGGGTCGAGCTCCATTATCTAGGCAAACGGAGTAGGGAGGTGGAGATGACCGCACACGGGCTTGTACAGCCTGATGAAGAACTCACGGGGCTGGTCTCCGACATGGCCTTCCATTAGGGGAGGGGCCACCGGCGGAGACGCAGCTGGTGCGCCGCCTCGTCCTCCTATTCCTCGGGCGCTGTGACGACCTCGGCCTCGCCCCCTTCCTATCCCTCTCACAGCGGGCTCTGCCGCCTTGAACTCCGGAGGAGGAGGGTCGCGTTGTCGAGCAGAAGCTCTCGTCACCGCCGTTGGAGCACCAGCACGCCCTCTCACCATGATGAGCGGAGGAGGATTGCAAGGCAGGAAGAAGAAGAAGGAGGTGCATGTGGAATGACGCCGTCCCTCCCCTTTTTATAGAAGGACATGGTCGGGGGCTGGCCTCTCACCCCAAGGGCGGGCCCCCCACTCAACCAATACAGCCTCTAGAGGCGCAGGGAATCAGGACCGACCCGCTGCTCCAACCAGTGACGCCTGATTTCCCTCCACGGTGTTAATGCCCATGCCCTCCGCATCAACCACCTACCCTTCCTGAGGCATGAAGGACACGTGGAGAACAAGCTAGAAGCACAGAGGCAAGTGGGACGGCCGTTTTCCACCCCGTGATCGTGGGGTGCAAGCGCCATGCAGGCCACGACCCGAGTTTTCTTCATAAATGAGCAGTGCCCCTGCGGATCCCTCTTTTTATGGGGAAGGCGCGGGCTGCCTCTTTACTGTTCGATGTAAAGAGTCATAGGCATGTTGTGCCCATTCCACGCACGACCCCAATGTCACGCACTCAATGCAAACCGTGGGGAAGCACAACTGACGAGAATATTACGGTAGTTAATCCATGCCACGCGTGCCCGCACTGTTTTGGGCCTGGCCCAACGACGCTTCGTACTCATGTGTGGCCCAGGCCCCGGGGCTCCTGTTGGTGTACATAAGTCTGGGCCTATTTGTACCTGTTACTTGTGCATGGGTAGTTGTATCCGCACCCGTGGCGAGGCTCGACGGGGCAGGAGAAGCCAAGATACGAGACTACCAAGACATCATTCAAAGCAGTAAACAAAGAGCAGAAGACAAGTTAGAGCTCCCCCGGCAACATCCTTGCCAGGGCGGCTTGTGTAGCCCCGGCAAGATCCTTGCCGGGATGGCTTGCGAAGCACCAGCAAGGCCACCACCCATGAGGCTGAGAGCTCTGACACCATTGACAACGTCAGGACCAAGACTCAGGGGCACATGCGTAGTAGCATGTAGATATTTATGAAGACCGGTGGCATGCAGGTCTTCATGGAGACCAGAAGGTGAAGTCCCCTGGCAAGTCCCTTGCCGGGGACGACTGCGAGGCCCCGGCAAGAACCTTGTCGGGAACAATTGCGGGGCCACAGCTTGGCCCGCACACGACAAGGTTTCGCCACCCCATGGCCGTTCCAGCGCAGCCACCAGCCTGCCAACTAGGCGAGCACCTGCGTGGTGGCATGCAGATCTTCGTGAAGATCCTGCCACCGCGCCAGCAAAGTGGCTAGCCAACAGCTTGGCGTTGCATGCCTGTCAACCTGGACGCATGTTCTATTACCGTCCCCGATAAAGTTGGAGGGCACGTAAGTAGCGCATTTAATACGTTTGTCCTACAACATCAGTGATAAGCATGTACACTGTAGCTACTTTACACCTCCTGTGTGCCACTGTGGCAACCCCTTTAGACGTATAAAAGGAGGCCCAAGGCGTACTGGAGAGGGATTCAGACTTTTGGACCAGGGACGCATAGCAGCTAGCTAAGGTTCAAGAACACTAAATATACGCTCAAAGCAGGACTAGGGTTTTACGCTCCTCAGTGGCCCGAACCTGGGTAAAAATTCCTCGTGCTGATCACCAGACCTGCTCTTTGTGCATTCCTGCTCCCCGCCAACCGTAGAAGGGATCCTCGTGATCCCATAGGTGTCGTTTCCCCGACAAGCTCGTTTGGACTCCGTTTGATATTTCTTTTCTGCAAAACTCAAAAACAAGGAAAAACAGAAACTGGCACCGGGCTCTAGGTTAATAGCTTAGTCTCAAAAATAATATAAAATAGCATATTAATGCATATAAAACATCCAAAATAGATAATATAATATCATGGAACAATAAAAAGTTATAGATACGTTGGAGACGTATCAACGGTTCCGTGTCCTTGTGGTTTATGTAGCAACGCTAAGAGCACCATGGAAGTGTTAGTGTTATTATGTTATCAAAGACCTTAAACCTTTAGATTTTCAGGCCCAATCGAAGTGCGGTCTTTAGCTCACTACATGTCTACTCTACAATGTTTACACATTATACATTTGTGTGTTTCATACTTTGTGGACTTAAACCACTGTCCAAAAATAGTCCTCCATTTCTCAAAAGAAAACCAAAGGCAATACTCTTAATTTCACAATTGAGCTGCTTGGATTGGTTCTAAATCTTTCGTGGCCATCGAAAAATTTCTCAAGTGAGAGCTAAATACTGAAGGCCACAGAAAAATTACAAGCATTCCAAAAAGAGAAAATATACATTCCTCTGAAAAATGGTGATATGCAACGTTGGCGAGTGTTCCACGCATATGTTTACGCAAGCCGAACAATCTAGGTCGATAAATCCAAGGATGAAACAAGCAAAATCTTAGATAGGCCATGCTCCTTGCAATTATTTTTTCTAACTCGATTACTTGAATGAAATTTACAACTAGTTTGTGATACATGGTACACGTTGATAAAAGAGGTACGTCCCGCCTTCCAATTAAATGAGTAGATGACCATCAAACTAAAAATATTCTGATAATGCAATAGATAGATCCACTCAATATGCCTGGTCATGAGATAGGGAGATATCCTAAATGATTCGATAAAGTTTGACAAGTTGAGCAAATCATACATAATCTTCTGTTGGCTTCGAGGAGGAAGTACAAAATAGTAGTGAGGCATAGCCATTAGGATTATCTGAGCTTGATCTCCTACTCAAAAGGGAATAAGCACTAGGTGGACGACAATGTTGAACTAGCGCTCTTGACGTGGCGCGTATTCTTGCATTGCACCAAGGTAGGGTGTTGTGGGCACATATTTAGGGTCAAGGGGCAGCAGGAGCAAGCATTAGGCACCCCGTATCTAACGATGGCGGGATGGGAATGGAGAGGGCATGGCTGTTGAGTGCTTACGTTGAACAGAGGTGTAGTCAAGTATGTGGTAGCTGGAGGTTGTGGTGAGACATCACCATTGGTTGTGCCTCTTGTAGTAGGTTGCATTCGCCGCGACCTATGCATGTAGCATGGCTGGTGCCTCTAAATCACTCCATGAAAAAGGAACATGGATCCAATATAAAACATGTTAGTGTTAACACACCTTTAGGCTATGTTTGGTTCGGGGTATTTTGTGTGTGCTTCCCCATGGTTTAGCTCAAGGTGAGTATACCTACCGAGAAGCATGCAAAAATTATAATCAATCCAAGGACAACCAGATTGTACATCTAAAAGTTAGAGCACTATAAAGGTTAAACATACGTTTTTGCAAAAATACGCTAAGAGAGATGCCAAGCTATATAGAGCATGAAAAATGTTTGCAGTTATCGATTTATGCACAAGCGGTAAGCGGTCCCTGATGTTGTCAGTGTAGTCTACTGAAACCATCGTTACAACACCATAGGCGTATTTCATCATTACATACTCGGATGCAAGACTCCTCTTCAAGAGTCCTATGTTGTTATATGCTTCATCTACAACACTAGGAGTCTCGGTGGTAAGAGCTCTCTGAAAGTAGGGATGAAAATGGAACAAAAATGGTGAAAATGAGTATTGCATATCGTTTTACGTATTTTTTAGTAGAAATAAAAATGGATCAGAAATCTCGTAAACGAGTATGGAAGCGGATACTTTAAAAAAAGAATACAATACCAATATAGGACAAACTCAAATACAAAGTCAAAGTTAACAGGAACTCGAAAACTTCCTGAACCATCAAGAAAAATACAACGAAACCATGAAATTCAATTGCTAATTTGACTAGAGATATTATCATTGTATATATTAAGGTATAGTATTGTGCATAAGTTTCCAAAATTTGCAACGTAAGGTATATTTACCATAAAGATTATGCGAGCAGGAGAAGGATTATCTTACTTGGTGACATGATTGAGTTGAGCCAAAAGTTTATAGATTGGGGGTGGAGTGGGCTATACAAAAAAAAATCTTCATGTACAGATATGGAAATTTCGTTCCTGCTAGCATTTCACCAGAAAATGTTGTTTCGTTTCTATTTCCATTTCCATGATAAATTTTTCACTTCCATTCCATAAAATTTTGTTCTGTTTCCATAACTTATCTACATTTCCACATTTTTCTAAAAGGACGGCAAGTTTTTGCTCTGTTTTCATCTCTATAAGGAACTGCCACTGGTCTTATATTACTAACAATCTAAAACCTTGGGTATATTAGGCACAACCGGAGTTTGAGCTTGAGCTCAGTAGTTGTTTAGTATACAAAGTTTACATAAGATACATTTGCGCATTCTACACTTCGTGAACTTAAACAACTAATGCGATGATACTCCTCTTTTCAGCTAAAAAATGCAACACTCCTCTTTTTCTCAAAAGAAAAGAAAATGATATACTACCCTATGTTACTCTAAGTATTTTTTGGGTCGGTTATAATTTGTGTGTGCCCATGGGTATTTTTAGCTCAAGTGAGAACACAATATCGATAGCCACACAAACATTACATCCATTTCAAATAGGACAATTAAATAAAACAAAGAACCAAATATTTCAATAAAAAGGGGTGATACCCGAAATCTTTCGGGAACCTTGTAACCGTTTCACGCCCATGTCTAGGTTAAAACTAAAATGGAACATGCACCTTGCAATAAAAAAATCAACTGGATTAATTCAATGAAATTTAACAACATGTTTCTGATGCCCGCCTCAAGTTTGTGAAGAAATACATTTTCTGCCTAGTTGACGAATTAAACCAACAATGCTAATAAATATCCCCAAAAGGGCAATTGGTACATCCACTCAATCGCATGGTCATGAGATCGAGAGATACCGTAGATGATTTGGACAAGGTTCTTGTCGAGCATATCAACTTTCATGTGGCTTGTTCAGTGACCTTCACCAAAGAAGTCATAGAACGATCTCGAGCCATCTCCGCTGGGGATCTCAGAGCTCTCAGACTCCCAAGAGAACGACCTTGAGGTGGATGGCCTTGGGGAGCCGGCGCTCTCAGTGTGGCGGGTCTTCTCGCGATTCGCGAAGGTGGGGTATTGCGGGAACAGATTCAGAAGCACGGGACGACGGGAGTAGGCGTCAGGAGCCCCGTAGCTGCCGTCGGTTGAAGGGAACTGGACCGCATGCGGTTGTTGAGTGTTGGAGTTGTTCGAAGCTGCTGTCTGGAAGTACATGGCGGCCTGTGCCTGTGCCTGGATGTTGCCATGCGCCATAGTCCCTACATTTGGGTTCGTTAGCGACGGCTGCATCTGCGAGTAGTAGGATGCATTCGCCGAGGCTTGTGCTGCTGGCCCTGTCATGTAACATGGTTGCTGCATGTACATCCCTACAAGAAAAAGAAACATGGACCCAATGGAAAACATATTAGCACAACCATAACTTTAGGGCATATTTTGGATTAAGGGTATCCTTTGTGTGCTTTTCGGTAGTTTGCTCAAGGTTAAGCAAAATATCGGAAGCAGAATCACATAGATTACGCTCAATGCAAACATAGCCAGATCCAACACCTCCTTGATTTATGTTGATAACGAACAATGTTGGCATCGATAAACACAATGAAATGGGCGAATAAGAAGCAATATAGATTAATTCATTTCATTTTAATCAAGTTAAAAAACGGTAAACAAACACTACTCGCTGCTGGATCGGCAGACATGCGTCATGCCATCTTGGGCCCCACAAAATTGATTTCGTCCTCCTAGATTATGGGATGGCAGGCCGAGGCATTTCTCAGAGGTCTGGCCGCTTTGGAGTAGCTAGGAACAAGACAATTAGGGCATGTTCAGTGGCCCGAAACTCCTCAACTCTCTCGCTCGCTGCTGGCGGCCAACTGCTCTGGTATCATCAGGACTTAAGGAAACAGTCTTGCTAAATCCAAGTCTCAGTCGATGCTATATTGTGAGATCTTGTATTAAGATACGTGTTAAAAAAAAATTCAGATGTTTCTTTTTTTTCTTTTTAGATGTGCATGCGCGCACATCGTGAGCAAGAGGAACAGCGGAAACCAGACCACAGATGGTACAACTACCGTGCCATGCCGCTCGCTGAAACGACGGCTATAGAAAGCTTTGACCACCGGACGCATGAAAGCCGCGGGGGCTGCAAACGGAAAGTCGTAGATGCATACCCTTTCCAACAAAACCCCAAACGTAAAGCCAGCCAAGAAACGCACAGGCGCATTCGGAAGCTAATCAATCAAGACGTGCATGCCAATTGCCAAAAGCGGATTTAATTAAATGGCGTGCTGAGCGCTGAAATGGAGAGGGTTTGTGCGCGGACGTACCTTCTCTGTTGCATGCAGGAGTGTTCGGCGCCGGCGGCGCCTGCAGCTGGACCGGGGAGAAGGAGTGGCCGGGGGTCCTGCGGAGCGTGGGCAGCGGCTGGGGACGGCGGAGCTGCCTGGCGAAGTAGTCGGATCTCTGTTGCTGCTTCTGCTTCTGGCGCAGCCGGTTCTGGAACCAGTAGAAGACGTTCTTGCCCTCGATGGGGCCGTGCTCCTGCAGCCTCGCCGTCACCTGATGTACCTCCTCGGCGGTGGGGGTGCGCATCCCCTGGCGGTACAGCCCCTCCAGCACCGCGATCTGCTCCCTGGTAGGGACCCAGCGCGCATTTGCCAGCGCCGCCACCGCCGCGGAGTTGGAGGATATCGGTGGGGAGAGCGGCGCCGACGTAGGGGGAGGGGAAAGGGAGAGGCCGGTGGCGGCTTCGTCGTGGTGCTCGACGCTCTTCATGGCTAGCTAGGAAAGTAGGGGTTTTCTTAGCGCTTGGGTTTTGCGTTTGTGTGCGCTTGGAGTCGGGAGGGGTGTTGGGGGTTTTATAGGCGCGTGGGAGGGCGACGACTGGAGAGGGGAGAGACTAGCCGCTGTCGCTGCGCGGTCAAAAGCTGTGGATGGGCCGATGGGGGCGAGCAGAGGCTCGGCAGGGTGCCAAGACTCGTGTGCCAGCTATTTGCCGTGTACCGCGCGTGTGATCACGATAAGACACTACACATGTAGTAACATACGGGCTGGTACATATACCGAAATAACTTTGTTCCAAGTATAGCATGTAAACGCGCGTTGTTATGCTTCCTCGGGATCTATTTGGCAATTTAGTAATTCACGCGGTCAATGGTTTTCATTTTTTCTCCTCCAAAAGTGCAATCATATTTCTAAGTTGTTGGATTTAGATAGAAATACGTGTGAGTTTATGTGTTTCAGAAGAAAAAATGTAAGTGAAAAGTGAAGATATTAGTTGTTACCCGTGTCCTGGTCAATCACGTGCACACACAGTTGTATGTACATCAGGATATACCAAACTGCGGTGTTCTCTGATACCATTTGACTGAAAAATAACTTCGTCACAAGTATAGCATGTAAACGTCGTATCGCCAGTTGTGCTCCCTCTAGATCTATTAGTTCAGACACTAAGAAATCACTGCGTTAAGCGGTTTCTGTTTTTATTTTCTCCCCTAAAAGCACAAAAGTGCTTCTCGTTTCTTGTGACTGTGAAATATGCATGAGTTTGTTTGTGTGTTTTATAAAAAAATGAAGAAAATCAAAATTAGTAGCTGGTACCTATACCGACCCCGTGCAGACACAGTTGTATGTAGACTACAATGCATCGACGATGTTCTGGTGCCATATGACTCAGACAATAACTTGGTTCCAAGTATAGCATGTAAACGGTGCACGACCAGCTGTGCTCTTTATCGACCCATTGACAACTCAAGCGGTTTCTGTTTCTTGCTAAAAACAAAATCAAATTAATAGCATTCCTTTTTCTTTGGAAATAAAACATTACCATTGTTACCATGTCCATTTTCAAAAGCTAAACATAAATTGCATTGACAACGAATTCTGGGTATATGGGCTAGGCCCATAAAATAAATCATATAATATCTAAAATAAATCATAGAGACCCAATTGGCCCATCCATGAGTGACATGAGGTGTGAAACTTTAGTCCCACACCCTTAGTGGAGGGCGAGTTAGACCAATCTATAAGGTTTCATCTTCTATACATCACTAGAAACTTGAGAAGGGGCCACATACACACGCTCCACCTCTGACGCTCGGCTTGCCTCGTGCAAACATGTGTGTCATGTTTCCTGAATGACTCGAGCCATGCTAGGACCTATGGACGATTATCCTTTTTTAGCATGATAAAAGTTGGAATGGAGGAAACTTAGTGATCATCGTATGAAGTCTATATTAAGATCGGTAGGTTCCTAGACAAATACACATCACACATAATCGCCCGTTACATTCTAGAGTTTGCATTGTCTCTATATCATTCACATCCCGCTTCTCGACATGCACCATGAGAAAGAGCATACCTTCGGAACTGTCTCCCTCGAGAGCATCCATGGGAGAGAGACGATAACGTCTTTTGTGGGACGTGCACGTGGTTGTGCAATGACGCTTCTTCATCATATATTTCATATGTATTCGTATCCCTACTGCCAGGGTTTGCTTTTAGTGTCTTGCTAATGGCAATAGAGATGGATGTGCTATATTTTCCTTATCCAATTTGCATGCCCAGTTTGTACGCACTACTTATGGTCCAATTATCAAGTCTACTATGTTCGTTGTGTTTTATCTGATGCTTTTCTTGAGTAAAATCAATAGAAAATTGCTCTTATATTCCAAGAAATGCTATTTTTGCCGGAAAATCGATGAAACTATGTCCTTCCACATATTTTTGTGCAATGTCATATGTGAAAGTGCAACTAATCCCCGGATGGTTTTGATAATAAATAGCATATAAGTCATTGATCTAATGCTCATTGATAATAGATTTCAGAGAAGATCAATGATGGCATGGCAAGGACTAGTGATTGTGAACCCCTCAAAATGCTAAGGACAAGAATTGGTAAATGATACGTCCATTTTGCGTCATTCTTTTATATTGATATTTATTGCAATATGGGTTGTTATTACATATTATGGTAAAATACTTATGCATTTTCTCTCTTATTTTACAAGGTTTACATGAAGAGTGAGAATGCCGGCAGCTGAAATTTTGAACCGGAAAGGAGCAAATCTGAGAGACCTATTGTGCACAACTCCAAAAGTCCTGAAAATTTACGAAAATATATTTTGGAATACATAAAAAATATTGGGCAAAGAAAATACCAGAGGGAACCCACTAGGAGACCACAAGCCTGGGGGGCGCCCTACCCCCCTAGGCGCGCCCCTAGGGCCTGTGGGGCCCCTGGCAGGTCTGCGGTGCCATCGTCTGCTATATGGAGGGTTTTGACCTAGAAAAAATCATAAGGAAGCTTTCGGGATGAAGCGCCACCTTCTCGAGGCGGAACTTGGGTAGAAGCAATCTAGGGCTCCGGCGGAGCTGTTCTGCCGAGGAAACTTCCCTCCCGGAGGGGGAAATCGAAGCCATCTTCATCACCAACAATACTCTCATCGAGAGGGGTTCAATCTCCATTAACATCTTCACCAGCACCATATCCTCTCAAACCCTAGTTCATCTCTTGTATCCGATCTTTGCCTCAAGACCTCAGATTGGTACATGTGGGTTACTAGTAGTGTTGATTACACCTTGTAGTTGATGCTAGTTGGTTTATTCGGTGAAAGATCATATGTTCAGATCCTTAATGATATTACATACCCCTCTGACCTTGAACATGACTATGCTTTGAGAGTAGTTACATTTGTTCCCGAGGACATGCGAAAAGTCTTGTTATAAGTAATCATGTGAATTTGGTATTCGTTCGATATTTTGATGGGATGCATGTTGTCTTACCTCTAGTGGTGTTATGTGAATGTCGACTACATGACAATTCACCATGATTTGGGCCTAGGGAAAGACATTGTGAAGTAACAAGTAGTGGATGGGTTGACATTGTGAAGTAACAAGTAGATGATGGGTTGCTGTAGCCACCCGACCTCAGACGGTCAAGTCTTTGTGCTTAAGTATTATCCCTGGATCGGTATACTGACACACACAGTACTCGAGGATTTATAACAGAGGTAAATCACATGTATAAAGTAATGTAAATACTATTACCTCAATTCATAAAGCGGAAGAAACAACAAGGTTGTGGATTCCCATCAACAGCAATGGCAAAGTTGAGTGTAGAAATCATAACCCTAACATATCACTTACTCGTCGTAAGATTCCTGCAACATGAGATGTTGCAGCCATGTAGGTCAGTACATTGAATGTACTGGCAATTTCACACTGTAGAGCAATGCTGAAAAATGGCTATCACTACATGCATATTTGGCTGGTGGAGGCTCTAGGTTTAATTTTGCAGAAAGCTAGTTTTTCTCTACAATAAAGTAATATATTTTATTTAACTACAAAGTTTGTTGAAAACATTAAGAAGGTTCCTCCAACTCAATCCCAAAAATCATTAATAACCCAACAATTTAATTAAGTAAGGTGATGAGATCAAATCAATAATTCAAGTACCATATACTCAAGATGTCCATAACCGGGGACACGGCTAACCATAATTAGTTTATACACTCTGTAGAGGTTTGCACACTTTTCCCCACAAGACTCGACTGTCGTGGTTCTAAGTCTGACAGTAGTGTAGGGGGTACTAAGGGAGAGGCAAGATCCTAGCTATGGAGTAGTTGTTCACGCAGGTGTTTTACGAGTTCAGGCCCTTCTCGGAGGAAGTAACAGCCCTACGTCTCGGTGCCCGGAGGCAGTCGACTGGATTATATGCGTGAGAGTTACAAGGGTGCAAACCCTTCTACCTGTGGAGGGGGTGGCTTATATAGAGTGCGCCAGGACCCCAGCCAGCCTACGTAGCAGAGAGTTCAATGTACATAAAGGCCAGGCGTTACTAGTAACGCCTTACATAAAGTGATATCATGGCCATAAAGACTACTTAATAACAGACCATTTGGATGCAGAGTGACCCTAGATCTTCTGGTGGTCGAGTGAGTCTTCATGGTCGACTGTCTTCGAGTCCGTCGAGTGGAAACCTTGCAGGTCGACTGAAAGGTAGCTTCTTCTAGAGATGTCCTTGGAAAGGGTACTTTGGACAGGTCCATGACCCTACCCTAGGTACATGGCTTCATCATTAGCCCCCTAATGGATCGAGGTTTGAGTGAGGAAGGAGTTGAGAATTCTTCCGACCCCTCTTTTTGTGCTATGAGTATGTCTTGTTCTGGATCAATGACCTTAGGTGACGGCAGCAACTTCTTTTTCAGTCGCCTTGATCCATTCTTTATATTGGTCGAGTGACTTTTCTATACTTGGAGATCTCCGAGCAACGGATCAGAGGAAATCTCCAGTCTGACAAGTTGCTCTACTGTTCGCGGATTTAGTGGGATCTGAATTTCGGGAAGCGCGTGAGGCGGAGGAAGCCGCGGTACTCGGATGGGATAAGGCAGGGACGCCTCGATTTCTGCGCCACCTTTTTCTCCACGTATCGCGCGCGCGACTGTTGCGGGATTTGACAGGATCGCCCGGGCCTACCAGTCAGCCACTCGGACGAGACTTCATATAAGGCGTCGGACGGGGTTTTTTCAAACAGTGCGTCCTCAATCCCCTCTCCCTCTTCCTTGAACTCGCCCACTGCGCTCGCCTCCACCTCCACCTTGCTGCTCCTTGCGCGCCTCGCCGGCGACGGTGGTGAAGGAAAAGACGGCGGCTTTGGAGCGGGCGAAGAAGGCGACGGTGAAGGCGAAGGGGAGAGCGCCTAGTCGGGGCGGATCCTCGTCGCGGACCGGCCTGCCGCAAGGCTGGATCCAGGGAGACTGGATCCGCTCGACCATCACCCAGAAGGACCTCGACGACCTGGCCAACGAAGGACTGATCCCCCATGGGTCAGCAAGGCTTCCGGGGAAGGAGTGGCAGCCGCAGCCTCAGGAGGGTGAGTGCGTCCTCATAGCCACCCATGTAGATCACGGTTTTTCTCTGCCGCCGAATCTTTTCTTCCGGGGGTTTCTGAACTTATTTGGTGCACAACTCCATCACTTCACACCCAACTCCATTGCCTACCTCGCCGCTTTCGTGTCTTTGTGCGAAAACTTCTTGGGTTGCCGGCCGCACTGGGGCCTTTTGAAACACATTTTCACCTGTCGCTCTCAGACAGTGAAAAAGGCTAGCCCGAATGACGAGAAAACCCAAGTAATCCAGATGTGTGGGGGTCTCGGGGTTCAGATGAGGAGTAAGAGTGCCTTTCCGGCCATGACTCTTCCCGAGTCAGTTCGAGGGTGGCAGTCGACCTGGTTCTACTGCCAAGACCAGTCGACTGGCCTCCCCCCGTTCTCCATGGACCGAGTGAACAAGCCATCTTCTCCGAAGGTGCTCCCGGAGGAGAAGGCTCAGGTTAGGATGTTGATGGAGCGCGTGGTCTAGCTCATTCGCGACGGAGTGACGGGCATGGATCTTCTAGAGGTTTTCCTTCGACGGCGCATTCAGCCACTTCAGTATCGGGGCCATCCGATGTGGTTGTACTCTGGTACTGATGACACCACTCGGGTCCACCCGGAGGAGGTCGATGATGTCACTCTGGAGAGGTGGATGACGCCATCATGGGGAACAGAGATAATCCTCGTGGAGCCAGGAGGATCACGCCACTCGACCAGTCCTACGAACCAGACAAGGTCCGACTACATTTCTCTGACTTGTGATTCTGTTTTCTTCATTCTGCTTTGCTGCAATTCGGTCGACTGACCTTTATCTTGTTTGTTGTCTTCTAGATCATAACCGAGATGTACTCGATGCCCAACGGGGCGCAAGAATAGACCGAAGAAGAAGAAGGAAGTGGAGGTGAAAGTCAGGAGGAGTGGGAGTCGGACGGCGACGAGGGTGAAGAAGATGCTGGCTCTAATGAGGAAGAGGAGGAGGAAGAGGAGGAGGTAGTCGAGCCTCCTCGTACTAAAAGACGGTCCAAGCTCGCCCATGATCTTGTGGTCGAGCGAGGCAAGGGAGCTGTGCCTGCTGGGCAGTCGACCAAACACCCTCGGACGACTTCTCCGGCGCCGACTGAGAAAGCGTCGAAGCAACCCCAGCGGCACCGACAAAACCGGCGAAGGCTCTACCAAAGATGAGGATGGAGATTCCGATTGTTTCTGGGTAATGGCATAACTCATGTTTTCTCTTTCAACATGGATATATTCTTGGTCGACTCGATCGTTGACTCACTGATTTTTGAAATCGCAGTGCTGCTACTTCCGAGACCTCAGCCAGGCATGACGATCAAGAAATGGAGGATGCTGCCACTTCCAATCCTGGTATGATCTGTGCAGTTTCACTTTCGGTCGATCGGATCTTCATTTTTAACTTTGAACCTTTTCCGTAGCTCCACCTAGAATTATCATTGATCTTCCCAACAACGACGATGAGGAGCCACTGAGGCAAAGGAGGAACAGGAAAGCGTCTGCTGGCAAGACTGCTGAGGTTGCGTCAGCGCCTGAGACATTGGTTCCGGAGGGGGGCAACGTTGCTCGGGCTACCGTGTCCTTTGCGGTGCCGTTGATGAGTGTCCGCCCTCCGTCGTCGAGTGCTGATCCACCTTCCCTCTTCTCCACACACCACGCCCCAGAGGACCAAGCAGGTGCTGCCAAGGAAGCCATACACCAGGCGGGGGTCATGATGGAGCAGGTGAAGGCGATTCGAGACGCCAGCCAGGCAGCTTCTGATGCAAGTTCAGCTCTTCAGAGCAATGTCCAGGTTAGTTGACCACCGCCTGTTCTGTTAGGATATGATACCTGACAATTTTTCTTTCTGAACATCTTAAAAATTTTCATACACCCAGTGGGTGTGTCGATTGAAATGTCTGGATTAGTGGGGGCACGCTGAGTGCACCCACTTGGTGCAGTCCCCGAGACTACGGTGGACTGCTGGCAGTCGACTGTAATCTTTATGTCTTTAACTTTTTTCTCTTTTACTTGCTTCACTCGATCTGGTCGAATGGAATCATGGAACCAGTGGGGGCACGCGGAGTGCACCCACTGGGTGTAGTCCCCGAGACCGTGGTCGACTGCTGGTAGTCGGCTATGGTCTGAAGAATTCTTCATTTTTTTTGAAACTGCGTCTAACTGTTGACAGTTAGCTACTTTCGGTCGACTGATCGATCTGAGCCGGTAGAATCAGTGGGGGCACTCTGAGTGCAGCCACTGGGTGTGGTCCCCGAGACTACAGTTGAATATTTTGATTCGGCTGTAGTCTTAGAAATGCTACGATTTTTCTCTTAGTCATCTAGCTACTAACTACGGACCCGTAGGTCTGTGGTAAACTACTCACACATCATCGGAAGGGCAGCAAGGTTGATGTAGAGCCCCTCCGTGATCGAATCCCCCTCCGGCAGAGTGCCGACCAAGGCCTCCAGATGGGATATCGTGGTTCTGGAACTTGCGGCGGCAGAAAAAGTATTTTGGCTAGATCCTTGTTGGTTTCCTGATTTTAGAGTATTTATAGAAACGGAGTTAGGTCAAATGGAGCCACGTGGGCTCCACCAGCCACCAGGGCGTGCCTACCACCCTAGGCGCGCCTTGGTGCCTCGTGGGCCCATGCTTCATCTTCTGGCCCTCTCCGAAGCTTCTAGTGTCTCTTTTGTCCAGAAAAGAATCTCCAAAAAATTTCGTGGCATGTGAACTTCGTTTGGTACTGATTTTCTGAAAAACCAAAAGCAGGCAAAAACAGCAACTGGCACTAGGCAATAAGTTAATAGGTTAGTCCCAAAAAAGATACATAATTGCTTGTAAATGCATATAAAACAACCAAGATCTAAAATGTCAAAGCATTTCAATCTGTGTAAGAAAAACAAGTTGGACGACAAATTTTTGACATTTCTCGACTACTTAGCTTTGTTTTTTCATTGGCAGAAGACTGTTGTTCCATCTCATGAAATTTTGCATGCATGTTTTGGTCGCTAACATTGACATGAAAAGAAAAAATTAACACTTCCTAAAGTGGTTTGCTATTTGTTCTTAATTTTTCATCAACAAATGCTCCCTAGGAGCGAACACGCCATGCCCATCTCCAGCTCATCTATACAGTAGGTTGTCCTTCCTTAAAGGCATGTGATGTTATCGGTAGCTAGCTGAAAAATGAGAATCACGGTAATGTTCTTATATACTACATTTGTTTATTTTTACTCCACGTATTAGATTTCTCTGAAGTCAAATTTTATAAAGTCTGATCAAGTTTATATTTATAAATATGTTCCGTGATAGATCTAATGATATTGCTTTTGTATTGTGCGTGTTAATTTTCTAGAAACTTGGTCAAACTTACAATGACTTTGACTTAAGACAAAATGTATATGCGGAGTAAAAAAAAGGAGTATAATATACATATACTTTGTAGTTGAGAGACACAATAACATAAGGATATATGTACGCACTAAAGCAGTGGACACATATTGACAAATGGGCCCAACAACGATCCCCTCAGCCCCGAGCCACGAGAGGCATGAAATTCAAGGGAGCTCAGTAACTCGAGAGATTGGAGTTGCTCTATGCGTTGAACTACTGTCTCAAGAAAATTACCCACAGAATAAATTGTACCGGAAGCAAAGGGCGTACGTGCTTTTTTTTGGAATTGCCAGAATCGTGAAAGAATAGTGCTTTTTAGGGGGGCTCTAGACCTACGCTTCAGCATGAAGTTTACCCAAATCGTATCGCTACTTTCACTTATTACCCACACAGAACAGAAATCAGTCATCAGGTCGACATGGGAGCTCAGACGAGCAAGGTAGTTGCTGTAGCCGTCTTCTTGGTGCCGGCCGTGGCTGCAGCGGGGTGTGTGTGTCCAGTGTGTCCACCCGTCTCGACGGACAAGCCAAGAGCGGCGGTGGAGGTGAGAGATGTTGTAGAGGTGGTGGTGGCCATTGTGATCGGCGGACTTCTGGTCGGTTCCTGCTGGTTGAGTAGCGTGTGGGGCGCCCAGAACGCTCTGGCGGCGCAGGGAGCTGCCGGCGGAGGAGGAGCCCCAAACGCTGGAGGAGGCGCAGGAGGAGGAGCCCCAAACGCTGGAGGAGGCGCAGCCCCACACCCGGCCGTGGAGGTCCGTTGCTTCGGCCTAGAACACTGGTTCGCAGGATGATCATCTGTACTCTCCGTTCAAGTATTTAAGTTCTCTGCGTGATCCTCTGTATGTCCAGTGTATGTCCTCTGTTTCCGGCAACACTTCAGAACACTGTTGTTATTTTCAGTTCCTGAAACTATTGTGGTGCCTTAACTCTGTCACGTACCTCGAATTTCAGAAGGTAAAATTTTAATGTTTGAGATGACTCCCCTAAAAACTTCTTAGCATCTAAATTCAAGCAACCATATAGTAAGCCTAATTGAGTGCATATTCCAGTAAGTGAACGGATGGGTGCGTGATGAGAACACTATGTTCATGTTACTACTGAAATCTGGAGACAATCCAACACTTGTAAATGCAAGGTAGGAGCAGTGAATATTAATCTTTCTAGGCAATAAGCAAAGAAAATATATTTATACGGAGTACATACGAAGTGTGGCAAGCAAACATTGTTCTTTTTTAAGCCGCAGGACTGTCACTTTTAGACCGAGCGATAAGACCGAGATAGTGTGGCTCTTTTTGCCTGTCAGTACTAACCTTCAAGGAAACGGCATTACAACTAAAAATGAGATTTTGCAAGCATATAATACGCCGTCACAAATATATGATGAATATATCTAAAAATATTTGCACCCAAAAAAAATAGTGTATAGAAGAATCAAACATAGTTTAGTTCACAAGAAATGGTAACATAATTAACGTACTCCAATTTCTTGTGCTTTTCCGCTGTAATTGTCTCATTAATCAGTACAAAATCAATCTCTGCCTGGGCTTTTCTCATCTTGGTGGAGTTCTGCATCATATTATAGTAGATTGAATGATACTCAAGTCAAGTAGACAATTTGAAATTTATTCTATTGAGGGCAGTGGAAATGCATACCTTGGCTGGTGAAAAATAGACCATGTCAGAACAGCGGTAGTTCTCATGAGCTGGAAGATTGTCAAGTAGTGTCTTGATAACTGATACTCCCTCCGTTCCTAAATATAAGTCTTTGTAGAGATTTCACTATGGACCACATACGGATGTATATAGATGCATTTTAGATAACGGAGGGAGTAGATCCTAAGTCGCATATGCATTACTGTACAATGTTAGCATACATAGATTTTCAGACATTTTAACCTGTAACAACATAAGACATGCGAAGAAAACAAACCTTTAGAGGAGAAGGAAACTTCTAATCATCTCAATACTAATTTGGTAGTGCTGAAACTAAAGTGGGACAGAGGACACCATATTCATGCATTTTTAACACAGCCATACTAAGTTGCATTTGGTATACTGTGATGGTAAGAAATGTTTTAACTTCAAGCAAAATCGGTAAAAATGGCTCTTTGTTAAAATAACTTCTGTAGATAAAGTGACAAACACAAATGGCAGTTTGTAGGCCAAAATCTCACTTGCAATTCCATATCCAATTTTCATGTATGGTCCTATTTCTGGACCTAACATCTTAGTTATCGACAACAATTATTTGAAGGCTCTTACCTGTATCTAGAATGGTCAGACTGAACATTTGTGATTTGAGAAAATTGGAAGCAGAGTATCTACTGTTTTTGGATAAATGATAACAATGCCCTGATATTTTCAATTCTATGCAGAGCAAAAGTTTGTAAATACTTCTTCATACATACCATTTGCAGGATAATACTCATTTACTACAGTTTACACGGAAAAGTAAAACAGAAATTGAACAAATATTCAATAGGAAACAGTTGTGAAACCTAAAGTTAATTCACTGAAAAGCATGATGTGACGTTTCACACTAACTGATTTCTCTGTTCATCTCATTGCTTGACCATAGCATAAATTCATAAAACTAGATGGTGGAAAAGAAAACGTATAGAAAATATTGGAAGCAGAAAAGAACACCTACATGATTTCACATTTATGTACTCTCTTCGCCTTCATCCATGCCACCACGCCAATGTAAGTTAATTATGATTTAGCTAGCACTAACTCTTCTATGAAAATGATCATTAAGTTATTTAGCTCATTCTTATGCACTGCAATCTACCATAACCGACAACATAAAAACGGAGAACATAACCTTTTATTACCAGGAGAACCTGTAGTGCGCCTTTTTCTCTGATATGCATCGTACATTGCGCTTCTCCTAGGCATCATACATATAGTTATATACAGAAAAATGTAAAATACAGATTAAAGGAATACAGAACAGAATACATAAAAGTTATAGGAATATCTGAATGTCCATTGTCTGCACCAGCAACTATTGAATATCTGAATCAAAATCAAGAAATCAAACTCATGGGGAAAAAATGTAGAGAAGTAGAAAGATTGATGCGGGGATCGAAGGCAACGGACGGAGAAGAACAGCAACGTGCTGTGATGCAGCTTCTGAGAAGAACACAAGTAAATGACCAATATTTTACTATACAAAAGTACCTGAAGTCAAAAGGAAATAATTTGTATGAAGCTAAGTCTAGATGTAGCTAAATTTATTACATGCTTATAACTAAGTATAGGAAGTTTATAAATAGAACCCTGTAAACTGAGTTTTAGAATGACATTCCAGATCACTTGTTGTTAGATCCATGTTTTGTTGCCAGATCATAAAAAGAGAAGTGGTATGAGTTGTGTGTGTATACCGTATTTTTGTAATTGAGTGTATCCCTCTCCTCGATAGTCTTGTTGAGGGAAATCCTGCCAAAATCACTCGTCATGGTTGTCTGTGCAAGCAGGATGATGGTTTGGGCAATTCAATTCATAAAATACCACTAAACGAAAAAAAGGTAGCAAGCAAGCAAAGGGAAGGAATCTTCTTTGAGGGCTCTCTCACTCCCATAATCTTGTCCCTAGTCTGGCATGGTTATATAAATGCTATGCCACATGCTCCTCATTTATCTACTTTGTCCCCATGAGTCCGGTCATGCTACCTCCGTCCGGAATTATTTGTCTGAGAAATGGATGTATCTGGACATACTTTAGTTCTTGTTACATCCATTTTTATTCATTTCTGCAACAAGTAATACCGGACAGAGGGAGTGTGCTTTATCGGTCATATACTTCCATTTCCAGGCATAAATAAGTGGTTTTATTTTACAATGCCAGAGTACCTTCAAACTCTGATTAAACCACCGAAAATCACAACTGGATTCCCATGTGATTCCTCTGGATGGAGCAAGTGGGAAACAACCGTGAAATGTTTTCACATGAGTTTGGTTAGTAGAATCTCTTTTGTTCACTCTCCAATAGCTTCAGGTTGGAGTTGGACTGGACACCCTCCATTTCCTACGTTTCTTCTAAGAAAAACCAGAGGAAAGCAACTTCCTTTCTCTAAGCACCCCGCTCTCTCTTCCTCCTCCTCTGACAATTTATACTTCCTTTTTTACCCATGCTTTTTGTGCTATCCTCTGTTCCTAGTTAGGACAAGAAATATTTCTCTCAAGTTGAATTTCTTCCTTTAATCTGAATCCTTGCACTGGGCTGCATTTGCTCCTGCTCCTGAATTCGAGCTCCCCCATGTAAGAAAATTGCGACTTCTTCAGCATTTTGATTTAAGCCTTTCACTTACATAGATGCGATTCTCCACGCCATAGGAGGCCATGCTAGGATCAATAATCTAGGCAATTTAATTCATTCAATAATACTTCTAGTCTAGTTGTGTGCTCCCTCCATCTGAAAAAGATTGTCCCTCAAATGGATGTATCTAGCACCAAATTCGTACTAGATACATCTATTTGAGGAATAACCTTGGGACAAGCTTTTTCGGACGGAGGGAGTATATAAGAAGCAAAGCGTATATAAGAAAGAAAGAAACCTTGACATAGAGCAGTCGCCCAGTCCAGAGTGGTTGTGAACAGGCATGGCTTCTTCCTCTCTGGCCAACGATCTCGAGTGAACAGTAAAATAAATAATAAATTAAAAAAACAAGATGCGTTTGAAATTAACATTTTGGAGCAACGATTTTGTGTTTTTTGCCAGATTTGCCACGAATGTCATTTGGTGTTGAAAATTTGCAAGCTATTAAAACATTTGTCAATGTTTCACAACAAAAATTGGATTTTTTTTAATTTTCTTTTGATTTTTACTGTTCATGAGCTCGGGATCAGAGCAGCCGTGTCCAGGATAGATACCATCAGCTAGATGGTATCCCTTTTTATATTGGTGGTTATTAATATCAAAGTTGATCTCTGGAGAGTTGCCTTCTGAAAGCCTCATGAGCACCGAGCGTTGAAGCACGTTCATGTCATTGTGAAAACATTTCACGCAGAAAAAGAGTGCCAAAGACAGGGCTCTTGTGATGCCACTACTTCATGTATGATTGTGCAAGCTTTAACATGTTCCTTGTATTGCCCCTGCCAAGCAAATGAACAATTCTTCCATTTCTAGTGCATACAATCTATACTTCCAAGCATTCCTAGAAAGCCTCTTGATTCATTGACTGCAAACAAAACCGGGCTGCATCCGCAACACTTGGTTCTCTCAAGTACTCCGTAACCACAACTTTGCAGAACATGTACAATGACTCAAGGCATGTGAACTCACTCATGCATACGTACTCATCAACAAGATCACTGGGAACTCCATATGCCAGCATCTGAACAGCTCCAGTACATTTCTGATAAGAGGAGAAGCCAATCTTTCCAAGGGCATTGTCGTGGTTCTAAGTCTGACAGTAGTGTAGGGGGGTACTAAGGGAGAGGCAAGATCAAAGCAATGGAGTAGTTTTGCACGCAAGAGTTTTACGAGTTCAGGCCCTTCTCGGAGGAAGTAACAGCCCTACGTCTTGGTGCCCGGAGGCGGTCGACTAGATTATATGCGTGAGAGTTACAGGGATGCGAACCCTTCTGCCTGTGGAGGGGGTGGCTTATATAGAGTGTGCCAGGACCCCAGCCAGCCCACGTAGAGGAGGATTCAATGTACATAAAGACCTGGCGTTACTGGTAACGTCTTACATAAAGTGATATCATGGCCATAAAGACTACTTAATAGCAGATCGTTTGGATGCGGAGTGACCCTAGATCTCCTGGTGGTCGAGTGAGTCTTCATGGTTGAGTGTCTTCGAGTCCGTCGAGTGGTAGTCTTCCAGGTCGACTGAACGACAGCTTCTTCTAGAGATGTCCTTGGGGAGGGTACCTTGGACAGGTCCATGACCCTACCCTAGGTACATGGCTTCATCATTAGCCCCCGAACGGATCGAGGTTTGAGTGAAGAAGGAGTTGAGAATTCTTCCGACCTGCTTTTCGTGTTGCGAGAGTGTCTTACTCTGGATCAATGACTTTTTAGTGATGGTGTCAACTTCTCTTTCAGTCGCCTTGATCCATTCTTTGCATCTGCCGAGTGAACTTTACGAACTAGGAGATTTTCGGGCGACGGATCGGAGGAAATCTGATGTCTGACAAGTTGTTTTGCTATCCGTGGATTTGACGGGATCCGAATTTCGGGAAGCGCGCGAAGCGGGAGAGGCCACGGTACTCGGATGGGATAAGGCAAGGATGCCTCGATCTCCATGCCATCTTTTTCGCCACGTATCGCGCGTGCGCCTGTCGCGGGATTTGACAGGATCGTCCGGGCCCGCCAGTCAGCCACTCGGGAGAGGCTTCATATAAGGCGCCGGACGGGGGTTTTTCAAACAGTGCGCCCTCAATCTCTTCTCCCTCTTCCTCAAATCCTCCCGCTGCGCTCGCTTCCGACTCCGCCCCGCCGCTCCTTGCGCGCCTCGCCGGCGACGATGGTGAAGGAAAAGACGACGGCTTTGGAGCGGGCGAAGAAGGCGACGGTGAAGGCGAAGGGGAGAGCGACTAGTCGGGGCGGATCCTCGTCGCAGTCCGTCCTGCCGCAAGGCTGGATCCAGGGAGAATGGTTCCGCTTGACCATCACCCAGAAGGACCTCGACGACCTGGCCGATGAAGGACTGATCCTCCAAGGGTCAGCAAGGCTTCCGGGGAAGGAGTGGCAGCCGCAGCCTCAGGAGGGTGAGTGCGTCCTCTTAGCCACCCATGTAGATCGCGGTTTTTCCCTGCCGCCGAATCTTTTCTTTCGAGGGTTTCTGAACTTCTTCGGAGCACAACTCCATCACTCACACCCAACTCCATTGCCTACCTTGCTACTTTTGTGTCTTTGTGCAAAAACTTCTTGGGTTGTCGGCCGCACTGGGGCCTTTTCAAACACATTTTCACCTGTCGTTCTCAGAAAGTGAAAAAGGCTAGACCGAGTGACGAGAGAACCCAAGTTATCCAGATGTGTGGGGGTCTTGGAGTTCAGATGAGGAGTAAGAGTGCCTTTCTAGCCATGACCTTTCCCGAGTCAGTTCGAGGGTGGCAGTCGACCTGGTTCTACTGCCAAGACCAGTCGACGCCAGGGCAGTCGACTGGCCTCCCCCCATTCTCCATGGACCGAGCGAACAAGCCATCTTCTCTGAAGGTGCTTCCGGAGGAGAAGGCTCAGGTTAGGATGTTGATGGAGCTTGTGGTCCAGCTCATTCGCGATGGAGTGACGGGCATGGATCTTCTAGAGGTTTTCCTTCGACGGCGCATTCAGCCACTTCAATATCGAGGCCATCCGATGTGGTTGTACTCTGGTACTGTAGACACCTCTCAGGTCCACCCGGAGGAGGTCGACGATGCCACTCTGGAGAGGTGGATGACCGCCATCACGGGGAATAGAGATAATCCTCGTGGAGCCAGGAGGATTCCGCCACTCGACCAGTCCTATGAACCAGACAAGGTCTAACCACACTTCACTGACTGTGACTCTGTTTTCTTCATTCCGCTTTGCTGCAATTCGGTCGACTGACCTTTATCCTGCTTGTTGTCTTTCAGATCACTACCGAGATGTACTCGATGCCCAACGGGGCGCAAGAACAGACCGAAGAAGAAGAAGGAAGTGGAGGTGAAAGCCAAGAGGAGTGGGAGTCGGACGGCAATGAGGGTGAAGAAGATGCTGGCTCTGATGAGGAAGAGGAGGAGGAAGAGGAGGAGGTTGTCGAGCCTCCTCATACTGAAAGACGGTCCAAGCTCGCCCATGATCCTGCAATCGAGCATGGCAAGGGAGCCGTGCCTGATGGGCAGTCGGCCAAACACCCTCGAAAGACTTCTCCGGCGCCGACTGAGAAAGTGTCGAAGCAACGCCGAGCGGCACCGAAAAAACCGGCGAAGGCCCTACCAAAGATGAGGATGGAGATTCCGACTGTTTCTGGGTAATGGCATAACTCATGTTTTCTCTTTTAACATGGATATATTCTTGGTTGACTTGATTACTGACCGACTGATTTCTGAAATCGCAGTGCTGCTACTTCTGAGACCTCAGCCAGGCATGAAGATCAAGAAATGGAGGATGCTGCTGCTTCCCATCCTGGTATGATCCGTGCAGTTTCACTTTCGGTCGATCGGATCTTCATTTGTGACTTTGAACTTTTTCTGTAGCTCCAGCTAGCATTATCATTGATCTCCCTGACGATGACGATGAGGCACCACTAAGGCAAAGGAGGAACAGGAAGGCGTCTGCTGGCAAGACTGCTCAGGTTGCGTCAGCACCTGAATCATTGGTTCCGGAGGGGAGCAACGTTGCTCGGGCTACCGTGTCCTTTGCGGAGCCATTGACGAGTGCCCGTCCTCCGTCGTCGAGTGTTGATCCACCTTCCCTCTTCTCCACACACCACGCCCCAGAGGACCAAGCAGGTGCTGCCAAGGAAGCCATACACCAGGCGGGGGTCATGATGGAGCAGGTGAAGGCGATTCGAGACGCCAGCCAGGCAGCTTATGATGCAAGTTCAGCTCTTCAGAGCAATGTCTAGGTTAGTTGACCACCGCCTGTTCTGTTAGGATATGATACCTGACAATTTTTCTTTCTGAACATCTTAAAATTTTTCATACATCCAGTGGGTGTGTTGATTGAAATGTCTGGATTAGTGGGGGCACACTGAGTGCACCCACTGGGTGTAGTCCCCGAGACTACGGTGGACTGCTGGTAGTCGACTGTAGTCTTTATGTCTTGAACTTTTATTTATTTTTACTTTCTTCACTCGATCTGGTCAAATGGAATCATGGAACAAGTGGGGGCACGCTGAGTGCACCCACTGGGTGTAGTCCCCGAGACCGTGGTCGACTGCTGGTAGTCGGCTATGGTCTAAAGGATACTTTGCTTTCTTTCTCTCTCTTTTTTTGAAATTGTGTCTAACCGTTGGCAGTTAGCTACTTTCGATCGACTGATCGATCCGAGCCGGTAGAACCAGTGGGGGCACACTGAGTGCACCCACTGGGTGTAGTCCCCGAGACTACAGTTGAAATTTTTGATTCGGCTGTAGTCTTAGAAATGCTACGATTTTTCTCTTAGTCACTCGGAAATGACCTGTCTTTGATGTCTGTCGACTGATCCTTCGCAGAAATCTTGCGAGCTTGTGGCTCGTTACACTGAGTTGAAGAACAAGCATATCCAGCTCGAACTTGATCTGAAGCTTGTCCAGGAGAAATTCATGAAGGCGAAGGAGGAGACAAAAGGTATATTTGGTGAGAACCTTGATGACTGCCCTTATTTTTTGTCCATTCCTGAGTCTAACCTCACTATCATTTCGCAGATAAACTAAGGGATGCTCTGAAGAAGAAGGACCTTGACCTCACCGAGGCGCAGAAAGCGGCTTCGGACAAGATGAAACTCGCAGAAGAAAAGTTGGCTTCAATCAGCAAACTTGAAGAGGAGAATACCAATCTGAAAGCTGCTCTCGACGTGGCCAACAAGGAGGTCAGCCGACTGAAGAATGACAAGATGGCCCTGAGTGACAAGGCTAGCGAACTGGTGGGAAAGAAGAACGACTTAGAGGCTTATCTGGGAGGGCTCACCAAGAAGTTATTCCTCATGCTCGAAGGTAACCCCTTATATCCGACTAGTAATCACTGACTTATTATAGGAACGTTAGCTTATCCTTGGATCGTATCCACAGAATTCTGCCAAAACTTTGAAGAGGAGACTAGTCGAGTGGAGACTGGCTTAGATCCCATCAACTCTCTTGTGAAGGATGAAGCCGCCATGAACGTGCTCCGTCTCGAGTCTCGTGTTGCTGCTGTGGTTGACTATCTTGCGAGACTGAAGGTTGCAACATCACACATCGACATAGCACTCTGGTCGGGAGAAACACTTCAGAATGACCTCGAGTCTCTGATGACTCGACTGAACGAAGTTCCAAGTCGAGTGCAAGAATGGAAAAAGTCTTCTGCCAGGTGTGGTGTTGACGTTGCTCTATCTCTGGTCCGTGTTCACTGCAAGGACGCGCGAGAGGACAAGCTGGCGTCTCTCAAAGTGGCCAATACCAAGAAGCATGACTTCCGATCTTTCATGGAGACCTTCATTGCTGCTGCCACTCGGATCGCAGATGGAATCGACCTGGACGCGTTCGTTGCGCCTTCCAGTCCTCCGCAGGAGGAGTAAAAAACTTCTATGCTCGATGCCTTAAATTTGCCTCGGAATGCCGAGTGGTTTTTGTAACCGATAAACTTTAATAGGCTTGGTGCCTGAGCACTTCTAGATCCGTAGGACGCTATCTGAACTTGGGTTTGCCGTTGAATATGTTTGCATCCGCCTTCGAGCGATCATTGTCCTTCGCTCGGAATATACATTAGTGTTTGTGATGCACCTTTGCAGATAGGGACGAAACACAAATTGCAATCGACTTGTACTCGTCATGCTTAGGCGAGCACTGGGCTACGGCTAAGCCCCTGAGTGGGAGGTTTGCTCGCCACTCGGTAGGATTTTCAAAAACTTAGGCGAGCACTGGGCTGCAGCTAAGCCCCCAAGTGGGAGGTTTGCTCACCACTCGGTAGGATTTTCAAAAACTTAGGCGAGCACTGGGCTGCAGCTAAGCCCCCGAGTGGGAGGTTTGCTCACCACTCGGTAGGATTTTCAAAAACTTAGGCGAGCACTGGGCTGCTGCTAAGCCCCCGAGTGGGAGGTTTGCTCACCACTCGGTAGGATTTTCAAAAACTTAGGCGAGCACTGGGCTGCAGCTAAGCCCCCGAGTGGGAGGTTTGCTCACCACTCAGTAGGATTTTCAAAAACTTAGGCGAGCACTGGGCTGCAGCTAAGCCCCCGAGTGGGAGGTTTGCTCACCACTCGGTAGGATTTTCAAAAACTTAGGCGAGCACTGGGCTGCAGCTAAGCCCCCGAGTGGGAGGTTTGCTCGCCACTCGGTAGGATTCCCTTGGCGTAGCTCCGAAGGAGAAGGTAGCAGTCGACCTGCGATTCGTCCTCCTTGCGGAGCGCACGTTGTATTTGTGGCGTAGCTTGGAAGGAGAAGGTAGCAGTCGACCTGCACTTCGTCCTCCTTGCGGAGCGCACGTTGTATTTGTGGCATAGCTTGGAAGGAGAAGGTAGCAGTCGACCTGCGCTTCGTCCTCCTTGCGGAGCGCACGTTGTATTTGTGCCGTAGCTCGGAAGGAGAAGGTAGCAGTCGACCTACACTTCGTCCTCCTTGCGGAGCACATGTTGTATTTTATACTTAGGCGAACACTAGGTTGCAGCTAACCCCCGAGTGGGAGGCTGGCTCACCACTCGACAAGATTTTGTTTAAACTTAGGCGAGTACTTGGACTGCAGCTAAGCCTCCGAGTGGAAGGCTGGCTTACCACTCGGTAGGATTTTGTTTAAACTTAGGCGAAACGGATTCGCAACTAAGCCTCCGAGTGGAAGGCTGGCTTACCACTTAGTAGGATTTTGTTTAAACTTAGGCGAAACGGATTCGCAGCTAAGCCTCCGAGCAGGAGGCTGGCTCACCACTCGGTAAGGATTTTTTTACAAACATAGGCGAAACGGATTTGCAGCTAAGCCACCCATTGGGGGACTGATTTATGTGAAGAAAAGTAACAACAATCACTGGGAAAATTATAAAACTCTTGTCTTTGATAAATAAACTACAGAAGTACTTTTATTACAACTCGTCTGAGTGAATACTTAAGTATAAAAGGGGCGGAGCAGATCCGCATTCCAAGCTCGTGGCTCGTCAATCTGGCGATCGACGTTGTAAAGACGGTATGCTCTGTTGTGGAGAACTTTGGTAACAATGAAGGGGCCTTCCCAAGTAGGGCTGAGCTTGTGTGGCTTCTGTTGGTCCACTCGGATGACCAAGTCTCCTTCTTGGAAGGCTCGACTCTTCACATTTCTGGCGTAGAATCAACGCAAGTCTTGCTGATAGATGGTCGATATGATCATGGCCATCTCTCTTTCTTCTTCCAGAAGGTCGACTGCGTCTTGCCGGGCTTGTTCTGCTTCGACTTCAGAGTAGAGCTCGACTCGCGGTGCGTTGTGAAGCAGGTCACTTGGCAGAACCGCTTCAGCTTCATAGACCAGAAAGAGCGGAGTTCTCCCAGTCGACCGATTTGGAGTAGTCCTCAATCCCCAAAGAACTGATGGAAGTTCGTTGACCCACGCGCCTGCTGCGTGCTTGAGGTCACACATCAACCGGGGTTTCAGTCCTTTGAGAATTAGGTCATTCACTCTTTCTGCTTGTCCATTCGACTGGGGGTGGGCGACTGAAGCGTAGTCGACTCGCGTGCCTTGAGAAGCGCAGAAGGCTTTGAATTGATCGGAATCGAAGTTTGACCCATTATCAGTGATGATGCTATGCGGAACTCCATATCTGAATATCAATTCTCTAATGAAGCTGATGGCAGTGCCAGCATCAAGATTTTTAATAGGCTTGGCTTCGATCCACTTGGTGAACTTGTCGACTGCCACCAGTACATGGGTGAAGCCGCTCCTGCCAGTTCTCAGTGGTCCAACCATATCTAACCCCCAAACAGCAAAAGGCCAGACGATTGGAATGGTTTTTAAGGCTGAGGCGGGCTTGTGTGACATATTGGAGTAGAACTGACATCCTTCACACTTGTCGACTATCTCTTTTGCCATTTCATTTGCTCTGGGCCAGTAAAAGCCCGCTCGGTATGCTTTAGCCACGATGGTCCGAGAAGACGCATGATGGCCACAGGTCCCCGAGTGGATGTCATTGAGAATCATTCGACCCTCTTCCGGCGTTATGCATTTCTGGCTGACTCCAGTCGTGCTTTCTATGTACAACTGTCCCCTCATGACAGTAAAGGCCTTGGATCGACGGACGATCTGCCGAGCCTCTTCTTCATTCTCTGGGAGCTCTTTCCTTAGGATATACTCGATGTAAGGCACTGTCCAGTCAGGAGTGATAACCAGAACTTCCATGATTAAGTCAACCACAGCTGGGACCTCAACTTCAGTCAGATCCATGGCACTTTTTGGCTGCAGGGCTTCTTTGGTGAAAGGATCCTCTTGAACCGACGGTACGTGGACATGTTCCAAAAACACGCCACTAGGAATGGCTTCCCTTTTGGAACCTATCTTCGCCAAATCATCAGCTGCTTGATTTTTCAGTCGGGGTACGTGATGAAGCTCTAACACCTCGAACTTCTTCTCTAGCTTTCTTACTGCATTGCAGTAACCAGTCATAGCTGGGCTTCTGACGTCCCACTCCTTCATCACTTGGTTAACCACCAAATCCGAGTCACCATAGACCATGAGGCGACGGATGCTGAGTGAAATGGCCATACGCAACCCGTACAAAAGTGCTTCGTATTCTGCTTCGTTGTTGCAGGAGTCAAAGTGAATCTAGAGTACATATTTGAGCTTATCTCCTCGGGGGGAAACCAACACTACCCCGGCACCAGAACCATTCAGCATTTTAGAGCCATCAAAGAACATAGTCCGGTGCTCTGAGTGAACTTGAGTTGGCAACTGTTGTTCAATCCACTCGGCGAGGAAATCTGCTATTGCTTCGGACTTGATAGCTTTCTTTGCCTCAAATCTGATATCAAGGGGAAGGAGTTCGATCGCCCATTTTGCCACTCGACCAGTTGCATCTCTGTTGTGCAGAATCTCTGATAAGGGGGCGTCGCTGACGACTGTGATGGTATGGTCAGAGAAGTATTGAGCAACTTTCTTCGTGGTCATATAAATCCCATATACAAGCTTCTGATAATGAGGGTATCGTTGCTTTGATGGGGTCAGGACTTCAGAAATATAGTATACTGGGCGCTAAACTTTGAAGGTTTTCCCTTCTTCTTCCCGCTCGACCGTAAGTACTGTACTGACGACTTGTCCTGTGGCTGCAATGTAAAGCAGCAAAGGCTCTTTGCTGATCGGGGCAGCAAGCACTGGCTGGGTGGAAAGCAGGGTTTTTAACTCTGCAAACGCTGCATCAGCTTCAGGAGTCCACTCGAACTTTTTTGACTTCTTCATCAGTCAGTAAAGAGGCAATGCCTTCTCACCGAGATGAGAGATGAATCGACTTAAAGCGGCCAATCAACCAGTAAGCTTCTGAACATCGTGCACACGCACAGGTCGTTTCATTCGGAGTATAGTGCCCACTTTCTCTAGGTTTGCGTCGATTCCTCATTCGAAAACGAGAAAACCGAGTAACTTTCCACCAGGAACTCCGAATGTGCACTTGGATGGATTAAGCTTGATATCATACCTCCTGAGGTTGGCAAATGTTTTAGCGAGGTCAGTCAGCAGGTCGGAACCTTTCCGTGACTTGACCACGATGTCATCCATGTATGCTTCCACATTCCAACTGATTTGAGTGAGCAAACACTTATCATCCTCATGAACGTGGCTCCGGCATTCTTGAGGCCGAATGGCATGGTGACATAACAGAAGCACCCAAATGGGGTGATGAAAGCTGTTTTGATCTCATCGGGTCCATACCGACGGATCGGATGGTACCCGGAATAGGCGTCTAAGAAAGACAGTCGCTCACATCTCGCAGTCGAGTCGACTATTTGATCGATGCGGGGAAGAGGAAAATGAATTTTCGGGCAGGCCCGATTGATATGTTTAAAGTCAATGCACATGCGAAGTGAGTTGTCCTTTTTGGGGACCATGACAACATTGGCAAGCCACTCGAAGTGGTAAATCTCTCGGATAAACTCTGCTGCTAAGAGCCGAGCCACCTCTTCGCCAATAGCCTTACTTTTCTGGATGGCGGACCGTCGCAGATGTTCCTTGACAGGTTTTGCCTTTGAATCGACTCGCAGACGATGCTCAGCCAGCCCCCTGGGTACACCAGGCATGTCAGAAGGTTTCCATGCAAAGATGTCCCGGTTCTCACGGAGGAACTGGATGAGCGCTTCTTCCTATTTGGGGTTGAGTGTTGTGGAGATATGAGTCAGAGCAGCATTGGGGTCGGTCGGGTGGATGTGAACTGGTTTTGTCTCACCGGACGACTGAAACGCTGATTCCGTAGCGGGCTTCTTGGCTCGCAACAAATCACTCAGGTCTGCATTCCTCTGGTGTTCCTGCCACTCTTCGGCCACCATCTGAGCATCGGCGATCTTTGAGCCTTTCTGGAAGCATTCTTCTGCCTTCTTGCGATTACCAGTAACAGTGATCATGCCTTTAGGGCCAGGCATCTTTAATTTGAGGTACACATAACATGGTCGAGCCATAAAACGCGCGTAAGCTGGCCTGCCCAAAATAGCGTGGTAGGCACTCTAGAAATCTACAACCTCAAATGTCAGCTTTTCTTTGCGGAAGTTCTTGGAATCACCAAAAACCACATCGAGAGCAATCTGGCCGAGTGATGCGGCCTTCTTGCCGGGAATGACTCCATAGAAACTCATGTTGCTTGTGCTGAGTCTGGACATCGGAATGCTCATCCCTTTCAGCGTCTCAGCGTAAAGTATATTCAAACTACTGCCGCCATCCATCAACACTTTAGTCAGTCGAGTGCCCTCAACGACTGGGTCGACCACCAGAGCTTGCCTCCCAGGGGTGGCTATGTGCGTCGGGTGATCAGATTGGTCGAATGTGATGGCCGTCTGAGACCACTTCAGATAATTGGGTGTCGCCGGAGCAACCATATTAACCTCTCAGTTTATAACTTTCAGTCGACTTTTGCTCTCAACGTCAGCAAAAATCACTAGAGTAGAATTGACCTGAGGGTATTCCTCGTCACTATCCCCCTTGTCCTCAACTTTGTCTGACTCCTTTTCTTTATCCTTGGTTTGTTTCCCCTGGAACTGCTGTATCAGAAGTCGACATTGTCGAGTGGTATGCTTCGGGTAAATGAAATTACCCTCTTCATCTTTCTTCGTGTGGATGTGACACGGAAAATCCATCACGTCATTTCCCTCTTTATCGTTCACTTTCTTGGGGTTCCAAGGCCCTTTGGGCTTTCCTTTGAACTTTCCTTGAGTCACGGCCAAGGTTTCTCCAGGAGCAGCTGGCTCGGTCTTCCGCATTTTCTTCCGACTGGAGTTCCCTCCTCTGTTTTCCTGGGCAACTGACTTGTGCTTGCCGCTCCGGAGCCGATCCTCTTCCTCACCATTGGCATATTTGGTGGCTATCTCCATCATTCGACTCAGAGACATGTCTCCGATTCGACCGAATTTCAGGCTTAGCTCTTTGTACTTAACGCCTTCCTTGAAGGCGCAGACTGCCTGGTGATCAGATACATTTTCTACTGTGTGATGCAATGTGATCCATCTCTAGATGTAATCTCTCAAAGTCTCATTCGACTTCTGCACACAAGATTATAGCTCTGTCAGTCCTGTCGGTCGCTTGCATGTTCCTTCGAACATTCTGACAAACACTCGGGAGAGGTCTTCCCACGTGTAAATGCTGTTGGGTGTCAACAAATTCAGCCATGCCCTGGCTGATCCCTCCAACATAAGAGGCAGATGCTTCATGGCCACCTCGTCATTTCTGCCACCGATCTGGACGGCCACTCGGTAGTCCTCAAGCCAAGTATCGGGCTTAGACTCATCGTTGAACTTACTGACTCCAGTCGCCAACCTGAAGTTGGGAGGAATCACTGTGGCTCTGATGGCTCTGCTGAAGCACTCTGGTCCGGAGACATGCACTCGGCTGGTGGTGGGTACATCTCTGTTGTGACCCTCTCTGTGAGCTCTGTTCCGGTCGACCAGACCTTGAACGATGATGGATCTCGCATCAAAGCTTGGTTCCCTGGGGTCGACTGGAATTCTTCGCCCGCCACTGTGCTGGCGTCTATCATCCTGGTGTCGAGGTACGTAGGATCCACCCCTAGGGGGAGGGGTGGGCACTTGATGTCCATCATCACCATCGAATCGGTGATCATACTGCTCACGGTTCTTGTACTGATCGTGCCGGTCTCCATGTCCTTCACGCCTCGGGGGCGATCTGGGGCTATGAGCCGACTGGACTGTATTCGCAGCCACGGATTTGTTGTGAATCCTGTTCTGCGACTGCGATACAGCTGAATTTTGATCTCCTGCTGCTCGGAGCAAATCTCTTATCTGCATCAAGCCTCTGCCAGCCTCCGACTGGGAAGGCTGAACTGATTCTGCTATACGGGCTGCAGCTGCTAAATTCTAAATCGGAGTTCGATATACCTAAGTCGGAGGTGGAAAGAGCTGACGTCGACTGGAGTCAGGGACCCGTTGTCGCGCACGCTCGTCGAGTGCTCACTGAAGGTTCTCCAGTCGAGTGCACTCAGCCAGGTTGGCCAAGCGCGCGTCCTCCAAGGCGCGAGCCTCACGGGTTTCTCCAACGATAGGAGTATGAAGGGCATCCATGTTCCGGCGGCGAAGTTCTTCCCTCTGCAGCGAATTGAGGGGCTTGGGAAGGTATTCCTCATGGGGATGTGACGGATCGCCTCCGCCGTTACCTCCCTCAGCACCGGGCAAGCCGGGGGGACCGTGTGGTCCGTTGACCATCAGGACCTCCACCGCTGGATCACTGCTGTCGCACTTGGATGCAGTCTCTGCGGAGCCAGTCGACAGGTCGAACAGGCCGTAGAGAGTTTCGTCGGGCTCGATTGCCGCGACTTGGGCGGTGGTCGACTGGCGAGCCACCGCGTGCCTCACCCACCGCTGAAGCCTCGACTAACCGGAGCGCTTGCGCCGGCGGGAAGCTGGGAGGGATGATGACACAAAAACCGGTCGATACTAGGTCGACGGTTGCCGCAGGAGGACACCGCGGGCGCACGCGTGAAAGTGCGTCGCTCCACGGACTGGGAGCGCGTCGTTGTTGAGCGGAGCCTCCTGAAGCCAGGCAGAGTCATCGGCGATGAACATGAGTGCGCCGAGACGGATCTCGCGGCCCTCGACCAAAACTCCGCCTGAAACCATGATGAAGGCGATCGGAAAAAATTGCAACTTCTCCAATAAATCGCTAAGACACCTGCCCCATGGTGGGCGCCAACTGTCGTGGTTCTAAGTCTGACAGTAGTGTAGGGGGGTACTAAGGGAGAGGCAAGATCCTAGCTATGGAGTAGTTGTTCACGCAGGTGTTTTACGAGTTCAGGCCCTTCTCAGAGGAAGTAACAGCCCTACGTCTCGGTGCCCGGAGGCGGTCGACTGGATTATATGCGTGAGAGTTACAAGGGTGCGAACCCTTCTACCTGTGGAGGGGGTGGCTTATATAGAGTGCGCCAGGACCCCAGCCAGCCCACGTAGCAGAGAGTTCAATGTACATAAAGGCCAGGCGTTACTGGTAATGCCTTACATAAAGTGATATCATGGCCATAAAGACTACTTAATAACAGGCCATTTGGATGCAGAATGACCCTAGATCTTCTGGTGGTCGAGTGAGTCTTCATGGTCGACTGTCTTCGAGTCCGTCGAGTGGAAACCTTGCAGGTCGACTGAAAGGTAGCTTCTTCTAGAGATGTCCTTGGGAAGGGTACTTTGGACAGGTCCATGACCCTACCCTATGTACATGGCTTCATCATCGACCGCATCCATGATCGGATGATCGAGACATAGCATTTCTGAAGCATTAACTCTCTACTCCGGGTAGACAGTACCACCTACATCCTTCTAAATCTGCTAGTCTACCTATTCAAGAGCTCATGCAACTTACTCAACTATGCCAGAGCCCATAATGGCTTGTGGCTGCACACGGAAGTTTCTAGCATGAATAATATTATGATCCCTTTGAGCCTGGGTGGCATTCCATAGGGTAATCACACGGGTACTCCGGGATTCCCTTGGGCAAGCACTGGATTCTCCACGTGCCCGGGCAAACCACTGGGTGCTCCAGGGTGACCCAACCATTCCACCCAGATGTGAGTTAAAGTAACCGCCTTAAGTTTCCCTTAATTAAATATAACTCTCACATCTTTCATGAATCTCACATACCAATCCACGTCTACGAGCATAGCAAAGCAGTATGAGCATAACATATGAACCCCAGGGTTTGATAAAAGACAATAGGTTCCTACCTCAACAACTACTTCCCAATACCCACATGTTATCAATCCTACTCATGCAATGTTTGAGGGTAAAACTAATGCATAAAAACTAGGTATAGGAAAATCAAAGTGTGAACTTGCCTTGTACGAATCATGAAGATTCGTTGCACTCATAACTCATGATAACTCATGATAGATCTACTCGTCACACTCCGATCAATCTATCGTAAGCAAGCAATTGCATACATAAGCACTCATGCAAAAGAATCAAAGTAAAGATCTCGGAAAGCTTCGAAAACAAGCAATTAACTCTTGCAACAGAAACAATTTCTAACAGTACCAAAATTAGGTGGATTTGGCCTTATCAGAAAGTTTAGGTCAAGAGGTTCGATTTGCAAAAAGAATCAACTAAAACGGAGTTACGAAACTCAAGAAATAGACGAAACAAGATCGAATACATCTGAACTAAACTCAAATTTTAAATTGTCAAAAGCATGTTTAAGTTGGTTTACTAGACAGGGGGATCGTTATGAAGATTTAGGCGTTGGTTTCAACGAAAACGGAGGTACGGATAAAAATATATGATCAAAAAAATTTGAGTATGAATTTGAACAAATTTCGAAATTTGAAAGTTGCAAAAAGTTTATTTGATAGATTCATTAGATAGTGGAATCAAGATAAAAATATTGGCGTTAGTTTAGTCTAATTTGGATGAACGAGTAAAAAGTTATGGCTATTTGAAAAATCAGGGCGAATCTGTTTTACGGAGAAAAAAAAGGGCTATGGCTAAAAGAATTCTAGTCTTAAAATGTAAATACATGGACTAATTTATAAATCTAATTATTCTACTGTACACTAGTCTAAATATAATAATCTATGGAAGTATAAAAAAACGAAGAAAATACCTTTATATGGTACATAAAAGAGGACTTCGGAGAGAGAGGACAACTTTCAGAAGTTTCGCCGGAGAGAAGAAAAATATTTTTCTTTAATGAATCTAGTCAACCCAAAATATTGATTTAACCCAAATCGGATGATTTTTTGGAGACTTTATGGATCTATATTTATAGATGAAAAAGAGGTTTAGGGGGTGAAAGCTTAGGCAATATGGGACTAAACGTAGACAAAAAGGAAGACGAAAGAGATAGGAAAACAAAGGAAAAAAAACACCAGCCCATGGGCCTTCGGCGGGCCTACGCGTGTGCGCGCATGTGTGCGTGCGCAGAGCTTTTTTAACTTCTTTTTTAAAGAAATATTTCTGAAAATAATATTTTTTCCAATCCAACCATAACCGAAAAAATAAATAAAAAAAGTTCAGGGCCTCTCTATTGACTATGCTGCGCACATGGGCGACGGATAGTTATAGGCCACACATGCAGTTTTTTAATAGAAACAGAAAAGGAAGAACTGAATAACAAAAATAAAATAAAACTTTATATAGGCATATTATATATCAAAATTTGTGGAAACAGATTTTCTACAAGTTGAACATTTTCCTAGAGTCAAATATATTCCGCAAAAACTAAAATGAAGCAAACAGTGCGACTGTTGCAATAAAACCACATAAAAATCATTTTAAAAATACTAAAATGATTTCAAATTTATTTCTCTCCATTTTTCTAATGCAGGGAATCATTTTATCCCAATTTCCATATATTTTATTTGTGGAGAAAATTAATTTGAATAAAAACCAAATAATTCCAAATTCAAAATACTTTCAACTTGATTCTTTTAAACTTTTAACTCATATTTCATATGTTTAGAAGAAGTCATTTTATCTTCTCTCATGAAAATCATTGAGTTGCTTAAAGTTTCTGAATTTGAAATTGTTCCAAATGGAATTCAAATCTTTTCAAAACCCTTTTCATTTATTTAAATGGAAGAAGCTATGTCATCTTCTCTTTAGGGTTTTGTCATGAAATGAATTTGAATTCATGGAGATCATAAATGCAAAAAATGAAAGTTTGGGAAAGTCCTTATATTCCCTCCCATTTAACTTTCATAAAGTTTCGAATTTCGCTCAATTTCACACAAGCAACCACACCACAATCAAACAATTAAATCAAAACTATTTATTTAATATAACATTCCAGAATTTAGAATTTTGGGACGTTACAAACCTACAACCCTTAAAATGAATCTCGTCCTCGAGATTCAAAGAGGCTAGAAAGAAATAGGTTAGGGTCGGGGTCTTCTCGAAATCCATCGATCATCTTAGGGGGTCTGGGGTGCTACCACCCTTAGAAGCATTGTTACGGTTCCATGAATGCTCATATACTCCGTCCTTATTCTTGAAAGTGTCGGTCTTCTCAAATTCTCGGGAAAATTCCTACTCTGGTTCTTCCGGTAGTGGCATAACCTTTTCCCTCGATTCTTGTGTCCATTTCATCTTGGTACGGTACCTCTGTGACTGGCCTTCTTAGCTGACGGGTCTTGCGCCAATACTAAACAACTATCGATATCACACGGTGGTCAACAATTTATGGTTTCTCCTGCAGGAAATGGGTCTGGGCTTCATTCTCACTGTATATCCTACGATTGGCAACAACTGCCTTGTACAAGGGGGGAAATTTTCATACCATTCTAAGGTTCGATCAGGATTAATATCGTCATCTCTCTACTATTGGCAAGTCACTCAGATTTACCATCCCATATAGCAAGGCGAATAATAAGAGTAAGTCGGTATGGTGATCAATCCATCCCGCACCCAAATCATTACCTTTTATATGGTTTAGCGAATCTCACTTTCTAACACTCGGTCATCCTAACAAGCATTGCAGAATTTCTCTTGTCGACGAACCAAGTTCGGATAAATCCATGGATTCTGCAAGCCAAACAAACATCTACCGTTTCTTCACAACTCTCAGGTTTTGCGTTACTCCTATATGATCGTCTATTGTAACTTCTTCCAGGGTTTTTCCTTCAGCAAGAGTGTGCTTGCTTCTTGGCAGGTCCTGGAGCCTGTGGGTTATGGCCCATCTCATCACTTGTAAACCTTGAACTCATCATCGGGGTAACTGATCATTATTCCAACATCCAGCTTCCTAGCATTCTTAAAATCCATCCACTTGTATTGTCTCCCTTCCTTCTATTGGTACCAAACTAAGACATGATTACTCAGACTCATCATGGAGTTACAATTGCTCCATATTACCTAGCATTATACCTCCTTTTTATCCAAAGTCCACTTCGTGGAATATCATTATCTTTTCCCGGGGTCAAAGGTCCTCACAGGGTACTACCACCTTTGAGATGCACAAATTCCTCCATCGACCATATTTCTCATATCCTCGAAAATGGTCAAATTCTTTCTTCATAGAGTAACTACTCATAAAATCCAAATCAATACCAACGATGCTAACTTTATTGATTCTCAAATTATTACAATCTCCTGCATTTCCATTACATGCCTCAACTCAACACCTCGGTGTAAAAGAATTGTTCCCACTACTACTACTATATTTATTTTTCGACACAACTATTTAGCACAAGCTTCCTTCTCATTGGGACAATCTCTGGCAACGTGTCCTGCTTTATTACAGTGATAACATACTACTTCTGACAAGTCTCGAGGTTTCCTTGTGATCACATAGCCTCTTTGGGTCCTCGGCTTCCTTTTTGGGCAACCATTGAAGTAGTGCCCTGAATCTTTGCACCTGAAACAGGTGATTTGACTCAGGTCCTTCCTGGAATCCAATCTATTTCTCTTCCTGGACTTTTCCGTTCCAATTAGGGCTTCTATTTCCTGTGGGTCATACTTTACTTTCTCTATCGGGAATTCTACTAGATCCCCATTCAGACAATTCTGGGAGATGTGTCCTTCTCCACATGAATAGCAAGACTTGGTGCAGGGTTTAATTGGGTTTTCTTCGGGTGTGTCCTCCACCTCTTCCTTGATCACAGGTTCTTCTAAAATTTCCATGAGGGCTCCTTTCATTGCTTCTTTCTTCTGCTGGATGGTTCTTTGTACCATGGGGTAAATGTGACACTGAGCAGGGTAGTGGGTAGTTCCTTCACACAAGAAACAAGTAATCTGCCTAGTTGGGCATTCTTCAGCTGGGTGACTTCCTTCACAATTAGGGAATTCATCCTTGTGTTCTTTATGGTTGTGTCCCATTTCTCCACAAAGCTTGCATGCACAGAGTTTCTTCATTTCATTTCCATAAGGCTTCAAATTCGGGGACACAAGACGAGACTTTAGCAAAGTCAACTTAAATTCCTTCCAAGTGGTTACTCCGTGCCATCCATTGGTGTTTTGGTACATCCTCCACCTAGTAGCAGCACGTCTTTCAAAGCACTGAAGAGCATGCTGGGCCATATCCTTTTCGGCTATAGTGTCCTTCTTCATGTGACCTTCTATGTTCTGAATCCATCGGTCCGTCTCCAATTGACTTATCGGTCCCGGAAATGTGAGTTCATCTCCATTAATCCTCTATTTGTTCCAAGGGTTTTTGGGTGAGATAAGATAGATAGAGAGGGATACACGCAATACAAACAATAGTTTTGAAGAGATGGATTTTATTTTGTGGCTGTCGAGAAAAACATCAAACAAATGACAGCTCACAACTGTCGCATCTAACATAAGTATATAACAGGGGTTTGGTCTTCTAAAGGTCAATAAATCTTCAAAGTCGCCAAACTCTTCTTGTTCATGTCTCCGATGGCTTCTTCCGATCGTGCTTGTCCTTCTCAAGTTCTTTTGCCAGATCATCTTTGTTGATGCGAAGTCTCTAATGACGTCCTTTAATATTCTGGAGTTGCGTTCCAAACTTCTGGGTTTCAACATTCTTGGCATGAACCATGGTCCTACTGTCCATCAGTTACTGACGAATCTTCGGTATCTCGAGGTTTTGCTCCTCCAGCTTGGCTACTTTCAGCTTCTGGGTCCTGAGTTCTTCACGAAATGCTCCCTTGTCAAATACGGCTTCCTAAAGTTCCACCCTAAACTTCTTGATGTAATACTCCAAATCCCGGTGATACACCAACTAAGGTTAAAACTTCATCTTTTGCTGACAGGTGCTCCATCAGCCTTCTATCATCCTTTCGAAGAAATGCATGCTTACAACACGGTGACAATAGCATAAGCGGGCGATATCATCTTGGATATCCATGTTTCTGCCCTGGTCATTGACATGAACTATCATTCCATAGTTGATATCTCCTGCCTTAGGGTTTTCTTGACAAAACTTTGAGTTTTACGCTCCATGTTCCGGTCTTTCTCCGACACACCTTGATCTCGGGTATTGACAGCTTCCATAGTCTGCCAAGTTCCATAAGGGTAGCCTTCTTAGGTCATACTAATCTGGAAATTCTTCAGAACCTTCAAATTCTCCTAGTTTTCGGAGTCTTCAACTGTTGTTGTTTCCATCATTGTAATGCACGGTAAAAATCCTCTTTATTCCAAAGTGGTCTTAGTTGTCCGATATCTTGTACTTCTTGGAGTGGTCTCATAAGTCGTATCTTCGTGTGGTCAAAAGGGGAAAGGGGTATGGTCTAACTAAAAGGGAATATTTATAAATCTCAAAAAATAAGAAAGGTAAAAGATCTTTTTGAAAATAAAGTTTTTAGAGAAAATCTTTCCTATGGGCTTGCCAGTCTCTAGGGTCACGTCCTACAGTCAACATGTGCTGTTATACCATCTTGTAGCAACCCGACCTCAGACGGTCAAGTCTTTGTGCTTAAGTGTCATCCCTGGATCGGTATGCTGACACACACAGTACTCGAAGGTTTATAACAGAGGTAAATCACATGTATAAAGTAACATAAATACTATTACCTCAATCCATAAAGCGAAAGAAACAACAAGGTTGAGGATTTCCATCAACACCAACGACAAACTTGAGTGTAGAAATCGTAACCCTAACATATCACTTACTCGTCGTAAGATTCCTGCAACATGAGACGTTGCAGCCATGTAGGTCAGTACATTGAATTTACTGGCAATTTCACACTATAGAGCAATGCTGAAAAATGGCTATCACTACATGCATATTTGGCTGGTGGAGGCTCTAGGTTGAATTTTGCGGAAAGCTAGTTTTTCTCTACAACAAAGGAATATACTTTATTTAACAACAAAGTTTGTTGAAAACATTGAGAAGGTTCCTCCAACTCAATCCCAAAAATCATTAATAACCTACATCCCTCTACATTTGCTAGTCTACCTCTTCAAGAGCTCACGCAACTTACTCAACTATGCTAGAGCCCATAATGGCTTGTGGCTGCACACAGAAGTTTCTAGCATGAATAGTATTATGATCCCTTTGAGCCTGGGTGGCATTCCATAGGGTAATCACATGGGTACTCCGGGATTCCCTTGGGCAAGCACTGGGTTCTCCAGGTGCCCGGGCAAACCACTGGGTGCTCCAGGGTGCCCCAACCATTCCACCCAGATGTGATTTAAAGTAACCACCTTAAGTTTCCCTTAATTAAATATAACTCTCACATCTTTCATGAATCTCACGTACCAATCCACGTCTACGAGCATAACAAAGCAGTATGAGCATAACGTATGAATCCCAGGGTTTGATAAAAGACAACAGGTTCCTACCTAAACAATTACTTCCCAATACCCACATGTTACCAATCCTACTCATGCAATGTTTGAGGGTAAAACTAATGCTTAAAAACTGGGTATAGGAAAATATGATCAAACTGTGAACTTGCCTCGTACGGTTCATGAAGATTCGTCGCGCTCATAACTCATGATAGATCTACTCGTCACACTCCGATCAATCTATCGTAAGCAAGCAATTGCATACATAAGCAGTCATGCAAAAGAATCAAAGAAAAGATCTTAGAAAGCTTTGAAAACTGTCACGCCCAATATGCGACCCTATCCAAAAGGAACTCGAAGGTCCCACCAAGGATAGACCCGCATATTGAAACGCTTTTGCAAGGTGGATATCATTACATCAACATTACATAATAGATGGGGATACATACATAAGGCATACAATGCCACACGAATACAACATCATCATACATAAGATCATCATCCAACTACGGATGAAACACAAACAGAAACTCAAAGGACATCCACCCTGCTAGCCCAGGCTGCCGACCTGGAACCTATCCCCTGATCGAAGAAGAAGCAGAAGAAGAACTCCAAAACAAGTAACCATCGCTCTCGCATCATGATCACCACATAAACCTGTACCTGCAACTGTTGTTGTAGTAATCTGTGAGCCACGAGGACTCAGCAATCCCGTTACCATGGGTATCAAGACTAGCAAAGCTTAAAGGGAAAGGAAGGGGGGTAAAGTGGTGAGGCTGCAGCAGCGACTAAGCAAGTATGGTGGCTAACATACGCAAATAAGAGCGAGAAGAGAGCAAAAGGAACGTCGTGAAACTAGAAATGATCAAGAGGTGATCCTGAACTCCTACTTACGTCAAACATAACCCAGAAACCGTGTTCACTTCCCGGACTCCGCCGAAAAGAGACCATCACGGCTACACACACGGTTGATGCGTTTTAATTCGGATATGGTGTCAAGTTATCTACAACCGGACATTAACAAATTCCCATCTGCCTATAACCGCAGGCACGGCTTTCAAAAGATTATACCCTGCAGGGGTGTCCCAACTTAGCCCATGATAAGCTCTCGTGATCAACGAAGGATATACCTTCTCCCAGGAAGACCCGATCAGACTCGGAATCCCGGTTTACAAGACATTTCGACAATGGTAAAACAAGACCAGCAAGACCACCCGATGCGCCGACAATCTCGATAGGAGCTGCACTTATCTCGTTCTCAGGGCAACACCGGATGAACACTACGTACAACTAAAACCAGACCTCGAGTTTCCCCGAGGTGGTGCTGCAAGTGGCTCTGGTTCGGACCAACACTTAGACAAGCACTGGCCCGGGGGGGCTGTAATAAAGATGACCTTCGAGAGGGCGACTCCCAAGGGAAAAGGTAGGTGGTGGTGAGGCAAATGGTAAAAACAATGTTGGGCCTTGCTGGAGGAGTTTTATTCAAAGCGAACTGTCAAGGGGGTCCCATAAATCACCCGACCGCGTAAGGAACGCAAAATCCGGGAACATAACACCGGTATGCCGGAAACTAGGGCGGCAAGAGTGGAACAAAACACCAGGCATAAGGCCGGGCCTTCCACCCTTTACCAAGTATATAGATGCATTCATAATATAAGAGATATTGTGATATCCCAACCAAAATCCTGTCCACCATGGAGCAATCTTCAACTTCACCTGCAACTAGCAACGCTATAAGAGGGCTGAGCAAAGCGGTAACATAGCCAAGCAATGGTTTGCATAGGAAAGGTGTCAAAGGTTAGAGGTTCATGGAAATATGGGAGGCTTGATAAACAGGTGATAGGTAGCGCAACAAAGTGATAGAACGAAGCAACTAGCATAGCAATGATAGTAGTGAGATCCATGGTAGCGGTCATCTTGCCTGAAATCCTGCAAGGAAGAAGAACGAGTCCATGAAGAAGACAAGCGGACGTAGTCGAACGAATCCTCACAATCGCAACATTACTGGAACTAAGAAGCAACACCGGAAAGAAACAAACAACATGGTAAACAACCATCACATAAACATGCCATGATGCACAATCAAGTATGATGCATGTCCGGTTTAATGAGGCATGGCATGGCAAAGTGCAACAAACAATACTACAAGTTAAGTGGAGCTCAATATGCAACGAGTTGCATATTGACAAAACACCACATTGGACATATTTAGTTTAATCTTCTTTAGGTACACAACAATATTAAATGTTGTTAAACATGGTAAGAGGTGAAGCATATGAAAAACCACCTATCTAGACAAGTTTAAATAAGGCCGGAACAACAAACAACAATTCCGAAAAATCCTCATGTCCAAATTAGCAATTTAATGCAACAACAATTTTAAGCATTTAAATGTTGTTATCATGATGCGGATGACATATACAAGTTTTATGCAATTTTTATGAAAAAGTTGACATGAGCATGTTATGAAGCATTTGTCACCGTGGTGGAAAGAAAGTGTGCCACGGCAACGAATTCAAAAATGATGCCATGGCAACATATCGATTCCGGTAGACAATGGAAATACCGGTGCAAAAGGAAGTGTGCGGATGTGCGGAACATGCTAGAGATGGTGGGGTGCTCCCGACTACCGGGTTCCCACGGGTTAGTGGCATGGAAACGAGTGACAATTCGGACACGGTGCAAATGGCACATCTCATACAACACATGCATTCGGTCCACGGCGGTCGTCTCGGTGGTTATACCTTTGAAGCGTGCATTTTCAGAGCGGATCAAGTTCGTCGAAGGAAGTAGTGGTACACGGGCCGTAGTGGAAGTAGTCGTTCTCACGACGATAGTGGAAGTCGACGTTCACGGGTCGTCAGGGGAAGTAGTGGTACACGTTCGTTTTCGGAGAGGTACTTGACGAATCCAATATCTTCGGGGCGACGGTAGTGGTTCACGGACGTTGTGGAAGTAGTCGTTCTCATTTCGTAGTCGTACATGTCGGCGGTAGTGGAAGTCGTGGTACACGGCGACGGTAGTTGTACACACGTTGTAGTCGAACTTGACGGAACCAAATGTCCTCGAGGGTAGTCGTGGTACTTGGCGATTTCGGAGACGGCAGCAAAGGTACTTGACGTGCCACCATGTAGTCGTGCGTTTGTCGGAGAGGATCTTGGCGCATCCAAAGCGAAGCAACACAAAAGGGCCTCAGGTCTTTGTGGTCAACGAACAGAGGCCGCCATGAATGGAGCTGCGAGCAAAGGACGAACAACCTAGGCGAACAAAGGACGGGGAGGCTGGAGGTGGTGGTCGCGGAGGTCGGGGTAGAACTGCGGTGGCGCTGCTGAACCGGTTGATGATGATGGAGTTCCTGCAACGGCGCGCGTGGGGTCGATGGAGAGGGGCTTGGCGTGGCGGGGACGAGCTCGCTCCGACAGCAGAGGCTACGACGCGGCCGGGCTTCGGCCGTCAACAGCACTGGTGGCCGAGACGGTCGATGGAGGAGGCGAACGACGGGTCGGGGACGAGGCCGGATGTCAGGACAAGCAGGAGGAGGAGCTGTAGAGGAGCGGCTGGAGGCGGCAAGCCGGCGAGGGGACCAGGCGCAGGTTCGGGCGATGCGGCGCTCGTGCGCAGAGGCGACGGGGGAAAGGGATGGAGGCGGCGAGGGGAAGGAGATGGGATCGAGAGGATGGGGATCAGGCGTTGCAGCGCTGGAGGGAGGACGAGGGAGAGATGGAGATCGAGCGGAGGTCTCCCTGCGACTAGGGTTATCGAGTTGGGCGCCGCTGGACCAAGATGCAAATGGGCCGGCCTGGTTGCTGGGTTGCAAGGCTGCTGGGCTCTCTTCTCCCTCTCTCTTTTATTTACCAAAAGCAGTAAATAGCAAAGAAAGAAAAAGGAGATAAATAAAGGGTTGGAGAAATAATTTGAGCATGGGGGTAATTTTCCCGGACTTGCAAAAATATGCTCGTTCCAAGAAAAATAGAAAGGCCATGATTGAAAGATTTAAATTCAAACTCATTTGAATTAAAATCAAATGGGTTTGAATAAGAAGTGGCGTTTGAAAGGTCCAAAAATGTTGATATTTTTGGTGGGGCTCTGGTAAACAGAGAAACAATTATTTACAAGGTTTTGAGGTCAACTCGGAGCAGAAAAAGGCATGGGATTTATTTTGCACGTGTGTTATGGTTAATTCCAAATAAATGGAATAATTTTATTATAGCTCCCTAAAAATAGTAGGAGACTTTGAATATGTTTTAAAGAGAAATCACCATGTGAATATCCCTCGATTTAAATAGATCAATGATCCATGCAATTTATTTAGGTGAGTTTTAAAAAAGGGGGTTGTAGGACGACATTATGCAATGCAAAAGTGCAATGATGAATGCATCAAACAAAACAAATCACACGACAAAACTTGAAATAGCTGGAAGTCTTCTGGAGCGTCGGTCTCGGGGCGTTACAAAACTCCACCACTACAAGAGGATCTCGTCCCGAGATCTAGGATGGCACCGGAGAGAAACGGAAGAGGAAGAGTAGAGGTAAACTAAGTTGCTTCTTCGACAAACGAGTGAAACCATGAACCTTGAGATGTTGAGCAAAATGAAAGAAAGAAAACAACGAAGATGAGCAAAGTTGAAAACACTCCGTTAGAAAAGAGGAACAAGGGATACGACGAGAACCAAGAGGTTTAGTGATAAGGTAGATATTGAAACCACTCCGGTTAACACTAGATATAGAAGGAATAAGATTGATATAATTTGGGCAACACAACGACTGATAGATAAAGGAAAACTTGGTAAGATAAAAAGAACTTGAAGAGAAGACACAACACTCCGATTAGATGGATAAGCACGAAAAACATGATCCTCACAATTCAAGATGATGAGTGAAGAGAGCAACATCACAATGCCTCCGGAAGAAAGAATAGAAGATATATCATTGGAATAACAGAATGGAGTAGAAAATGCCAACTTCTACCACAAATGAGCTTGGAAAGCACCCTTCCAAGAAGGTTATAACGAAGTTGTTGGAAAACCAACAACGAAAAGAACAAGCTTGTTGTGGGCTTATGGAACACATCTCAAAATTATGGGGTGACAACCCACCACTAACGGAAACAGTTGATTGGATTGAGATCAACAAGAAGATGAAAACTTCTTCACCAAGATGATAGAGAGATAACTTGGATCATTGATAAGCACTACAATAGCAACATTCCTTAGGGAAGGCTTTAGGTGTAATATGACACAAGATAACTCCAATGAAGAGATTAATGGATTTAAAATACCTCATTCTTGACAACATGTGAATCGCGAAACATGAATGCAAATTGTCAAGAATGATATAACACCACCTCAAAAGATAAGGTAGGAGAATTGCACTTTGGAATGCAAGCTGAAGAATACTTGAACTCCTCAAAATAAGACATGTGTTGAGCACCATGTTTATTTTTAGAGTATAGCTTGACGGATCATAACTTCAAGAGAAATCTTGAAGAACAATTGAAGAATGAAAAGAATCCTTGACGAACCACCATGTAGAGCCTCCATGAAGAACTCCGGTAATGAAAGGATGATAGAAATAAAGAGAATTTGAAAACACAAGGTGAAGCCTTGCGATGATTTAGATGGAGCTTTGCGACGATATAACCGAGAAAACTTGGAACTCCAGAAATGAAAAGATGAAACATCTCGAACCGGGAAATGTGACATGATGAACAACTCTTGGAAAGAAAGAATTAATCACTTGGATGAAACAAGAATAAGAATTATGTCATGCCTATCCTTCATCAGTTTAAATTGATGACAAGCAACGGATTTGGCATACTACTTATTCTCGTAGAAAGGATTAAGAGAGATATATCGCAAACTTGAGAAGGTATAGATGGAACCACCGGTGGGATTTGGAAACAACGAATGAGTACTCTAACAGATATGATAACGAAGGAAGAGAAATCTTGAACGAACCACCGTAAGAATTCAAAAATGACTGATGAAAGAGAAAGAATCACCGGGAAGAGTTAGAAAAACCAATATGTTAGAGGGGATTAGATACAAAAGAACACAGAGATCATGAGCTGATTAACGAACACTTGAATGAAGCACCGGGATAATTGGATAACGATAACTGGAATGATGGCCTCTGGTGAAAAGAAACGGGAAAAGAACTTCTGACACACTCTGGATGGTTAAGAAAAGAATATCTGACAAATGGAATAATTTGAGAGGATAATATGAAACTAGAATCATGAATCTTCGGGAGAACGGACAAGATTGAGAGGAAAAACTCTTCTTCGGTCTTCAATGACGACGAGAAACACCACCAAAAATTACTGAGATGCTTCGGGAAAATGACAAGCGAAGAGGTTGAACCAACAATGAAATGATTTGAAATCGATCTTGAAAGCCATGTGACTGATAGAATCCATTCTTACGTCACACTTGAAAAGAGTTTAAGAATAACTCCGGGAAATTAGAAGAGTCAGGTAAGATCCTGGGAAAAGACCTGTGGGTTAGGGCCCACTCGAAAGAAACATCATTGAAAGATTGCTTGAAATAGAGATTGCACCAGTAGAATTAAATATCTTGAATGATAGAAAAACCTCGAACTAACTCGAACGGATTAAGAATGGAAACATGATTCTTCTGAGATATCTTCAACACTCTGGAACAAATGAATAGCAAGAGGTGAGTGAATGAGAGGTGCACCGGCATGAGAAAGCATTTGACATGAGGAAAGGAATATGATCAACACTGAAAGCTTGAATTGGATCCACCATAGAAGAAAAAAGAACGAAGGATGATGAACTTAAAATTGTTGAGCATCTTCTTGGGAAATCACCAGATAAGAACATTGACAGGAAAAGAATGGAGAAACTTCACATGAATAAATGGATACTTGATTAACATATATGAGTCCTTGAAGAAAAAGGGTGGGAGGGCGGGAAAACAAAGGCAACTTGGGGACGAATGAAACAAACACCGGTGAGAAAACTTAGAGTTGATCTTGCGGGTGTTGAAAATGATCGGATCCACTTGAAGAGAAGCACGCCGGTACATGACAATCTCGATGATCAAAAGGATTAGCACTCCCATAGAAATATGAGAACACCGTTTAGAAAAGGTATAGAATCAACACTTGACATTGAAGCAACTCGAATACCACAAATAAAACAAAACAAAGAATTGGCTTGCAAAATAAGCCGGAACAAATACATATGATAGAGATTTACCCAATCCCATATCATGCATCTGTCGGAAAGATATTCTAGGAGCTACTTGAATTCCCACCTATAAACTCCCGAAACTTTCTGGTTATGCAATCTGGTGTTTGGGATACAGGGCAAGCAATATATCTCACCCAAACTAACAATACCTACATCCAAGTTGTATCCATCCGTCAACACATAACAAAGAAACCTTCGGAAATCGTGTACCTCAACCTTCGAAAAGCATCCGTTATACGAGCTATGGCAATACTCCCGAACTCCCACCCTAGTAATGGGTGGCGTCGACGTTATCTCACCAACAACTGCATAAAAGAGATTTTTGATGTCGGCAAAACTCAGGTATTCCAGAACTGCAACTATAAAATTATGACGACAACACCTCGGAGCTCAACTCCCCGGGTCAAAGCCACATAATAGACAGGAGGCACCAAGAACAATGTTCTCGTCACAAAACCATCGGAACGATTCCAAGATACCCGCGTGATCCTAAAAAAAATATAGTGAAATTTGAGGAGAGGAAAGACAAAACATCTACGTCAAGAGTCCTCACCAGAGCGACGAAGGGGGCTGAGGAGTAAAAAGAATCCTACTCTCCGATATATATAATCCTAAGACTCAAAATAGTTTTTTTTTCTAGACTCAACAACGGCCAACAATCAAAGGGGCTCCTATGGTCGGTCGAGGCTCTGATACCAACTTGTCACGCCCAATATGCGACCCTATCCAAAAGGAACTCGAAGGTCCCACCAAGGATAGACCCGCATATTGAAACACTTTTGCAAGGTGGATATCATTACATCAACATTACATAATAGATGGGGATACATACATAAGGCATACAATGCCACACGAATACAACATCATCATACATAAGATCATTATCTGACTACGGATGAAACACAAACAGAAACTCAAAGGACATCCACCCTGCTAGCCCAGGCTGGCGACCTGGAACCTATCCCCTGATCGAAGAAGAAGCAGAAGAAGAACTCCAAAACAAGTAACCATCGCTCTCGCATCATGATCACCGCATAAACCTGTACCTGCAACTGTTGTTGTAGTAATCTGTGAGCCACGAGGACTCAGCAATCCCATTACCATGGGTATCAAGACTAGCAAAGCTTAAAGGGAAAGGAAGGGGGTAAAGTGGTGAGGCTGCAGCAGCGACTAAGCAAGTATGGTGGCTAACATATGCAAATAAGAGCGAGAAGAGAGCAAAAGGAACGGTCGTGAAACTAGCAATGATCAAGAGGTGATCCTGAACTCCTACTTACGTCAAACATAACCCAGAAACCGTGTTCACTTCCCGGACTCCGCCGAAAAGAGACCATCATGGCTACACACACAGTTGATGCGTTTTAATTCGGATCTGGTGTCAAGTTATCTACAACCGGACATTAACAAATTCCCATCTGCCTATAACCGCAGGCACGACTTTCGTAAGATTATACCCTGCAGGGGTGTCCCAACTTAGCCCATGATAAGCTCCCGCGATCAACAAAGGATATACCTTCTCCCAGGAAGACCCGATCAGACTCGGAATCCCGGTTTACAAGACATTTCGACAATGGTAAAACAAGACCAGCAAGACCGCCCGATGCACCGACAATCCCGATAGGAGCTGCACATATCTAGTTCTCAGGGCAACACCGGATGAACACTATGTACAACTAAAACCAGACCTCGAGTTTCCCCGAGGTGGCGCTGCAAGTGGCTCTGGTTCGGACCAACACTTAGACAAGCACTGGCCCGGGGGGGCTGTAATAAAGATGACCCTCGAGAGGGCGACTCCCAAGGGAAAAGGTAGGTGGTGGTGAGGCAAATGGTAAAACCAATGTTGGGCCCTGCTGGAGGAGTTTTATTCAAAGCGAACTGTCAAGGGGGTCCCATAAATCACCCGACCGCGTAAGGAACGCAAAATCCGGGAACATAACACCGGTATGCCGGAAACTAGGGCGGTAAGAGTGGAACAAAACACCAGGCATAAGGCCGAGCCTTCCACCCTTTACCAAGTATATAGATGCATTAATAATATAAGAGATATTGTGATATCCCAACCAAAATCCTATCCACCATGGAGCAATCTTCAACTTCACCTGCAACTAGCAACGTTATAAGAGGGCTGAGCAAAGCGGTAACATAGCCAAGCAACGGGAGGTTCATGGCCATATGGGAGGCTTGATAAACAGGTGATAGGTAGTGCAGCAAAGCGATAGAACGAAGCAACTAGCATAGCAATGATAGTAGTGAGATCCATGGTAGCGGTCATCTTGCCTGAAATCCCGCAAGGAAGAAGAACGAGTCCATGAAGAAGACAAGAGGACGTAGTTGAACGAATCCTCACAATCGCAACATTAATGGAACTAAGAAGCAACACCGGAAAGAAACAAACAACATGGTAAACAACCATCACATAAACATGGCATGATGCACAATCAAGTATGATGCATGTCCGGTTTAATGAGGCATGGCATGGCAAAGTGCAACAAACAATACTACAAGTTAAGTGGAGCTCAATATGCAACGAGTTGCATATTGACAAAACACCACATTGGACATATTTAGTTTAATCTCCTTTAGGTACACAACAATATTAAATGTTGTTAAACATGGCAAGAGGTTAAGCATATGAAAAACGACCTATCTAGACAAGTTTAAATAAGGCCGGAACAACAAACAACAATTCCGGAAAATCCTCATGTCCAAATTAGCAATTTAATGCAACAACAATTTTAAGCATTTAAATGTTGTTATCATGATGCGGATGACATATACAAGTTTTATGCAATTTTTATGAAAAAGTTGACATGAGCATGTTATGAAGCATTTGTCACCGTGGTGGAAAGAAAGTGTGCCACAGCAACGAATTCAAAAATGATGCCATGGCAACATATCGATTCCGGTAGCCAATGGAGATACCGGTGCAAAAGGAAGTGTGCGGATGTGCGGAACATGCTAGAGATGGTGGGGTGCTCCCGACTACCGGGTTCCCACGGGTTAGTGGCATGGAAACGAGTGACAATTCGGACATGGTGCAAACGGCACATCTCATACAACACATGCATTCGGTCCACGGCGGTCGTCTCGGCGGTTATACCTTTGAAGCGTGCATTTTCGGAGCGGATCAAGTTTGTCGAAGGAAGTAGTGGTACACGGGCCGTAGTGGAAGTAGTCGTTCTCGCGACGATAGTGGAAGTAGACGTTCACGGGTCGTCGGGGGAAGTAGTGGTACACGTTCGTTTTCGGAGAGGTACTTGACGAATCCAACATCTTCGGGGCGACGGTAGTGGTTCACGGACGTTGTGGAAGTAGTCGTTCTCGTTTCGTAGTCGTACATGTCGGTGGTAGTGGAAGTAGTGGTACACGGCGACAGTAGTTGTACACACGTTGTAGTCGAACTTGACGGAACCAAATGTCCTCGAGGGTAGTCGTGGTACTTGGTGATTTCGGAGACGACAGCAGAGGTACTTGACGTGTCACCATGTAGTCGTGCGTTTGTCGGAGAGGATCTTGGCGCATCCAAAGTGAAGCAACACAAAAGGGCCTCAGGTCTCTGTGGTCAACGAACAGAGGTCGCCATGGATGGAGCTGCGAGCAAAGGACGAACAACCTAGGCGAACAGAGGACGGGGAGGCCGGAGGTGGTGGTCGCGGAGGTCGGGGTAGAACTGCGGTGGCGCTGCTGCACCGGTTGACGACGATGGAGTTCCTGCAATGGCGCGCGCGGGGTCGATGGAGAGGGGCTTGGCGTGGCGGGGACGAGCTCGCTCCGACAGCAGAGGCTACGACGTGGCCGGGCTTCGGCCGTCAACAGCACTGGTGGCCGAGACGGTCGATGGAGGAGGCGAACGACGGGTCGGGGACGAGGCCGGACGCCAGGACGAGGAGGAGGAGGAGCTGCAGAGGAGCGGCTGGAGGCGGCAAGCCGGCGAGGGGACCGGGCGCAGGTTCGGGCGATGTGGCGCTCGTGCGCAGAGGCGACGGGGGAAAGGGATGGAGGCGGCCAGGGGAAGGAGATGGGATCGAGAGGATGGGGATCGGGCGTTGCGGCGCTGGAGGGAGGACGAGGGAGAGATGGAGATCGAGCGGAGGTCTCCCTGCGGCTAGGGTTATCGAGCTGGGCGCGGCTGGACCAAGATGCAAATGGGCCGGCCTGGTTGCTGGGTTGCAAGGCTGCTGGGCTCTCTTCTCCCTCTCTCTTTTATTTACCAAAAGCAGTAAATAGCAAAGAAAGAAAAAGGAGATAAAGAAAGGGTTGGAGAAATAATTTGAGCATGGGGGTAATTTTCCCGGACTCACAAAAATATGCTCGTTCCAAGAAAAATAAAAAGGCCATGATTGAAAGATTTAAATTCAAACTCATTTGAATTAAAATCAAATGGGTTTGAATAAGAAGTGGCGTTTGAAAGGTCCAAAAATGTTGATATTTTTGGTGGGGATCCGGTAAACAGAGAAACAATCATTTACAAGGTTTTGAGGTCAACTCGGAACAGAAAAAGGAATGGGACTTATTTTGCACGTGTGTTATGGTTAATTCCAAATAAATGGAATAATTTTATTATAGCTCCCTAAAAATAGTAGGAGACTTTGAATATGTTTTAAAGAGAAATCACCATGTGAATATGCCTCGATTTAAATAGATCAACAATCCATGCAATTTATTTAGGTGATTTTAAAAAAAGGGGGTTGCAGGACGACATGATGCAATGCAAAAGTGCAATGATGAATGCATCAAACAAAACAAATCACATGACAAAACTTGAAATAGCTGGAAGTCTTCTGGAGCGCCGGTCTCGGGGCGTTACAAAAACAAGCAATTAACTCTTGCAACAGAAACAATTTCTAACAGTACCAAAATTAGGTGGATTTGGCGTTATCAGAAAGTTTAGGTCAAGTGCTTCGATTTGCAAAAAGAATCAACTAAAACGGAGTTACGAAACTCAAGAAACAAACGAAACAAGATCAAATACTAATCTAAACTAGAGTCAAATTTTAAATTGTCAAACGCATGTTTAAGTTGGTTTACTGGATAGTGGGGATCGTTATGAAGATTTAGGCGTTGGTTTCATCGAAAACGAAGGTACGGATAAAAAGATATGATCAAAAGAAATTTAAGTATGAATTTAAACAAATTTCGAAATTTGAAAATTACAAAAAGTATATTTGATTGATTCATTAGATAGGTGGAATCAAGACAAAATATTGGCGTTCGTTTGGTCTAATTTGGATGAACGAGTAAAAAGTTATGGCTATTTAAAAAATCAGGGCCAAGCTGTTTTACGGAAGAAAAATGGCTATGACTAAAAGAATTCTAGTCTTGAAATGTAAATATAGGGACTAATTTATAAATCTAATTATTCTACTGTACACTAGTCTAAATATAATAAGCTATGGAAGTATAAAAAACGAAGAAAGATACCTTTATTTGGTAGAGAAGAAACGACTTTCGAGCGAGAAGACAACTTCCAGAAATTCCGTCGGAGAGGAGAAAAATAGTTTTCTTTAATGAATCTAGTCAAACGAAAATATTGATTTAACCCGAATCAGATGATTTTTTGGAGGCTTTATGGATCTATATTTATAGGTGAAAAAAAAGTTTAGGGATCAAAGTCTATGCATTGTGGAACTAAACATAGACAAAAAAGGGAGACGAAAGAGATAGGAAAGCAAAGAAACAAATGCCGCCGCATGGGCCTTCGGCCGGCCTGCACGTGCGCGCGCATGTGTGCCTGCGCAGAGTTTTTTTGACTTCTTTTTTCAGAAAAAGAAATATTTCTGAAAATAATATCTTTTTCTCTCCTAGCATAACCGAAAAAATAAATAAAAATATTTACGGGCCTGTCTATTGACTATGCTGCGCACATGGGCGACGGATAGTTATAGGCCGCATAGGCAGTTTGTTTTTTTAAATAGAAACCGAAAAGGAAAAACTGAATAAAGAAAATAAAAATAAAACTTTATATAGGCATATTATATATCAAAATTTTCGGAAAAAGATTTTCTACAAGATAAACATTTTCAAATAAATTCCACAAAAATTAAAATAAAGCAAACCGTGCGACTGTTGCAATAAAACCTCATAAAAATCATTTTAAAAATACTAAAATGATTTCAAATTTATTTCTCTCCATTTTTCTAATGCAGGGAATCATTTTACCCCAATTTCCATATATTTTATTTGTGGAGAAAAATAATTTGAATAAAAACCAAATAACTCCAAATTAAAAATAATTTCAAAGAGACTTTCAATTTGATTCTTTTAAACTTTCAACTCATATTTCAAATGTTTCGAAGAAGTCATTTTATCTTCTCTCATGAAAATCATTGAGTTGCTTAAAGTTTCTGAATTTGAAATAGTTCCAAATGGAATTCAAAATCTTTTCAAAACCCTTTTTATTTATTTAAATGGAAGAAGTCATGTCATCTTCTCTCTAGGGTTTTGTGATGAAATGAATTTGAATTCATGGAGATCATAAATGCAAAAAATGAAAGTTTGGGAAAGTCCTTATATTCCCTCTTATTTAAATTTCATAAAGTTTTGAATTTCACTCAATTTCACACAAGCAACCACACCACAATCAAACAACCAAATCAAAACTATTTATTTAATATAACATTCCTGAATTTAGAATTTTGGGATGTTACAATTGCTAGAGTGACAGAAGCTTAAACCCTAGTTTATGCGTTGCTTCGTAAGGGGATGACTTGGATCCACATGTTCATGCTATGGTTAGATTTATCTTAATTCTTCTTTCGTAGTTGCGTATGCTTGCGAGAGAGGTTAATCATAAGTTCGAGGCTTGTCCAAGTAAGGACAACAGCCAAGCACCGGACCACACACATATCAAATTATCAAAGTAACGAACGCGAATCATATGAGCATGATGAAAATTAACTTGACAATAATTCCCATGTGTCATCGGGAGCACTTTGCTTTATATAAGAGTTCGTCCAGGCTTATCCTTTGGTACAAAAAGGATTGGGCCACCTTTTGGCACCTTTATTACACTTGTAACTTGTTACCCGTTACGAATTATCTTATCATAAAACTATCTGTTACCGACAATTTCAGTGCTTGCAGAAAACTACATTGCTGAAAATTGCTTGTCATTTCCTTCTGCTTCTCGTTCGGTTCGACACTCTTACTTATCGAAAGGACTACAATAGATCCCCTATACTTGAGTGTCATCAAGACTATTTTCTGGCACCGTTGATGGGGAGTGAAGCGCCTTTGGTGAGTGGAATTTGGTAAGGAAAACTTTATTTTACATGCTAAAATTTACTATCACTTGTTACTATGGAGAATCATCCTTTGAGGGGTTTATTCCGGGTATCTTCACCTCGACCGGTAGAGCAAGAAGTTTCTCGTGAACCTACTGAACCTACTGAAAATATTTATTATGAAATTCCTTCAGGTATGATAGAGAAACTGCTAGCTAATCCTTATGCAGGAGATGGAACACTACATCATGATATGCATCTAATCTATGTGGATGAAGTTTGTGGATTATTTAAGCTTGCGGGTTTTCCTGAGCATGAGTTCAAGAAGAAGGTATTCCCTTTATCTTTGAAGGGAAAGGCACTGAAATGGTATAGGCTGTTGCTACCTCTTGAGCTTGCATTAGTTTTTCCCTTGATGAGGAAAGGGTAATGCAGCAAAGTAGCGTAAGTATTTCCCTCAGTTTGAGAACCAAGGTATCAATCTAGTAGGAGACAATGCACAAGTCACCGAATACCTGCACAAACAATCAACAACTTGCACCCAATGCGATAAAAGGGTTGTCAATCCCTTCACAGTCACTTGCAAAAGTGAGATCTGATATAGATAGATAAATGGTAAAGTAAATATTTTTGGTTTATAGACCGGAAAGTAAAAGAGATTGAATATAATGGAAAACAGACCCGGGGGCCATAGGTTTCACTAGTGGCTTCTCTCAAGATAGCAAATATTACGGTGGGTGAACAAATTACTACCGAGCAATTGATAGAAAAGCGCATAGTTATGATGATATCTAAGGCAATGATCTTGAACATAGGCATCACGTCGTGTCAAGTAGACCGAAACGATTCTGCATCTACTACTATTACTCCACAAATCGACCGACTCCTGCCGGCATCTAAAGTATTAAGTTCATAAAGAACAGAGTAATGCATTAAGTAAGATGACATGATGTAGAGGAATTAACTCAAGCAATATGATGAAAACCCCATCTTTTTATCCTCGATGGCAACAATTTAATATGTGTCTTGTTGCCCCTATTGTCACTTGTAAAGGACACCGCAAGGTTGAACCCAAAGCTAAGCACTTCTCCCATTGCAAGAAAGATCAACCTAGTAGGCCAAACTAAACCAATAATTCGAAGAGACTTGCAAAGATATCAAATCATGCATATAAGAATTCAGAGAATAACCACACAATATTCATAGATAATCTGATCATAAATCCACAATTCATCGGATCTTGGCAAATACACTACATTGAATAGATCTCCAAGAACATCGAGGAGAACATGGTATTGAGAATCAAAAAGAGAGAAGAAGCCATCTAGCTACTAGCTATGGACCCGTGGGTCTGTGAACTACTCATGCATCATTGGAGAGGCAATGGTGTTGATGAAGAAGCCCTCCGTGATCGAATCCCCCTCCGACAGGACGTGGAAAAGGCACCTAGATGGGATCTCACGGGTACAGAAGGTTGCGGCGGTGGAAAAGTGGTTTCGTGGCTCCCCTGGACGCTTTTAGGGTATAAGAGTATATATAGTTGAAGGAGCTAGGTGAGGGGAGCTACGAGGGGCCCACGAGGTAGGGGACGCGCCCTACACCCCTTGGCGCGCCCTCCTGCCTCATGGCCGCCTCGTTGCGACTCCGACTTCATCGCCAAGTCTTATGGTTTCCTTGTGGTCCAAGAAAGATCATCGCGAAAGTTTCATTCCGTTTGGACTCCGTTTAGTATTCCTTTTCTGCGAAACTCTAAAATAGGCAAAAAAAATAGAAACTGACACTGGGCTCTCGGTTATTAAGTTAGTCCCAAAAATAATATAAAATAGCATATACATGCCTATTAAACATCGAAAACAGATAATATAATAGCATGAACAATAAAAAATTATAGATACGTCATCAAGCATCCCCAAGCTTAATTCCTGCTCGTCCTCGAGTAGGTAAATGATAAAACAGAATTTTTGATGTGGAATGTTACCTAAGATATTTATCCATGTAATTTTCTTTATTGTGGCATGAATGTTCCGATCCGCAAGATTCAAAACAAAAGTTTAATATTGAAATAAAAACAATAATACTTCAAGCATACTAACATAGCAATTATGTCTTCTCAAAATAACATGGCCAAAGAAAGCTTATCGCTACAAAATCATATAGTTTGGCTATGCTCCATCTTCATCACACAAAATATTCAAATCATGCACAACCCCAGTTTCAGCCAAGCAATTGTTTCATACTTTAGTATTCTCAAACTTTTTCAACTTTCACGCAATACATGAGCATGCGCCATGGACATAGCACTATATGTGGAATAGAATGGTGGTTGTGGAGAAGACAAAAAAGAGGAGATAGTCTCACATCAACTAGACGTATCAATGGGCTATGGAGATGCCCATCAATAGATATCAACATGAGTGAGTAGGGATTGCCATGCAACGGATGCACTAGAGCTATAAGTGTATGAAAGCTCAAAAAGAAACAAAGTGGGTGTGCATCCAACTTGCTTGCTCATGAAGACCTAGGGCATTTTAGGAAGCCCATAGTTGGAATATACAAGCCAAGTTGTATAATGAAAAATTCCCACTAGTATATGAAAGTGACAAAATAAGAGACTCTCTAACATGAAGATCATGGTGCTACTTCAAAGCGCAAGTGTAGAAAAATGATAGTAACATTGCCCCTTCTCTCTTTTTCTCTCATTTTTTTGAATGGCTTCTTTGGCCTCTTTTTTTTATTGGCTTCTTTGGCCTCTTTTTTTAATTTCCTCACGTGGGACAATGCTCTAATAATGCTGATCATCACACTTCTATTTACTTACAACTCGAAAAATTACAACTCAATGCTTAGAACAAAATATGACTCTATGTGAATGCCTCCGACGGTGTACCAGGATGTGCAATGAATCAAGAGTGACATGTATGAAAGAGTTATGAAGGGTGGCCTTGCCACAAATAAGATGTCAACTACATGATCATGCAAAGCAATATGACAATGATGAAGCGTGTCATAATAAACGGAACGATGGAAAGTTGCATGGCAATATATCTCGGAATGGCTATGGAAATGCCATAATAGGTAAGGAAGGTAAATGGTGGGTGTATGGTACAAGCGAAAGTTGCGGGCACATGAGAGGCTAGCAATGGTGGAAGGGTGAGAGTGCATATAATCCATGGACTCAACATTAGTCATAAAGAACTCACATACTTATTGCAAAAATCTACAATTCATAAAAACCAAGCACTACGCGCATGATCCTAGGGGAAGGGTTGGTAGGAGTTAGCCGTCGTGCGATCCCGACCTCCACCCAAAGGATGACAATCAAAGAGATACCTCATGCTTCAAAGTTGTTAGACAACGGTTACCATATGTGCATGCTACGGGACTCACAAACCTCAACACAAGTATTTCTCAAATTCACAATTACTCCACTAGCATGACTCTAATATCACCATCTTCATATCTCAAAACAATCATAAAGAATCAAACTTCTCATAGTATTCAATGCACTTTATATGAAAGTTTTTATTATATCCGTCTTGGATGCCCATCACATTAGGACTTGTCGTGGAAATATCACGTCAGATGTCCTAACGGAAGGACTTAGTCGTGGAGCCATCGCAACGAGATTAGCTTGAAGGGGTTAAACCGGACAAGGGACACGAGAGTGTTATACTAGTTCGGCCCCTTACGATGAAGATAAAAGCCTACGTCTAGTTGTGATGGAATTGCTTGGGTTTCGATGACCAGGGAGCGAATACGCTTTGCCTGAGTCTCGAGTTTTTGTTTCTTGTCCCTCAACCACCGCCGGGTCATCCCCTTATATACACAGGTCAACGCCCGGCCGGTTTACAGAGTCTCGAGGCCGGCTCATACAAGTGTCCGGCTCGGTCTCTCCCTTTCCTTAACTTACAATACAAGTTGTACAACTATGGCGGTTTACAACTATGGGCCCTAATTCGCCTTTGGGATCTGGGCCTCTAAGCTTTATCAGTGAAACACCTTCTTCTTAGTCTTCATGGGCTTTAATATAGATGAGCGTGAACCGGCCCCTCCTGGGCAGTTTACACTCAGTAGTTATATCCTCAACATTAGGCCCCAGATTGATTTGAACCTGTTCATGTCAATCTTCAATACTTAGAAAAATTCCGTGAACATCTTCTTATGATCCTTGTAAACTGCCATGGTGTCTTCTCCCTGTAATACTTTGGTAAACCGCCGTGATGTCATCTTCTGAAATTGCAGTAAATCGTCATGACGTCATCTCTGTTATAAAAGGTTATAAAATTCCCTTCATTAATTATCTTCCAAAGATCGAGGCGATAGCTGCGCCCCATTTTACCGCTTCAGCTCCTCGATTCTTGTGCTCGCCTGCTTTATCCACCCGCCTTATAAATAGGCTGTGGGGTCCTTTACCTTTCCCCTTCTGCACTTCTTCTTCTTCATCTCACCGCTCAAGCCCGACAGCTCCACCGCCGCCGCCGACCTTGAAGCTCTGCCTCATCCCTGGCCGCTGCATCACCCTGCACGCACCATAGATCCACAGCTCTCCTCCGCTGCTCCTGCGAATCCGGTAAGCCCTTATCCCTCAACCCTAGATGTGCATTAGGGTTTTAGCACTTGGCTGTGTTCATTAGTGTTCGTCTGTGCTTTATTACTTTGCCCTTGCTTTCCTTTACTGTCTCATTGAATCCATCCCAACCTAACCTTTTCCTTCTGCGGCCAAAGCTATAATCTTGTTTTGCCTCACCGTAGTATCATTAGAATCACGAACAGATCCCATCTGGATCCTCTTTATTCCGATGTTGCCATTTTAGGGTTCAGAAAATTTTCTTTACTAGGCCTCGGTAGATCCAAAATTTTAATACCATCTTGTGAAACCTGTTTCCTCAGCACTTAATGAATTTCAGCTCTGCTTCTTCCACTATAGGCGGTTTAACTTTGTAGAAAATCATACTCCGCCAGGTACCATTAGCCCTCGTTTTAAACCGCCAACATGACTTGAGCATCAATATCCGGTTTAACGTGCATACACGCTCTGATTTAATCCCCCGGTTAACACCGGTTTATGCACATCAATCTTAAACCGTGATTCGGTATTCAAACTTCCTTTACAACTTGTCATAAAAAATGGCCAAACAATTTGCTTCTTGCAATTGGGTTCCTTCCCAGATCAAAGAAGAACAGCTGAACGGATATGTTCTGACTGGCGCTTTAGCCAAGAAGGAGGTCATTCATTGGCGAGTCCCTGGCCCTGAGTGCCCTCCTGAACCTCAAGATGGAGATGTGGTCGTACTTATGCAGCATCTAGACCGGGGATTTAGCCCTCCCGGATCAAAGTTTTTCCGGGATGTGCTTGCCAACTTTCAGCTCCACCCTCAAGACATTGGACCGAATTCTGTGTCCAATCTTTGCAACTTTCAAGTGTTCTGCGAAGTCTATCTTCAAGAAGAACCAACTGTTGAACTCTTCAGGGATTTTTTCCACTTGAACCGTCGCACTGAATTTTCTGACGGCCCGAACACTGAACTTGGTGGAGTGTCAATTCAGAAAAGGAAAGAAGTCGATTTTCCTCATGCCAAACATCACAGCCACCCCAAGGATTGGAATCAAACATGGTTCTACTGTCAGAACACCGCTCCTGCTGATGAAAACCCTCTGCCGGGTTACCGTGCTCATCATCTCAGCAATGGTCACCCACTGCCTCAGCGGCTCACTGCCAAAGAACGACAAAACTATGCACCATAACTTGCCAAGCTCCGGGCTTTCCTTGCAAACGGTTTAACTGGTATTGACCTTGTCCGTTGTTGGGTTTCATGGGGTATTCTACCCTTGAGCCGCCGTCCCGGATTAATGCATGAATACACCGGAGATGTCAAAGACCCTCAACGGCACACTGAAATACCAATGACTAACGATGAGGTCACCGAGTCTGTGAAGAAGATGCTGGATGAACCGATCGGTGAGTGCAGCAAAACCGGGCTATGTCCCTTTTATGCCAAGAACAAACCGCCAGCCGTAAGAACTTTATCCTTCTGTTTTTAATCTGTCTTCCTTTTAACATATTCTAAGTTCCTTTTGTTTATTCTTACAGGTCAAAGATCCTTTTTGGAAGATAAAAACTCAAGACAAACCGACAAAGGCTCAAGACCAACCGGTGAAAACTCTTCGTGCCAATAGCAAGGTCACAAAGAGGCCAGCCAAAAAGAAAACTGCCGAGTCCTCTGATCCGCCCGAAGATGTCGATGATTCGGAACAAGAGGTAGAACTTGATTCCCTTGGTTCATTTTCCATACACCTTATTGACAATGACTATTATCAGGATGATGCTGAAGCCAGCCGTGCTGACCATGTAGAGGTAATCTCCCTTTCCTCCGATTCAGACCATATGCCGGTTCAAAAACTTCGCCATGCAGTTTCGGAAGTAAAACACTCACATCCTCTTGCTCATTTGGATCCACAATTTTCTTTGAAGACACAGCAACATGAAGGTCATCGCATAACCCGGCACAGTGGCCAACAAGTCACTTCCTCCGGTTTACCAGACACCCCAAACCGGAAGCGTCATCCAAAGGTCTCTTGCTCTTCTAATAAATCTTATCCCTTGGCGGGTTGCTTCTGATACCCACTTAATCCGTCTGATTCGAATTATCAGGTGAATTCCAACTCTTCGTCTGGCGACTCATCAACTACTCAAATGCCTCGCCTCAAGACCGTCCCCGGGTAAGTAAACTGTCTTTTAGCTTTACCTTCTTACCCTGGTTTACCATATTAACCTCTGTTTGATATTGCAGCACCAAAGCCCGACTGAGCAAGAAAGAAAATACCAATGCCCCCACTAACGAGGTTGAACCGGAGAGGACTTTAGAAGGTGCTGGTGGAGATGTTGACATCACTATGGATTACCCTGTCCCGCAAGGTCAGAACACTGATGTTGATCCGCCGGAAGCTGACCCGGCTAATCTTCATGTTGATCCATCAAGCCCGCATGCCAATCATCCAAGTCCAACTGCTGATCCTCCTAGCCCGGCCAGAGCCTCAGATAAACCGGCAAGCCCAAACGCAGCAACTGATGATGTTGTGATTACTGGGTTTGGCCACACTTCTCTTGGCAACCCTGTCGCTTTGTCCAAGCATAGTGCCAAGGTGGAAGCTGCTGATGTGGAGAACAGCAAATGGAAGACTGAGTTGACAATCTATGCTCATCTCAGTGCTCAGGAGCTCCATTCCGGATTTCTAAACCGCCTGTACACAAGCCATGATTATGAGGCCGGCTTAGTCAACATGATGAAGGAGCGCTATGAGGTAACTTCCACACTGTAAATTTTCTTGTACTGTACATCATCTCCATTGTAGCCCCCAAGGGCCGGTTTGTCTCTTCAAGATGAATCGGGACTTTGAGATAAAAAACTTCAACTGTGTAGCCCCCAAGGGACGGATTGTCTCTTCAAGATGAACCGGGACTTTTATGTACAAAACTTTTGTCTTTGTTGAATTCCTTTGCCTTTGATTTTTTGATCAAATACACATTAGCCCCCAAGTGCCAAGATTAATACTTGTATTGAGCCTTGGGACTTTAAATAATAGCCAGAAAAGAAACAATCCGCATTAGCCCCCAAGTGCCAAGTATATAACTTGTTATGTGCTTGGGACTTTAAGAAAATATTAACATCTTCATCATCTATCCTTGCAGACTGATATAAGCAACAAAGATTCCCAAATCGCCGATCTTCAAGAGAATATCAAGTCCCAGCAGGCCGAAACCTCCAAGGCCACAGATGAACTGAAGGGCGTTTTAACTGCCATGGAGCAATTAAAGGGTGATTTCAAAAACAAACGTGCAGTTTGGGAAACCGAGAAGGCTGCTCTATTAAAGCGGGCTAAAGATGCAGAATCAGCTCTTAAACCGGTGGCGGAAGAATTATCTCGGTTAAAGTGTCAAGTCAATGCTATGACTTCTGCAATATTTGGTAAGTGCAATTTGTAAGATCCTTGCTGAAATATCTGTTAAATATCCAGTTTGACAATAATTTCCTGAACCGTTGCAGGTGGTTGTGTTGCTCATCTGGGCTCAGATATGCGGATGAAGTTGAAAGCTGCTTATACGTTGATAGAACAACTGTATATCGGCGCTCATCGAGTCATCTGTGCATCCTCATACAACAAACCGGCACCCATCTTGATCAAGGATACGCTGGCCAAATTATCTATGACCCCGACCCAAATGGAATAAGGTAAAACGGTCCGCCGCAAGAGCTGGTGCTTTAACAGCACTGACTCGGGCCAAAGCCTGGATTGCGGATCTTGATCCGGCAGATATTGCAAAGGGCTATCCTGGCGAACAAGAAGATGGGTCGGAATTTGATGCAGAAGCCCTGAAAGCCCTGACCAAAGAGATGCCCCTCTGGCAAGCCAGTTGGCTGAAGAGGTTGACTTGTCGGTTCACCGGTCCAGCTATGATGCAGATAACAAACAAGTTGATGCCGCTGTGAAAGAAGCGCAAACTCTTATCCCGCCAATTTGTAAGCACATCTATGCCCCTGACATTGAACCGTCCAACCTTATAAGCGAAGAAGCTATGTTCCAAGCATTAACCCAGATTAACTGGGCCACCATTGACTTCCAGCCACTGGGTGGGGAGGAGGAGGTTGAACCGACGCCAGAAGATCCATCAACCTCACGTCAACCAGGTGACGAGGCGTAATTCGACAACCGGCTTAATTCCCACAGACTCTGTTCGGTGCAACAAACAATTATTATTTTGGGCATCAAAACGCCTTGTAATAGGCTAGCTGAAATACTGTGTTCTGCTACCATCGTGCACTGCTACATGACGTTGTGTGATCCGCCATGAATATTGCTATGCTTGCTTTATATACCTTGATGATTTTTTGCAATCCTTATGTCTCCACAAGAAAAGTTGTCCTGGCAGTTTACCGCCGGACGGGTCATAATGCCCAATATAAAGCCTGGTTGATAACCAAGGCTGGAAAATATGAAAATATGAAATAGATCATACCTGTGATATTAAATCACATTGTTGGCTTACCAACTTGATTGTAGTAAGGGTGAAAACCCAAATCTTGAGTGTTGATAACTCCCACCATGCAGTGCCGGTATAAGTCAAACCGGGTTGTGATGAACACTGGATGATCATACTGGCGACATGTAGTCAAAGCTAGACCAGGTTATGAAACACCGGTTTAATAATAAATATGGTCTGACAACTTGTAGCTGAAAGCCAAGCCAGGTTAACAAATACCGGGTAATTATAATGACTGATAGCTATTTCGGGTCAATAGACGCCGGTTAAACATAAAATTTCATCAAAGAGCAAATCTTGATAAAGGCAAATAAAAACCGTGTAGTCGAGGATTTTCAAGGGCTGCCAGGCCCAAATGCGAGGATTTTCATGGGCTGCCAGGCCACTGAGTTAAACCATTTTGCAAAGCCTTTCAAGATGGGCCTCCAACTAACCAATCGTCGTTTTAACTTTGACAAGTTTAGGGTCTGAATAAGATTGACTTGTCAAATGTTCGGCGGGTCATGCCAGGATTACCTAGATAGGAGTGGCTTACTCGATGAAGGCAGGTTAACCCGGGGTTTTAGGTGAATACACCAGGCTTCCAAGCCGTGCTTGATAGCATATTACAAGGGTCCTTTCAAACTCTTTGTTGCAGTGCACAAAGAGCCCCCAAGTAACTTTGTGAGCTGTGCTCAATGGGTGCCTATGTTTGAGTTGTGCATAGCAACCAGACTCTCTTTGGCCCCTTGGGTGTGAAGCTCCCAAGCTATGTTGTGGCGTGATAGCCATTTTAACAGGTAGAACTCCGCTTTACCAGCTGAAGCCCCAATGTAATCAGAAGATATTGGAAAAACAACAGAGACCCTGCTTATAGCAAGGATGCCGGTTTATTATATTGATCGTAATATATACATTGTCAAAATATGTACATAAGAAAAGCCTATGGCTCAGGTGTAGTAAGGCCGAAAGAGAGCTACACTACTAGGGAAAACCCTAGTAGTAGCGCGGGTTTTGAGGCTAGCAGCAACGCAGGTGGCCGCGCTACTAATAAGGCGCTACAACTAACTTATAGTAGTAGCGCGGTCCCTACCCGCGCTACTACTATTAACGATATCTGCAGCGCTTTTTATGAACGCGCTACTATTACTTAGCTGTAGCGATTTCGCAGTCCCTCGCTACTGCTATATCTTTCATCATTCCCCCCCTACCCCTTTCCCTTTCAGTTTCCCTTTCAGATACTAGATACTAGGTACTGCTAGTAGATATCGAATTCATAAACCATTACTGGGTAGTACTCCCTTCGTTCCAAATTACTCGTCGTGGTTTTAGTTCAAACCATGACAAGTAATTTGGAACGAAGGGAGTACTAGATAACAATTTCATGCATAGTCAACATGCATCCTCAAGTAGTACAAGGTCATATCAACGATGATCATCATATGTAGTTCTAGATGATATCGATGACGATCATCATATGTAGTTCTAGATGATATAGCCACACACACACATGTAGTTCTAAATGATATAGACACACACACATATGTAGTTCTAGATGATATCGAAGACAATCATCATCCTCAAGCCTGGGCGGTTGGTGTTCCTGATAGTAATTAGGATGCCTGTCCAACATGAAGATTCTTGCCATCGAGGAATTTCTCTCACCAAACCGAGTTTAAGTGTGTGCGACCGTCCGTGTCCACACGGTAAGTACAAGTTGTGACGTAGCCCCTTGTAGCAAGGCATAGTCCAGCTGAGCCTTCTTCATCAGGCTCGATACCATAACTCACAGATATGCTCTTTGCCAATTTCTGAATAAGGAAAACATATCAATAAATAAATAGCCTCACAAATAAGTACATATGGATTATCTACACTATTAATAGTTTCCTTAGATTCTACACTAATAAGCATGTGATCAAACTCTACACTAAAACATATCATCGACTAGATTCCACACAACATACCATATCATTGGACTGTACACTAAGTATTTCATCGGATAATTTGCATTTGTAAGTATAACATACCATATCATGTCGATCAACCATGGTATTTGTCAGGCGGGTCACGAATGGCACCCCGACAAAGTCAGCACGTGGCGGAATTATGTCCCACAGGTTAGACACCTCCTCCTCGCTCAGCCTTGTTCTTTGAGCTACGATGGCTTCATGAAGTGGGTCCTCATCATCTTCATAGAGTGGGTTCTCATCATCTTCATCATCTTCGTCATCTTCATCATCTTCCACCAGGTTGAGATAAAATGATAGACAACTTGGGTCTTTCTGCTCTGAAGGAGAAGCTGATCAACTCACCACCAGTAAGACACATGCGAGCGACGAAACGGGCCCATCCATCTCCTCCAATCTGCGACATATTGCGTCCTTTGTCGACCTCCATAGTGTACGACCCCCCAGGAGCCTCAAATGTCACAGTGTCTCCTGTCAGCTTGTTGAATTTGAACCTCACATTGCATGGGACAATCTGTGTAAAATAAGAAAAATGACACAATGTAGTAATGCCAACACTAAAAATAAAATAGTTATTACATTTCATCTAATTTCTTACCGCCGCATGACGAAAACTCGGCTGGAAGTAGATGCCGAACAGCTTGCCAGTTGCAAGGCTGCTGGCACACCTTGACTTGCATAGTCGACATAGTGGTGGTGGTGGTGGTGGCGCCATTTTTCCTAAAGAAATGAGCAAAGGATTAACGATCCACTTCACAGGAAAGAAAAATAGTAGCATGTGATATTTTTGGTTCATACTAAATCAACTAAATGGTGCATACTAAATCAACTAAATGAACTAGCCTACTAAATCAACTAAATCAAAATGTTCTAAATCAACTAAATGAACTAGCCTACTAAATCAACTAAATCAAAATGTTCTAAATCAACTAAATGAACTAGCCTACTAAATCAACTAAATCAAAATGTTCTAAATCAACTAAATGAGCTAGCCTACTAAATCAACTAAATCAAAATGTTCTAAATCAACTAAATGAACTAGCCTACTAAATCAACTAAATCAAAATGTTCTAAATCAACTAAATGAACTAGCCTACTAAATCAACTAAATCAAAATGTTGCATATGAACTAGCCTACTAAATCAAAATGTAGCAGGCAGGAGGGAGAAGGAGGGGCGACTCGAGGAGGGAGAAGAGAGTAGGACGGAGGAGGAAGGCGGAGCAAGGAGGGGCCAACCGGCGGCCAGTGGAGGGAGGAAGGAGGAGGAAGGTGGAGCGAGGAGGGGCCAGCCAGCGGCAAGTGGAGGGAGGACGGAGGAGGAGGTCGGTACCGAGTCCAGCAAGAAGGAGGAGGTGATGGCGGCGCACAGGAAGGAGGGGCGACGGGGAGGACCGGCGCGGGGGATTGAGAGGGGATCTAGTGAGTGTGTGACTGTGAGTGGATTGGATAGAGGAGATGGGGGGTGGGAGATGGAATGGCTTAGCAGTAGCGATCTATAGAGAAAGACGCTACTGCTAAACTACCTAGCAGCAGCGCCTTTCACAAAGAAGCGCTACTGCTATGTGTCAACATGTAAAAATAGACTTTGTTCAATGTATCAAAAATACATTGATCATCAACGATCTTTTTGTGTACAATCTGATTTGTCAATATGAGTCCTCACCGGTTTAGGAATCGGTGAAGACTCATATTGCAGCCACAAATTCTACACATAGAGTTCAATGAAGACCAAGTGCTTGTCAAAGTTTGAGAAGTAACATATTTAAGGTGGTAGAAACTCTCTTCACGGAGCGAGGTGGGACTAAATTTTTGTAGTAAACTTAGCAGTAGCGCTTATTGGCGAAATGCGCTGCTACTATGCTACGTAGCAGTAGCACTCGTCTCTATAACGCGTTGCTGCTATAACTAGCCTCGCGGCGGCCTCGTGGGAATTATAGCAGCAACGCGTCTTTGAGCGGGCGTGCTACTGCTATATTTATTTCAGCAGCGAGTTATGCTTGAGCTCACTACTGCTAATTAGCAGCAACGCCTTATTTTAAAGCGCACTGCTGATAAGATTCTGTGTATAGGCTTTTCCCTAGTAATGCTATGTTCCACGGCCGCCGGGTCTCCTCCTCAGATTTGCGTGAGTCTTTGTGCTCTCGAACGTCAATGAGGTAATATGATCCGTTGTGCAGATTCTTGCTGACCATAAAGGGCCCTTCCCAAGGTGGGGATAACTTGTGCATATCGGTCTGATCCTGCGTCTTTGGGGTGACTGCCGTGGTTAACAAGGTCGCCCAGGCATCCAACAAACCAGAAAGAACTTGACCCGGTCGGCGCGCCGGGCCTCCTGCCGCGGCTGCTGATCCGGACATCATTGCTGCTGTGGATGAAGACTGCAAGGTGGGCTGTGTTTCGGCCATGAAGAATGCAACCCGGATCGGCGGTTCAAGGGGGTCCAGAATACTGTTGCCATCAGAATAGCCCCCAATCCAGCCGTCTTGCAATTGGTACATTGACTCGGTTTCACTAGTGGATGACTCGCCATCTGAGTAGATGGCCGTCTCACCATCGGACACCGGTTCAGATCCCGCACCATGGATGAATCCTACAAACGCACGCTTCATGGCAGGCTGAACCCGGACAGGGCTTGCACGCTGAGCCGTCTCGACGAGGTTGGTGGAGATGTCCGGCTCAGGGCCCGGTTCGCCGATCTTGCCCATAAAAACATGAATTCCGCCAAAGGGGACCCGGTACCCGTACTCGATTGAGCCGGCCACGGGGCCCCATCGTGCGTCGTCGATGTAGAGCTTGCCGCAATGACTCTTGGTCATCCGGCCAACCGCATATCCCTTGAGTCCTACAAAGTTTCCCTTCAAGAGCTCGAAACCATCGTGCGATAGCCCCATGGTGGGCGCCAACTGTCATGGAAATATCACGTCAGATGTCCTAAGGAAGGACTTAGTCGTGGAGCCATCACAACGAGATTAGCTTGAAGGGGTTAAACCGGACAAGGGACATGAGAGTTTTATACTAGTTTGGCCCCTTACGATGAAGGTAAAAGCATATGTCTAGTTGTGATGGAATTGCTTGGGTTTCAATGACTAGGGAGTGAATACGCTTTGCCTGAGTCTCGAGTTGTTGTTTCTTGTCCCTTAACCGCCACTGGGTCGTCCCCTTATATACACAGGTCGACGCCCGGCCGGTTTACGGAGTCCCGAGGCCGGCTCATACAAATGTCCGGCTCGGTCTCTCCCTTTCCTTAACTTACAATACAAGTTGTACAACTATGGTGGTTTACAACTATGGGCCCTAATCCGCCTTTGGGCTCTGGGCCTCTACGCTTTATCAGTGAAACACCTTCTTCTTAGTCTTCATGGGCTTCAATATAGATGAGCGTGAACCGGCCCCTCCTGGGCGGTTTACACTCAGTAGTTATATCCTCAACATGACTAGTTTTATAACCCAAGCAAATTACCATGCTGTTCTAAAAGACTCTCAAAATAATATAAGTGAATCATGAGAGTTCAACAATTTCTATAAAATAAAGCCACCGCCGTGCTCTAAAAATATATAAGTGAAGCACTAGAGCAATATTGCCTAGCTCAAAAGATATAAGTGAAGCACATAGAGTATTCTAATAAATCACGATTCATGTTTGTCTCTCCCAAAAGGTGTGTACAGCAAGTATGATTGTGGTAAACTAAAAATCAAAGACTCAAATCATACAAGACGCTCCAAGCAAAAACACATACCATGTGGTGAATAAAAATATAGCCTCAAGTAAACTTACCGATAGACGAAGACGGAAGAGGGGATGCCTTCCGGGGCATCCCCAAGCTTAGGCTTTTGGTTGTCCTTGAATATTACCTTGAGGTGCCTTGGGCATCCCCAAGCTTAGGCTCTTGCCACTCCTTATTCCATAGTCCATCAAATCCTTACCCAAAACTTGAGAACTTCACAACATAAAACTCGACAGAAAACCTCATGAGCTCCATTAGTATAAGAAAATAAATCACAACTTTAAGTAATGTTGCAAACTCATTCTTTATTTATATTGGTGTAATATGAACTGTATTCCAACTTCTCCATGGTTCGTACCCCCCGATACTACCCATAGATTCATCAAAATAAGCAAACAACACGCGAAAAACGAAATCTGTCAAAAACAGAATAGTCTGTAGTAATCTGTAACTCTCGAATACTTATGAAACTCCAACAATCCATCCAAATTAGTGAAACTTGAGAAATTTGTGTACCAGGAGCAAAAATAATCAGATCTAAAGCATGTTTCTGTTACTTTTCAAAACTAATTTACTAAGCGCAAAAGTTTCTGATTTTCAACAGGATCAACACAACTATCACCGTAAGCTATCCTAAAGGTTCTACTTGGCACAAATACTAATTAAAACATAAAACCACATCTAACCAAAGGCTATATGAATTATTTATTACTAAACAGGAACAAAAAATCAAGGAACAAAAATAAAATCCGGCTGCCTCCCGACAAGTGCTATCGTTTAATGCCCTTAGCCAGGCATTGCTAATTTCAATGATGATCACAAGAAAGACAAGGATTGAAGTGCAAAGAGAGCATCATAAAACACGTGACAAACACATCTAAGTCTAACATACTTCCTATGCATAGGCATTTTATAAGCAAACAAATTATCAAGGCAAGCAAAAACTAGCATACAAGGAAGAAGAAAGAGACAATAGCAATCTTAACATGAAGAGAGGTAATTTAGTAATATGAAAATTTCTACAACCATATTTTCCTCTCTCATAATAATTACATGTAGGATCATAAGCACATTCAACAATATAGCTATCACATAACATATTCTCAACACGATCCACATGCATGCAAAGTTGACACTCTTCCAAAATAGTGGGATTAACATTAACTAAAGTCATGACCTCTCCAAACCCATTTTTATCAAAATATCCATAAGATTTAACATTCTCCAAATATGTGGGATCTAAAGTTGACACTCTTCCAAACCCACTTCCAATATTACTGCAAACATTATTATCAATGTCATATTCATCATGGGGCTTAAATAAATTTTCAAGATCATAAAAAGAATCACCCCAATCATGATCATTGCAACAAATAGTAGACATAGCAAAACTAGCATCCCCAAGCTTAGGGTTTTGCATATTACTAGCACAATTGACATTAATAGAATTTATAATAACATCATTGCAATCATGCTTTTCATCGAAGGAACTATCAAGTATGGGTGCAATAGCAACAATCTCATGTTTAACATAAGGGACTATAGCAAATTCATCTCATAAATATTGGCATCATGGCCACAAGAATAGCAAGCGTCGTGTATATCAAGGGATATTTCAATCAAATCATCGGAATCATAATTCTTCCAAAGCAACGGTCATGCTCTCAATAAATTCTTTGACATAGACATTATGAGCATAGTTTTCATAGCAATATTCAAGTATGTCTAAATTTTCAGATTTGTAGAGAGTAATATATACTTTTCAATCAAAGAAGCAATTTAATAAGCACCCTTAAAAGCAACAAATTCTTGTTCGATAACATAGTAACTATAAACTTCCTTTGCATAAGAAGATAAGATTTCATTATCATTAAACTCACATAGGCAGGGAAGGTGTTTTTTAGGGTTCTTAGAGCAACATGTAAAATCATAAATTTCACAAAGATTCCAAGCATAACACAGCAAACTGTTTACTTGATTCCATAAGAGTCTCCCTTTTTCAGACAAACGATGACGCACAAAATTAGCATGCTCATCTAATGATTTTCCATCAACTAGACTAGTTGGGATTTTAGCACGAGCGCATATTGGTCAAAGATGATCCAAGTAGAACATATCAATATATTTTTAGCAAGCAAAGATGCAAGAAAATAGAAGGCACATGGAAACACAAACAGAAAGACATACGGGAAGAAGGCGAAGAAAAGGCAAATCTTTTAGAAAATCATTTTAGAAGTGGGGGAGAGGAAAATGAGAGGCGAATGGCGAATAATGTAATGCAAGGGAGAAGAGTTTATGATAGGTACTTGGTATGGCTTGACTTGACGTAGATCTCCCCGGCAACGGCGCTAGAAATCCTTCTTGCTACCTCTTGAGCTTGTTTTGGTTTTTCCCTTGAAGAGGAAAGGGTGATGCAGCAAAGTAGCGTAAGTATTTCCCTCAGTTTGAGAACCAAGGTATCAATCCAGTATGAGACAACGCACAAGTCACCAAATACCATCACAAACAATCACCTACTTGCACCTAATGAGATGAAGGGGTTGTCAATCCCTTCACGGTCACTTGCAAAAGTGAGATCTGATAGAGATAGATAAACGGTAAAGTAAATATTTTTGGTATTTTTGGTTTACATATCGGAAAGTAAAAGAGATTCAATATAATGGAAAAGAGACCCGGGGGCCATAGGTTTCACTAGTGGCTTCTCTCAAGATAGCAATATTATGATGGGTGAACAAATTACTGCCGAGCAATTGATAGAAAAGCGCATAGTTATGACAATATCTAAGGCAATGATCATGAACATAGGCATCACGTCTGTGTCAAGTAGACCAAAATGATTCTGCATCTACTACCATTACTCCACACATCGACCGACTCCTGCCTGCATCTAGAGTATTAAGTTCATACAGAATAGAGTAACACATTAAGTAAGATGACATGATGTAGAGGAATTAACTCAAGCAATATGATGAAAACCCCATCTTTTTATCCTCGATGGCAACAATATAATATGTGCCTTGTTTCCCCTACTGTCACTTGTAAAGGACACCGCAAGGTTGAACCCAAAGCTAAGCACTTCTCCCATTGCAAGAAAGATCAACCTAGTAGGCCAAACTAAACCGATAATTCGAAGAGACTTGCAAAGATATCAAATCACGCATATAAGAATTCAGAGAAGAAGCAAATAATATTCATACATAATCTGATCATAAATCCATAATTCATTGGATCTCGGCAAACACATCGCAAAAGAATATTACATCGAATAGATCTCCAAGAACATCGAGGAGAACATGGTATTGAGAATCAAAGAGAGAGAAGAAGCCATCTAGCTACTAACTATGGACCCGTAGGTTTGTGGTAAACTACTCACATATCATTGGAGAGGCAATGATGTTGATGAAGAAGCCCTCCGTGATCGAATCCCCCTCCGGTAGGATGCTGGAAAAGGCCCCTAGATGGGATCTCACAGGTACAGAAGGTTGCGACGGTGGAAAAGTGGTTTCGTGGCTCCCCTGCATGTTTTTAGGGTATAAGAGTATATATAGGCGAAGGATCTAGGTCAGGGAGCTATGAGGGGCACACGAGGTAGGGGGCATGCCCTCCTGCCTCGTGGCCACCTTGTCGCGTCTCTAACTTCATCTCCAAGTCTTCTAGTTTCCTTCTGGTCCAAGAAAGATCATCGCGAAAGTTTCATTCCGTTTGGACTCTGTTTGGTATTCCTTTTCTGCGAAACTCTAAAATAGGCAAAAAAACAGAAACTGGCACTGGGCTCTCGGTTAATAGGTTAGTCCCAAAAATAATATGAAATAGCATATAAATTCCTTTTAAACATCCAAAATAGATAATATAATAGCATGGAACAATCAAAAATTATAGATACGTTGGAGATGTATCAGCTATGCGATGATATTGAGACTTGGAACTACAACAGATTGAAATTGGAATTTCATCAGAAGTTTTATCCTATGCATCTGGTTCATCGTGATCGGAATTATATATATATATAACTTTGGCCTCGTGAAGGAGAAAGTATCGCTCAAGATTGGGAGAGGCTTAAGGAAGCTTAAGTCAATGTTATATTCATGCCCCAATCATGATCTCTCAAGAGAATTATTATTCAGAATTTTTATGCTCGGCTTTCTCGTAATGATCAAGCCATACTCGATACTTCTTGTATTGGTTCTTTTATGAAGAAAAGTTTGAATTCAAATGGGATTTATTGGAAAGAATTAAACACAACTTTGAAGATTGGGAACTCGACGAAGGTAAGTAGTCAGGTATAAACCTTAAGTTTGATTGTGTTAAATCTTTTATGGATACCAATGCTTTTCATGAATTTAGCACTAAATATGGACTTGACTCTGAGATAGTAGCTTCTTTCTGTGAATCATTTGCTACTCGTGTTGATCTCCCTAAGGAGAAGTGGTTTAAATATCATCCTTCCATTGAAGTAAAAGTAGTTGAACCTATTAAGGCTGAAGAAGAAACCATTACTTATAATGTTGATCCAATTGTTCCTACTGCTTATATTGAGAAACCACCTTTTCATGTTAGAGTAAAGGAACATGCTAAAGCTTCAGCCGTGGTTTGTAAGAGTGATGACCCACAAGTATAGGGGATCTATCATAGTCCTTTCTATAAGTAAGAGCGTCGAACCCAACGAGGAGCAGAAGGAAATGACAAGTGGTTTTCAGTAAGGTAGTCTCTGCAAGCACTGAAATTGTAGGTAATAGATAGTTTTGTGATAAGATAATTTGTAATGGGTAACAATCAATGACAGTAAATAAAGTGCAGCAAGGTGGCCCAATCCCTTTTGTAGCAAAGGACAAGCCTGGACGAATTCTTATAATGAGAAAAGCACTCCCGAGGACACATGGGAATTATCGTCAAGCTAGTTTTCATCACGCTCATATGATTCGCGCTCGTTACTTTGATAATCTGATATGTGGGTGGACCGGTGCTTGGGTGTTGTCCTTTCTTGGACAAGCATCCCACTTATGATTAACCCCTATTGCAAGCATCCGCAACTACAAAAGAAGTATTAAGGTAAACCAAACCATAGCATGAAACTAGTGGATCCAAATCAGCCCCTTACAAAGCAACACATAAACTAGAGTTTAAGCTTCTGTCACTCTAGGAACCCATCATCTACTTATTACTTCCCAATGCCTTCCTCTAGGCCCAAATAATGGTGAAGTGTCATGTAGTCGACGTTCACATAACACCATTAGATGAGAGACAACATACATCTCATTAAAATATCGAACGAATACCAAATTCACATGACTACTAATTGCAAGACTTCACCCATGTCCTCAGGAACAAACGTAACTACTCACAAAGCATATTCATGTTCATAATAAGAGGGATATTAATTATGCATTAAGGATCTAAACATATGATCTTCCACCAAATAAACCAATTAGCATCAACTACAAGGAGTAATCAACACTACTAGCAACCCACAGGTACCAATCCGAGGTTTGGGTACAAAGATTGGATACAAGAGATGAACTAGGGTTTGAGAGGAGATGGTGCTGGTGAAGATGTTGATGGAGATTGACACCCTCCCGATGAGAGGATCATTGGTGATGACGATGGTGATGATTTCCCTTCCCGGAGGGAAGTTTCCCCGGCAGAACAGCTCCGCCGGAGCACTAGATTGGTTCCGCCAAGGTTCCGCCTCGTGGCGGCAAAGTTTCGTCCCGTAAGCTTGCTTCTGATTTTTTTCAGGGTAGAAGACTTCATATAGCAGAAGATGGGCATCGGAGGGCCACCAGGGTGCCCACGAGGCAGGGGGCACGCTCAGTAGGGGTGGGCGCGCCCCCCACCCTCGTGGCCAGGGTGTGGGCCCCCTCTGGTACTTCTTTCGCTCAATAATTATTATTAATTCCAAAAATGACTTTCCTGGAGTTTCAGGACTTTTGGAGCTATGCATAATAGGTTTCCAATATTTGCTCCCTTTCCAGCCGAGATTCCAGCTACCGGCATTCTCCCTCTTCATGTTAAACCTTGTAAAATAAGACAGACTAGCCATAAGTATTGTAACATAACATGTAATAATAGCCCATAATGCAATAAATATCAATATAAAAGCATGATACAAAATGGACGTATCAAAGAGTTATACTAGAACACCTACACCCTCTGAACAAATTAAAGTTGAACCTTGTATTGCTATGGTTAAAGATCTCTTGGTCGATAATATTGATGGGCATGTTATTTATTTCTGTGATGAAGCTGCTAGAATTGCTAGATCAGATAATAAAGATAAACATAGACATGTTGTTGGCATGCCTGTTGTTTCTGTTAAAATAGGAGTTCATTGTTATCATGGCTTATGTGATTTGGGTGCTAGTGTGAGTGCAATTCCCTTTACCTTGTATCCAAAAATTATGAATGATATTGCACCCGCTGAAATAGAATATATTGATTTCACTATTAAGCTTGCCAATAGAGATACTATATCACTAGTTGGGATTGTTAGAGACATTGAAGTCTTGTGTGGGAAAATAAAATACCGTACTAATTTTCTAGTTCTTGGTTCCCCACAAGATGATTTTTGTCATATTATATTTGGTAGACCTTTCTTGAACACCGTTAATGCCAAAATAGATTGTGAGAAAGAAACTGTTAGTGTAAGTTTGGGGATGTGTCTCATGATTTTAATTTCTTCAAATTTCGTAGACAACCCCATGATAAAGAATTTCCTAATAAAGATGAAATTATTAGTATCGCTTCTATTGCCGTGCCTCCTACTAATCCTTTAGAAAAATATTTGCTAGACCATGAAAATGATATGTTCATGAATGAAAGAAAGGAATTAGATAGAGATTTTCTTTAAACAAATGCCTGTTCTGAAACACAATTTTCCTATTGAGACTCTTGGAGATCCTCTACCACCCAAGAGTGATCATGTGTTCGATATTAAGCAATTACCTGATACTTTTAAATATGCTTATCTCAATGAGACAAAGATATATCATGTTATTATCAGTGCTAACCTTTCAGAGCATGAGAAAAGAAATTATTGAAAACTCTGAAGAAGCACCGTGCCGCTATTGGATATACTCTGGATGATCTTAAGGGCATTAGTCCCACTCTATGTCAGCACAAAATTAATATGGAACCTGATGCTAAACCCGTTGTTGATCACCAGCAACGGTTGAATCCAAAAATGAAAGAATTGGTCAGAAATGAAATATTAAAGCTTATGCAAGTAGGTATAATTTTTTCTATTGCTGATAGTAGATGGGTAAGTCATGTTCATTGTGTCCCTAAGAAGGGAGGTATTACCGTTGTTCCCAATGATAAAAATGAACTTATTCCACAAAGAACTATCACGGGTTATAGAGTGGTAATTGACTTTAGAAAATTAAAATAGCTACTAGGAAAGATCATTATCCTCTACCTTTTATTGATCAAATGCTAGAAAGACTATCCAAACATACATATTTTTTCTTTCTAGATGGTTATTCTGGTTTTTCTGAAATACATGTGTCACAAGAGGATCAAGAAGAAAAATACTTTTACTTGCCTTTCGGTAACTTTGCTTATAGACGTATGCCTTTTGGTTTATGTAATGCACCAACCACTTTTCAGAGATGTATGACTTCTATATTCTTTGACTTCTGTGAAAAAATTGTTAAGGTTTTCATGGATGATTTCTTCGTTTACAGAACTTCTTTTGATGATTGCTCAATCAACCTTGATCAAGTTTTGCAAAGGTGTGAAGAAACGAATCTTGTCTTGAATTGGGAGAAGTACCACTTTTTATGGTTAATGAAGGTATTGTCTTAGGGCATAAAATCTCCGAAAGAGGTATTGAAGTTGATAAAGCTAAAGTTGATGCTATTGAAAAAAATGTCGTGTCATAAAGATATCAAAGGTATAAGAAGTTTCCTTGGTCATTGAGGGAGTCCTGGATTAAGGGGTCCTCGGATAGCCGGACTATATACTTTGGCCAGATTGTTGGACTATGAAGATACAAGATTGAAGAATTCATCCCGTGTTCGGGTGGGACTCTCCTTTGCGTGGAAGTCAAGCTTGGCAATTCGGATATGTAGATCTCCTTCTCTGTAACCAACTCTGTGTAACCCTAGCCCCCTCCGGTGTTTATATAAACCGGAGGGTTTAGTCCGTAGGACAACAAAAATCAGAATCATAGGCTAGCTTCTAGGGTTTAGCCTCTACGATCTCATGGTAGATCAACTCTTGTAATACTCATATCATCAAGATCAATCAAGCAGGAAGTAGGGTATTACCTCCATCGAGAGGGCCCGAACCTGGGTAAACATCATGCCCCCCGCCACCTGTTACCATTAGCCTTAGACGCACAGTTTGGGACCCCCTACCCGAGATCCGCCGGTTTTGACACCGACATTGGTGCTTTCATTGAGGGTTCCACTGTGTTGTCACGATAAGGCTTGATGGCTCCTTCAATCATCTTCAACGATGCAGTCCAGGGTGAGGTTTTCCTCTCGGGATAGATCTTCGTATTTGGCGGCTTCGTACTGCGGGCCAACTCTCTTGGCCATCTGGAGCAGATCGATAGCTACGCCCCTGGCCATCAGGTCAGGTTTGGAAGCTTGAACTATACGGCCGACATCCGCGGAGACTTGATCTTCGACGGATTCGAGCCCATGACAGGTGCGCCGAATAGTCACAAAGAGCATGACTTAGATCTGCCATCAGACAGTGTTCGGGAGTTCACACCTGCGGCTGCCCCGGCCCTCAATCTAGAGAAAATTGTGCCATCCGAGGACGGGTGGATGGACCCCGCCACGGAGGCCGCACACTCAGCGGCGATAGAGCCGAGCACTGACCCCCACCTCCTATGAGGCCGGTGTCATCGGACCCTCAGAATCATCTCAGGCTACAGGCTCCGAACTGCATGCATCCGTGCCTATTGAATCTGACTGGGCACCAATCATGGAGTTCACCTCCACGGATATCTTTCAGCGCTCGCCCTTGGGCGACGTGCTAAATTTATTGAGGTCTCTCTCCTTGTCAGGAGGCTCTTGGCCGAATTATGTCCGACTCGAGTGGGATGCGGACGACGAAGAAATTTTTTCCCCACCCACCACCCATGTAATAGCCACTGTCGATGACTTAACCGACGTTCTTAACTTCGACTCCGAAGACATCGACGGTATGGACGAGATGCAGGAGAAGAACAGGAACAACCGCCCTGAGGGAGCTGGACAGCCACCTCATCATATGATATATACATGGTGGATACCCCCAAAGAAAGCAATGGCGATGAGGCAATGGAGGATAATCCCCTTGAGAAGCAATCTAAGCACCAGCGTCATAGGCGCCGCTCTAAGCCCCGCCATAGCAAAAATAGCGATACCGGCACAAGAGATGATAGCAATCCGGATGGTGCCAAAGACGAAAACAATCCTGCCCAGCCAGGCTTCGAGCAGGCCGAGCAAGAAGATGGGAAAGCTAGCCCTAAGGAACAGGCAACAAACAGAGAATCAGAGGATGACAATTACATGCCCCTCTCTGAAGACGAAGTGAGCCTTGGTGACGAAGAATTCATCGTGCCTGAGGATCCCGTCGAGCAGGAGCGCTTCAAGCGCCGGCTTATAGCCACAGCAAAAAGCCTGAAGAAGAAGCAGCAGCAGCTTCAAGATGATCAAGATCTGCTAACTGATAGATGGACCGAGGTCCTGGTAGCCGAGGAATACGGACCCGAGTGCCCAACAAAAAGTTACCCAAAGCGCAAGTTGCTACCTCAACTCGAGGAGGAGGCATTAAAGCCCACACTACCAGCACACGATGCGGCTGACCGGCCACCTCGTGGCCGGGACAAAACGGTGTATCAGCCCAGACTTCAGCCCGCACCCCATCGCCAATCAAACAATAACACTAAGGCCCGGGGCTACATGAAGGACCTGCGAGATGTATTGGAAAACAAAGCAGGACAGTCAAGATCGATCTACGGATCACGGGGGCGCACCACAACACGTGATGATTGTCGGCGTTCTAGGAACGGGGGTCCCCAGACTTGCCTGCCTGCGGCCTGCGGCGTGGCTCAAGGGGCGGCCCAGCACGGCCCATCTTCATCAGCACGAGCTCAAGACCCTCGCGAGGGGCCAAGCCTCGCAGGGTGGACGACAGGAAGCCTCCTCAGGCACGGCCTCGTCAAGCTGGCTCGCGAGGAGGTGGAGAGATCAAGGCGGGGTACCTCACGAGGTGCCCATGACGCAAGCCATGACAATCAAGGGCGCCAAGCGGGCGCCAGCCTGCGCAGTGTCCTCCTTTCCTCTTTGGTGCAAAGGGAGCAAGCACAGGCGAGAGCATCAAGCAAAGGCATCCGTTTTGGTGCAACAAGACCAAGACCGTCGCAATGACAGGAAGGAAGTCATTGTGGAGCCCAAGCCGGCGTCACCACCAGAGCCTTTGGCAGGCGAGGACCAACTTTAGTCAGGATAAGTGTACTAGATGTTCCCCTTCAAAATGGCCAATTGTTAGCGCCCTTCCCGCTCAATATTTGGGAAGAGGCCCAGTGCCTTTGCCTATAAATAGAACTAGATAGGCACCGAATCATCATAGAGAAAGAGCGACTGGACTCCTCCTAGCAGTTCATCGCACCAGCCAAGAGCAGACCCTCGCGAGGCTGTTCTTCCTTGTATTGTTCATCATCAGCCCAAGAGGCAATCCACCACACCACAAACTAGAGTAGGGTATTACACCACAATGGTGGCCCGAACTAGTATAAACCCTGTGTCTCTTGTGTTGTTCCTTTGATTGCTTAGATCCTAGTGAGGCGGTGAGGTGCAGGTAGGTAGAGGGCGATATCTCCGCGTGCACCCCAGTGTTCGAATCTAGAGGGTCTGCCGAAACCCGAAATCCGACATTTGGCGCGCCAGGTAGGGGTGCGCCAGAGCTTTCCCTTCCGCGACCCGCTCTCCACCGGCGCCGCGACTCACCCTGCGATGAGCAGCGCGCTGCCCGCTCCGGTCGCCAGTGCTAGCGCGGAGGCCAAGGGGCTCCGAGCCTTGGCCCCAGCCTTGCGACAGGTGCGGTGGCCGGACAAGTTCAAGCCAGCGGCGCCGCCGCGCTACAATGACATGACTGATCCACTGGCCTTCCTGCTGGCGTACGAGGAGGCCATCCTTGAAGCAGGAGGAGATGACGGGGCCATGGCTAACTGGTTTCCCCTCGCCCTCACCGACGCCCCGCGCATGTGGCTGCTCCACCTGCCGGCGGCTTTCGTGGCCTCTTGGGAAGAGCTGCGCAACCTCTTCCTTGCCCAACACGCTGCACCGGCGCCCCCGGTCGTCGCTGCCCTCCTGGGCGGCTCGCAGGTGCCACCTTCAGGCTGCCGCATCAAGCCATTCGTCCGCCAGGTCGGCGCTACCTCCACGCGGCAGGGGGCTCCCTCAGGTCGGTCGGCGCCCAAGGCCGATCTGTCCTTCAGCTCGGAGGACCACCCCTCCAACTCGGCTTGCTCGGGCGCGCTCCCGATGCTGTGCACCCCCACCATCTGCCAGGTGGCCGTCACCAGGACTCTCATCGACGGCGGCGCGGGCCTCAGCATGCTCTCGGTTGAAGCCTTCAGCCTCCTTCGCATACCACCGGAGCGGCTTTAGCCCAGCCGGCCCTTCTTGGGTGTCGGGGGCGGGTCATCCAGCTCCCTGGGGCAGATCCGTCTCCCGGTAACCTTCGGCACCTACGACAACTTATGCACGGAGCTAATCGACTTCGACATCGCCCCCATCGGCCTCCCATAAAACGACATCCTCGGCTATCTAGCGCTGGCCCGATTCATGGCCGCGACTCACCTAGCGTACAACCTCATGAAAATGCCCGGGAGCAGCGGCATCCTCACCGTGTCCGGAGACACCGGGGATGCGTTGCAAGTGCTCAAGCTCGCCTTCAAGGCGGCAAAATCGGTGCAGCCTGCCGGCTCGGACGCCCCTGAGCCCAAGGGGCTGCGGCAGCCAAGAAGAAGCAGTTGTTCACCCAAGACAAGGCAGAAACTAAGCAGATACTGGTCGACGAGGACGGATCCACTGACGCTGCCTTCACCATAGGCACCAACCTCGAGCCCGAGTAGGAGGAGGCCCTGGTCAAGTTCCTGCACACGAACAAGAAGGTATTCGCATGGGAGCCCGATCAGCTGGCAGGGATCCCTAGAGGCGTAATCGAGCACCACTCTACGTGTGCCCCAATGTCCGCCCCGTGAAGCAGAAGGCAAGGCGGCAGTCCATGGAAAAGCAGGCTTTCATCGTCCAAGAGACCCGCAAGTTGGAAGCCGCAGGGGTCATTCGCGAGATCCGATACCCGGATTGGTTGGCCAACCCAGTCGTCGTGCCAAAGAAAGGGGGGAAGGAACGTATGTGTGTCGACTTCACCAACCTCAACAAAGCCTGCCCGCATCCGTTTCCGCTCCCCCGCATCGATCAGATCGTCGATTCCACCGCCGAGTGCGACCTGTTATGCTTCTTGGATGCCTTCTCTGGGTATCACCAGATCAAGATGGCGGTAGAAGATGTGGAGAAAACGGCTTTCCTAACCCCATGTGGGGTGTACTGCTACACATGCATGCCATTCGGGCTGCACAACGCAGGGGCGACCTTTCAGCGGCTGATGCACATCACCTTGGGCCCGCAGCTCGGGAAGAACGCTGAGGCTTACGTTGATGATATTGTGGTGAAGTCGCGCAAGGCCAAGACCCTGATACAAGACCTAGAGGAAACCTTCGCAAGCCTCAATGCTATGAGCCTGCGGCTCAACCCAGAGAAGTGTGTGTTTGGGGTCCCCTCAGGCAAGCTCTTGGGCTTCCTCGTATCCTACCGAGGCATCGAAGCTAACCCAGAAAAGGTCAAGGCAGTCGAGGACATGATCCTGCCAAAGACACTCAGAGAAATGCAGAAGCTCACTGGACGCGTGACAGCACTAGGACGCTTCATCTCTAGGTTGGGGGAGCGAGCGCTGCCTTTCTTCCAGCCGATGAAGAAAAAGGGACCCTTTGAGTGGACTGAAGAGGCTGACAAGGCGTTCCAAGATCTCAAGAGGTACCTAACCAGCCCTTCGGTAATGGTGGCCCCGCGCCCTTAGGAACCCCTGGTGCTCTACCTTGCAGCCACTCCCTACTCCGCCAACGTAGCCCTGGTGGCGGTTAGGGAGGAGTGTCGGACCAAAGCCGCGGCAGCTGCCCGGGTCGAGGCGAAGCATGATCAAGGAAGACCCACAGAGACCACTACCACAACCAAGAAGGACCAGCCGCCGTAGGGGAACGCACTCGGGACAGCGGAGACCCCTCCCCCTAGCATCCAGCCGCTGGAGGCTCCCCTGTCTCAGGAGGCGCCACGGTCTCCGGAGGGCGCCATCGACACCAGCATTCCCAACCTCGTTGAACACCCTGTGTACTTCATTAGCACGGTGTTGCGGGACGCCAGGGCGTGGTACCCCATGCCTCAGAAACTCCTCCTCGCGCTATTGGTGGCCTCGCGCAAGCTGCAGCATTATTTTCAGGGCCACCCCATCAAGGTTGTCTCAGCTTACCCTTTGGAAAGGGTGCTCAGGAGCCCTAACTCAGCTGGAAGAGTCGCTGAGTGGAACATTGAACTGCAAGCATTTCAGCTCGAGTTCACCACAACGAGAGTCATCAAGGGGGCCGCCTTGGCAGATTTCGTGGCAGAGTGGACGGAGGCGCCGGGCCTCAAGGCTGATGAGGATCGACCCCTTTCCCCGGGAAGCGAGGCGCCGGACGGTTGGGTCATGTACTTCAACGGGGCGTTCTCCAGGCACGGCACGGGGCTGGTGCGATGCTTATATCTCCTACTCAATACAAGCTCTACTACGCCGTGCAGCTCTGTTTCCAACACGGAGAAAAGGTCTCCAACAACATAGCAGAATATGAAGGCCTAATAGCAGGCCTGAAGGCCGCGGCCGCCCTAGGAGTGAAGCGCCTTACCATCAAGGGCGATTCGCAACTCCTCGTCAACTTCCCCAACAAAGTATACGAGCCGAGGGATGAGCACATGGAAGCCTACCTTGCGGAGGTCTGCAGGATGGAGAAGCAGTTCTGGGGGCTAGAGTTGTAGCATGTGCCCCGTGGCACCAATCAGGAGGCTGACAACATTGCCAAACAGGCATCCAGGCGGCTACCTCAGGAGCCTGGCATCTTCGAGGAGCGGCTCTTCAAGCCCTCGGCCACGCCATCACTGTCAAGCACGATGCAGCCTCGGGAGGAGCTCCCCCAGCCGCCAGCCTCGGGAGCCCCAGTCTGTGGCCTGGCCTCAGGGGCGCGTTTGCTCTTGATGATGGAGCCTCGGGAGGGGTGCTGGATCATGGAGCTCCGGAGCTATTTGACGCAGGGGACCTTGCCAGAGAAGGAGGAGGAAGCGGAGCGTGTGGCGCGACAAGCCACAGCATACTACATCAGGGATGGAGAGCTCTACCGGAGGTGACCGAATGATGTGTCCCTGCGCTGCATCTCCAGGGAGAAAGGGAAGGAACTGCTGGCGGATATACACGGTGGAGACTGTGGGCATCATTCATCATCACGGACCCTCGTTGGCAAGGCGTTCCGCAGCGGATTCTATTGGCCCACTGCGCTCAATGACGCTGTCGAACTGGCAAAGGCTTGCGAGGCCTGCCAATTCCATGCCAAGCAGATCCATCAGCCGGCGGGAGGTCTGCAAACTATACCCCTCTCGTGGCCATTCGCAGTCTGGGGGCTGGATATCCTGGGCCCATTTCCTCGGGCGCTAGGGGGCTATCGCTACCTCTACGTCGCCGTGGATAAGTTCACCAAGTGGCTGAAGTGGAAGCCGTCCGCACCATCCCAGCAGGGTCTGCGGTCAAGTTCATCAAGGGCATCGTGAGCCGGTTCGGGGTGCCGAACCGCATCATCACCGACAACGGTTCACAATTCACCAGTAACCTCTTCAAAGCATACTGTGCTAATCTTGGAACGCAGATATGCTATGCTTTGGTGGCGCATCCCCGGAGCAACGGTTAGGCCAAGCGGGCCAACGCGGAGGTCCTGAGAGGCCTCAAGACCAGGACATTCAAGAAGAAGCTGGAGGCCTGCGGCCGAGGTTGGTACGACGAGCTTCAATCCGTGTTGTGGTCCATCCGCACAACCGCGACCAAGCCAACTGGTGAGACCCCATTCTTCCTGGTCTATGGAGCTAAAGCGGTCCTCCCTCACGAGGTCAGACGTCGTTCCGCATGGGTCCTGGCGTTCGACGAGGCGCAGCAGGATGCCATGCGGGGGACGGACCTCATGCTGGGGGAGGAGCGTCGACAGGAAGCCACGCTCCGAGCGGCAAGATACCAACAAGCGTTGCAGCGATACCATTGCCGCAACATCCTCCCTAGGACTCTCGAGGTAGGGGACCTCGTGCTCAGGCGGGTTCTCTCCAGGGAGGGACTGCATAAGCTCTCTCCCATGTGGGAGGGCCCGTTCAAGGTTGTTCATGTTTCCAGGACCAGCTCCGCGCGCTTGGAGACTCAGGAGGGGGTACCCGTCCAGAACGCGTGGAACATTCAGCACCTCCCGAGGTTTTACCCCTAAAAAGGCCCCGAGCCTGTGAAGAAGGCAAACGCCTGTGAAGATGTTGCGTTTTGGAAAAGGCCTAGAGCCTGTGAAGAAGGCGAACGCCTGTGAAGATGTTGCGTTTTGGAAAAGGCCCAGAGCCTGTGAAGAAGGCGAACACCTGTGAAGATGTTGCGTTTTGGAAAAGGCCCGGAGCCTGTGAAGAAGGCGAACGCCTGTGAAGATGTTGCGTTTTGGAAAAGGCCCAGAGCCTGTGAAGAAGGCAAACGCCTGTGAGGTTTATCTTTCCGAGAAAGGCCTGGAGCCTGTGAAGAAGGCCAATGCCTGTGAAGCTCGCCGCCCATGACACTCTCACGTAATAATGAGTTGGTGCTGTACACGCCCCGGAGTCGCAGGAGCGCCGGTCTCAGGCCCTGGGGCTCCCTCCCACGCCCAGTGGCAGCACTTAGCTCCGTGCTGGTGAGAAGACGTCGAAGAATAGATTAGGTGCCGGACGCGGCTTTTCTCATTTGCTTTCTGCAGTTGGCTTGTTCATCCCCATTCGAGGTTTTATTGAAGTTGTTGTCGTCTTTGTCTTGTGCCTCTTTGCCTTTTTCGCTCTCCTGCCCTGATTTCTCTCGCGCAAGTCTTGTGAGGGAGCAACGCGGGCACCCTCGCGAGTGTTTTCTGCCCTTGTCGTTCGAGGCTTCCCTACCCGGGGCCACTACAGGAGCACCCCTCCAGTCTGTGCCCCACGGGCACCGCAACACGAACACAGGACCTGGGTCGATCACCTCCACAGCTGAGGCCGGGAACTACCTCTCCAGACTAACCCTTGCAGGACGTGAAACGTTCGACAAGGCCTCGGCCTCGGGAAGCAAAGGTCACGACAGCCCCCCCCCCCCTGAGCTAAGTAATTTCTGCGCGCAGGCGTGCGGCATGAAGGCACAATACCAAAATAGCGGAAGCAGTACGATAATTAAACAACAATAGTCCAAGCACACCCTTGCGGGGCGCTACACTACTGTCTCTTTGCGCAGGGAAAGGGAAAAAGAACAAAACATGCGTGACTCGCCCAACACCAACTCGCGGGGGAGACTCGAACTGCCTCCGGAGCTCAGGAGGACTCCATCTCGCGCTTCACTGAGGCGCGACGGCGGGCGGACCCGCTACCTCCCTCCAGGCGGGCGCGGCAGCGCGGAGGCTGATCACGGCCACCACTGGAGGAGCCGCTGCCCAAAGAAGAGTCGCCGAAGCTCGATGAACCACGAGCGCCACCGACCACGCGCGCGCGGTCGTCTTCATCGTCACTGAGGCTGGACCCACGACCGCGGACGTCGTTCTCAGGGCAGCACCCAGCGCGGCGACCATCTTCCCCGAACACCCTCATGTAGAGGGTGGCATCGCCGTCGAACTTAAAGTGCAGGGTGCACCGCCGGCTTAGACCACGCGCGCGGGCAAACGTCTGCCAGCCGTGGGTCAGGGCCAGGCTCCCGGCTGCAGAGACCTCCAGCAAAGCCCAGGAGGCCCGGCTGCAGCAGCCGTCCGCCTGAAGCCAAAGGCCGCCCGGGGCGCTAGCCGGAAGCGAGGAAGTTGGAGCTCGGTGCTGGCCGGTTCCGCCGACCACACAACGAACTTCGGCAGAACCTCTGCTGAGTGGGAGCGCGGCCTAGGGGGTCGCGCGGCCATAGCGCACCCCCCTGCGGCGGCGTGCTGCCCATCACCATGCGAGAGATCACCTCCACAGCCGCGAGGAGCCACAGTGGGAGTCGTCGGGTGTTTGCGGGGACGGCCTCGAGCGCGCTTGGGCGGGGGAGGATCAAGCTCCACCTGGCGGGCCTTTCCTTTCTCCGCGACCGAGAACCTCTTTGGCGGAGCCATGAAGAAAAAGGAGAAGCAAGAAGGGATGGACCGGAAGGGCATGCGCCGCCCCATACTTATAGTAAGAGGAGGCCAACCGCCGGCCTCCACGATCATAGGTAATAATGATCCGCTTTGCATGCAGGGACTTGTCAGTTCGTGCACTTGCCGAGGCGTCATGGGGGAGCGGAGCCACCCATATCCAATCAACTGCCACGTGGCGCCCGAGGCCGCAGGCTGTTGGGGCCCACGGCGCTTCGCACTTGCCCCTTCGCTTCTCTGCTCAGCCAAGTCCGGGCGCGCCTTGGGCCCGGGGGCTACTGTCAGCGTTCTGAGAATGGGGGTCCCCAGACTTGCCTGCCTGCGGCCTGCGGCGTGGCTCAAGGGGCGGCCCAGCACGGCCCATCTTCATCAGCACGAGCTCAAGACCCTCGCGAGGGGCCAAGCCTCGCGGGGTGGACGACAGGAAGCCTCCTTAGGCACGGCCTCGTCAGGCTGGCTCACGAGGAGGCGGAGAGATCAAGGCGGGGTACCTCATGAGTTGCCCATGACGCAAGCCATGACGACCAAGGGCGCCAAGCGGGCGCCAGCCTGCGCAGTGTCCTCCTTTCCTCTTTTGTGCAAAGGGAGCAAGCGCAGGCGAGAGCATCAAGCAAAGGCATCTGTTTCGGTGCAACAAGACCAAGACCGTCGCAACGGCAGGAAGGAAGTCATTGTGGAGCCCAAGCCGGCGTCACCACCAGAGCCTTTGGCAGGCGAAGACCAACTTTAGTCAGGATAAGTGTACTAGATGTTCCCCTTCAAAATGGCCAATTGTTGGCGCCCTTCCCGCTCAATATTTGGGAAGAGGCCCAGGGCCTTTGCCTATAAATAGAACTAGATAGGCACCGGATCATCATCGAGAAAGAGCGACTGAACTCCTCCTAGCAGTTCATCGCACCAGCCAAGAGCAGACCCTCGCGAGGCTGTTCTTCCTTGTATTGTTCATCATCAGCCCAAGAGGCAATCCACCACACCATAAACTAGAGTAGGGTATTACACCACAATGGTGGCCCGAACTAGTATAAACCCTGTGTCTCTTGTGTTGTTCCTTTGATTGCTTAGATCCTAGCGAGGCGGTGAGGTGCAGGTAGGTAGAGGGCGAGATCTCCGCGTGCACCCCAGTGTTCGAATCTAGAGGGTCTGCCGGAACCCGAAATCTGACAATGATGACCGTCACGCCGGATCCACTAAACACTAATCCGGCCAGGCCGAATACAACAGACCAGACTCATTTGAACTGCGTCGAGATGTAGCCTGGCATAGATGCGCCACACACCCCCTATGCTTCACTGATGAAGTAATGGATCATGAATTCCCAGAAGGGTTTAAACCCGTGAACATTGAATCATATCATGGCACAACGGACCCTGCGGTATGGATTGAAGACTTTCTTCTCCACATTCACATGGCCCGCAGTGATGATCTACATGCCATCAAGTACCTCCCACTTAAGCTCAAAGGACTGGCTCGGCATTGGCTGAATAGCCTGGCAGCAAAATCCATTGGCAGTTGGGAGAACCTGGAAGACGCATTCCTTGACAACTTCCAGGGCACTTACGTGCGACCACCGGATGCTGATGACTTAAGTCACATAACTCAACAGCCCGGAGAGTCAGCCAGGAAATTCTGGACTCGGTTCCTAACTAAAAATAACCAAATTGTCGACTGTCTGGATGCCGAAGCCTTAGCAGCCTTTAAGAATAACATCCGCGATGAATGGCTCGCCCGACACCTCGGCCAAGAGAAGCCGAAGTCCATGGCAGCCCTCATGACACGCATGACTCTTGCGCGGGCGAGGACAGCTGGCTGGCTCATAGTAACATCACACCAAGAAACCCTGACAATTCAGATGCCAGAGATAGCAACGGCAAGCCATGATGCAATAGACACAAGCATCGCAACAATGGCGACAACGCCGAGGACACGACAGTCAACGCCGGATTCAGTGGCTCTAAGTCCGGTCAGCGGAAAAAGCCCTTCAAAAGAAACAATACGGGCCCGTCCAGCTTGGACCGCGTACTCGATCGCTCGTGTCAAATTCATGGCACCCCCGATAAACCAGCCAACCACACCAACAACGAATGCTCGGTGTTCAAATAGGCCGGCAAGTTGAACGCCGAAAACAAGGAAAAGGGGCTGCATAGCGATGACGACGAGGAGCCCCGGCCGCCGAACACAGGAGGACAGAAGAGATTCCCTCCCCAGGTGAAAACAGTGAATATGATATACGCAACCCATATTCCCAAACGGGAACGGAAGCATGCGCTAAGGGACGTCTATGCGATGGAGCCAGTCGCCCCAAAGTTCAACCCACGGTCTTCTTGTCCAATCACTTTCGATCGCAGAGACCACCCTACCAGTATCCGTCATGGCGGTTCTGCCGCATTGGTCCTTGACCCCATCATTGAGGATTCCATCTCACATGAGTCCTTATGGACGGCGACAGCAACCTGAACCTGCTCTATCAGGATACATTGCGCAAAATGGGCATCGACCCCTCAAGGATCAAGCCCACGAAAACCACCTTTAAAGGTGTCATACAAGGTGTAGAGGCCTGTTGCACGGGCTCAATCACACTATAAGTAGTCTTCGGATCTCCGGACAACTTCCGAAGCGAGGAGTTAATCTTCGATACCGTCCCCTTCCGCAGTGGCTATCATGCACTGCTCGGACGAACCGCATTTGCTAGATTCAATGCGGTACCACATTATGCATACCTTAAGCTCAAAATGCCAGGACCTCGCGGGGTTATAACAGTTAATGGAAACACAGAACACTCACTCCGTACGGAGGAGCACACGGCGGCCCTCGTGACAGAAGTACAAAGCAGCCTTCTTAGGCAGACTGCCAATTCGGCAATGAAACCCCCGGACACCGTCAAGCAAGTTCGGAGTACCCTGCAACAAGATCGTCCGGCACGTCTAGAGCTTGATTAGCAATTCGGCCTCCGTCCTAGTCCCAGTCAAGCGGCGAAATTTGTGCTGCGCGTACATAATTACGCACTCAAAATACCATGGGCATAGGTGGAGGCACGGCTATGACATGGTCCACAATGCGGTTCGACTGCCACAGGATCCGTGTATCTTTACACTTTTTTCTTTTAGGTCCCTATCTTCGGGAGGCTCTTCCGATAGCTCGACTATCAGACCCATAGCGGGACGGACACACCAAGGAGACAAGAAGCTTTGGCATACAAGGGAATTCTCAGGTGGTCTCTGATAATGATCGTTATACCTGTTTTACATACCCGCACGCAGCTCGCTCTTGGTCAGGACGTGTCAAACAGTCCTATTCTGCTTATCGCACTACTTGTACACATACGCCTTGGTGTGTTATTCAAATAACAATGGAAAATAATGTATAGCGTCAGCCTACTATTACATTTCTCTATGCTTTTCCTTTACTGTTTATTTATTACAAATTGCACCCGTACATTTTGGTACGTTCAGTTTGCCAGGGGCTTCTGTGTACCCCATAACGTGGCAAGAAAAGTCCGAACACTTTCGACAGTGCGGCACCCCGAACTTATAGCATTATATGCATCAGCTCCAAATCATGTCTTGGGTCAATAGTTGGGTTTGCCCGGCTCCTATGTTTTGGTACCTTACATTCTGCTATATCGGCTAAGGTAGCACAGGGAGAACTACTGCGATTGTGTCCCGGTTCTTCCGGATGAGCACCTCAGTAGAGAAAGCCGAAAACTGACTGTCATCATGCGGTGAGAGCTGGTCGTTGTTCGAGAGGTTTGAAATCCTTAAAGATTTTTTCCGCTTCAGGCGAGGAATCGTCCTTGTCCGATTTAGGCGTACATAGCGCCTCAAGTTCGGCCTTCCGAATACTAGGGACTTCGCCAAAATTTAAAATTGTAGACTTCTATGGCTAAGTGAGAGTGATAAAGCTGTATAGTCCGATTGCCTTGTTCGTTGCGCTAAACACCTCCTTAAAGGAGCAAAAATTTGGATAGAGACTGTTTAGATTTATCCCGAACACCCCAGTACTAGTTACATGGGGGCAGAAGCCGACGACTGGCCAACTCTCAAATTTTATAAACATCCGCACAAAAGGTAATATTTTAAATCAACAAACATTATATAGCGCACATGAACTCGTCTTCATATTAGAAGATCACATGAGTACATTTATTTAAACATTACATCCTTAGCACATTCATTCGCCACAAGGCGGGTGTCAGTGTCAAAACCGGCGGATCTCGGGTAGGGGGTCCCGATCTGTGCGTCTAAGGCTAATGGTAACAGGAGGCAAGGGACACAATGTTTACCCAGGTTCAGACTCTCTCGATGGAGGTAAAACCCTACTTCCTGCTTGATTGATATTGATTATATGGGTGTTACATGAGTTGATCTACCACGAGATCGTAGAGGCTAAACCCTAGAAGCTAGCCTATGATGATTATGATTCTGTCTCTAAGGACTAAACTCTCCGGTTTATATAGACACCGGAGAGGGCTAGGGTTTAAATGGAGTCGGTTACAAAGAAGGAAATATAATATCCGAATCGCCAAGCTTGTCTTCCACGCAAAGGAGAGTCCCATCCGCACACGGGACGAAGTCTTGAGTCTTGTATCTTCACGGTCCAAAAGTCCGGCCAAAGTATATAGTCCGGCTGTCCGGATACCGCCTAATCCAGGACTCCCTGAGTAGCCCCTGAACCAGGCTTCAATGACGATGAGTCAGGCGCGCAGTTTGTCTTCGACATTGCAAGGCGGGTTCCATCACCGAATACTCCAAAGTACTTGTTGTAACGAACAGTGTCCGGCTTCCCATCAATGTTGTACTCCTCAGCTTCTGTGCTTCAATAATGACCATCTCCACGTGTCGAGCGAATATGAGGAGCCGGGGCATTTTTGCATTTGCCTCCCCGGTCCTGTAAGCAAAAACTATCTATTTGAAGGGACGGGGATTCTCAGATCCAAACTCCATCTTCTTCCCTTGAGCGAGCACCCGACAGAGCGCGCCCAGAAAGAATCATTCCGGCATGGCCGATCGTCGCAGCTCCTCCTCTCGCTTCATTCATTCCGGCGTCCTTTGTCAAGATTATTTACCTTGATATTTCTGAGCAGGAAGTGAGGAGGGCCGTAGAAGGATTCTCCAGCCCCTTCCCTCAGCCAGAGGACCCCGGAAGGGCCTTCGATCCAGGACTCGAAGAAGACCCGGATATGACTATGGAGCTTGTCAACTGGACATTTTATCAGTCGAGCTGCGATGGCGCCTTAGTGGCTATTATTGCCGACTATCCCGGACTGCTACCTGCATCGCGTGTAAGCAAAGCCAAAAAAAAACCTATCCTCTGAAGAGGAATCCTTTCTGATGTCATGCCTAATGACTGGAATATCATATTTTTGTAGAGACGACAGTCGGAATGCGACGCCGAGCCCCTAGGGGCTCATCGGCAAAGAGCGTCCGAATCAGGCAGGTTTAAGAGGAAGGCGGTTAGGGCCGAAACGCCGCTACAGAGGTATGGTAAAAACCTTCTCTTTGATTATCGTGTTTGAAATGTGACAACATCCTTTGTGTCCTGGCAGAAAGAGGAGTAGCCAGACTATATCCGGAGATCCTGCCAATCACGCCTCCACCAGCCGGATTCCAGGACCGACTTCGAGGGAGGAAGCGGCCACGGGGCCGATGCTGAATTGTCCTCCGACAGAGGATGCGGATATGCTCTCCTCCACGAATTCCGAGGTAGAGAGTGCTATGAATCACCGGCGCTGACGGGTCGTACTTTGCAACAACATCTTTTCCGAAGAGGCATTTAATGCCTTCAATTCGGGAGACGCATACCTCCGAGCTACTCAAGGCGGGCTTGCCCGTGCGACGGACCAGTATGCCAAAGACATATGGGTAAGAAAATTTGATAAGCATGTATAGCAGTAGCCCCTGAGACTTGAAACGGTTGGAACAACTGTTTTAAGGATCAATTTATGCAGAGGTCCTTGTAGATAACAATGAACAATTGTCTCGAGAGTTGGAGGAGTGCAAGACCCAGCTGAGGGCCATGGTTACCAAGCTAGAGGAATCCCAGAAGGCCTCATTTGGTAACATTTGTCTCAATTGTATGGAAGTGTACCAGTTAGTAAGTGGCTTGTGTGATAAGTCTAATAGAAAATTCTGCAGACAATCCCGGGGTGAATCCAGAGGTCGTAGGAGGTGACGAGTCACATCTCCAAAGGCAGCTGAAAGCTGGAGAGTGTGTTCTTATGCAAGTTACGCAGGAGAAGAACAATCTTAAAGATGCCAATGTCCGGCTGGGCGTCGAATTAGGAGATGTTCACGCTCAGCTGGCGGACTCCGTGAAGGAGAACAGAAGGCTCCGTCGCGGCATTTATGGTGAGTGCCTAGACGAATTGTAGGGCAGCTCGGCGAGGAAGCATATTGAAAGAGTTTATATCTGTAGGTATGCTGATGGGCCGTCCTGAAGAGGAGATTCCCGCATCCGCAGGTGATCTACTGCAAGACCGCTCACAACTGCACGAGCGAGCTCGGCAGGTGATGCAGGGTATTGCCTAGGCCTTGTGGCCATCCACTTCCCTGCCACAAGGCATGGAGGAGGTCGTGGATATGCTCCAAGGAGCACGACGCCGCTTCTGATTGTGGAAGATGTTAGCCTGCCGGCAAGGTGCAAGAGAAGCCCGGGCTATGGTGAAGATGCGCTACACCAAGCTTGACCCGAACCATATGGCCAAAGTCGGACCAGCGGGGCCAGATGGGCAAGAAATTCCCGTGAGTCTGGTGTATGACCAGGTAGCGTTAGCCGCAAAGTATTCCCAACAGGATTGTAAGCTAGATAGCCTGTTGGATGGTATAGAGGTTGAATAATAATCAGTCCAAATGACTGTGTAATTCGATAGACATAAGTAGCCCCTAGCCGGATTAAAATCATTTGTCATGGCGGACCTTTTCGCTTCAGCCCCCGAATCCGACAGTCTGGAGTGTATTCGAATACCCGCTCAGTTATGCAGAACTGGCGTATGCGTGGAAACCAGGCGTAGGGGTCATAAGTGCTTGAACAGACAAGTACCCAACTAGTTATGTTATATTACATGGATAGTAAGAAATATCTTCCAGGGAGAATAGTTCCTCTAGGGGTTCCTTTCCCTGGGTGTGCATGCATCAATGTACATGTCCGGACTGCGAACAAAGACGCAGGATAAAAAACTTCTGGGGGTTCACGTTGTGATAAATGAAAAAGAACATCTTTTGTTCACCGACCGAATATTCCCTTAAGAACTCTAGCTTTCGGCTTCACCCAGTCTGAGGTACACATCCGGCTCAATCGGCAGTAACAATCGCAGAGGTGCTCCCCTTATGCCCTAGCCGAATTAACGGGAATGTAGGGCATAAATACAAGAGCCAGGCAACCCAGCATGGCCACATCTTAAGTCATATCGATGCATATAATGGTGAAGAAAAGGCACATATGGAAAAAGAACGCATATGTGATAAGCAAGAAGCCATGAAAGCAATTATATTTAGCTTCCGTATAGGGAGCCCCCAGGTATGACTTACACACATAGTGCGTTCGGAGCGATCCGAGCATCCGCACAGTTTTGAGTAATTTGTGTGAAGAATGAAAAAGAACGAGAAAGGAAAAAAGGGGAGGAACATAATGAAAAAGGAGTGGTAAGGAGACGAACACTGAGTTCAGCGTTAGGCGTAGAATCTCCGGAGTCTGGCCGCGTTCCATGGGTTCGGCTCGAGTCTGTTATCGCATGCATTACGTATTGGTACGCTCCTCCAGTGAGAACTTTGTCAATAACAAAGGGACCCTCCCACTTAGGTTTGAGCTTGTCCTTCTTCTTCTCCGGTAGGCGTAGAACGAGTTCGCCAATATTATCAGTTTTGGCCCGCACTTCTCTGCTTTGGTACCGTCGAGCCTGCTGCTGATAGAATGCGGAATGGGCCTTTGCGACATCGCGCTCCTCCTCCAGGGCATCTAAGTTGTCCTTCCGGTCTAGCTCGGCTTCCTTCTCTTCATACATGCGTACGCGAGGTGAATCATGTATTATATCGCAGGGTAGTACTGCTTCTATGCCGTATACCATAAAAATGGTGTGTATCCGGTGGTGCGATACGGCGTGGTCCGCAGCCCCCAGAGTACGGAGTCGAGCTCCTCGACCCAGTGCGTGTCTGATTCAGTCAAGGAACGCACTAGTCTGGGTTTGATGCCGCTCATGATGAGACCGTTTGCATGTTCGACCTGGCTGTTTGTTTGGGGATGGTAGACGGAGGCATAATCGAGCTTAATGCCCATGTTGTCGCACCAGGTTTTCACTTCATCGGCTGTGAAGTTTGAGCCATTGTCAGTGAGGCTGCCGTGGGGGACGCCATATCGGTGTATGACCCCGGATATGAAGTCTATCAATGGTCCGGATTCGGCCGTTTTGACTACTTTTGAGAGCCAAGTGATGGGGATTGTTTGGAGAGCGGTAGGGGGCATGTGGCTCTGATTGACAAAGAGCTGGCAACCGACGTAGTGTTGAACAAGGTCTTGTGCGTCTGCTCGGGCTTTAGGCCAATAAAAGCCTGTGCGGAAGGCCTTGCTGACAAGTGCCCGAGCCGCAGTGTGGTGTCCGCCGAGTCCGGCATGGATTTTAGCCAAGAGCTTCCGCCCTTCCTCTTCGGAGATGCATCTTTGGAGCACTCCGACCGCGCTTTTCTTGTAGAGTTCCCCCTCATGGACCTTGTAGGCTTTGGAACACCGCATGATGCAACATGCTTCAATTTGTTCCTCGGGGAGCTCCTCCCTATTTAGGTAGGCCAAGAAAGGCTCGGTCCACGAGGCAATTACAGCCATGATTTCGTGGGCCAAAGGTGTTCTTTCAGTGGCGGAGCCTCCAATTACGTCTGATGGTTCGGAGTCTGGGGGTGTATCGGGTCCGTGCTAGTGTTGCCGGACTCCCCTTCCCATACCACTGATGGCTTGAACAGCCTTTCTAGGAATATGTTAGGTGGTACAGGGTCGCGTTTAGCACCGATGCGTGCGAGGATATCCGCCGCTTGATTGTTTTCTCAAGCCACATGGTGGAATTCGAGCCCCTCGAACCGAGCTGACATTTTGAGGACAACATTATGATAGACCACCATTTTCGGATCCTTGGCATCAAAGTCTCCATTTATTTGTGATATTTCTAGGTTTGAATCCCCGCACACCTCCAGGCGTTGAATGCCCATAGAGACTGCCATCCGAAGACCATGCAACAGAGCCTCATATTCGGCTGCGTTGTTGGAGTCTGTGTATAATATTTGGAGTACGTATTGGACCGAGTCTCCGGTGGGAGAAGTCAGGACTACACCTGCTCCCAATCCGGCCAGCATTTTAGAGCCGTCGAAGTGCATGATCCAGTTAGAGTATGCGCCATACTCTTTAGGGAGTTCGTCTTCTGTCCATTCGGCGACAAAGTCAGCCAGTACTTGCGATTTGATGGCCCGCCTTGGTTTGTATGTTATGTCGAACGGAAGGAGCTCGATGGCTCATTTAGCAATCCGGCCTGTAGCGTCGCGGTTATTTATTATGTCGTTGAGTGGTACTTCAGGGGCCACCTTGATCGAACACTCTTGGAAGTAGTGTCGTAGCTTCCGGGATGCCATGAAGACCGCGTATGCTATCTTTTGATAGTGTGGGTGTCGGGATTTGCATGGGGTGAGGACCATGGATACGTAATATACCGGCTTTTGGAGCGGGAATTTGTATCCGTCAGCCTCTCGTTCAATGACAAGCACTACGCTTACAACTTGATGTGTTGAAGCTATGTACAATAGCATAGGTTCGCCAGTATTTGGCGCTGTTAGGACTGGATTACTGGCCAATGAGGTCTTTATTTCGTCCAGTCCGGCTGAGGTTGCATCCGTCCACACGAAGTGTTCGGTGCACCGAAGAAGGCGGTAAAGAGGTAATGCTTTTTCTCCTAATCGGGAGATAAAGCGGCTTAGGGCAGCCACACATCCAGCTAGTTTCTGGATATGCTTGAGGTCTGTAGGGATAGCCAACTGTGACAGAGCTCGGATTTTTGCCGGATTCACTTCAATTCCTCTATTGGAAAAAATGAAGCTGAGCAGCTTCCTAGAGGGCACGCCGAAAACACATTTTTCCGGGTTTAGCTTGATGTCGTATGTCCGGAGCTTATCGAACATAAGCCTCAAGTCGTCTATTAGGGTTTCGACGTGTCTTGTTTTTATGACCACGTCGTGCCTCCACTGTTTACTGATTTGCTTCTCCAGGCATATTTGAATCATGCGTTGATAGGTTGCGCCGACATTTTTAAGCCCGAAAGGCATAGTGTTGAAGCAGAAAGGACCATATGGCGTGATGAAGGCCGTTGCAGCTTAGTCGGACTCTGCCATCTTTATTTGATGGTATCTAGAGTATGCATCGAGGAAACACAGTGAGTCGTGTCCTGCGGTCTCATCGATGATTTGGTCGACGCGAGGGAGAGGGAAGGGATCCTTGGGGCAAGCCTTGTTGAGGTCTTTGAAGTCGACGCATAGGCACCAGGATTTGTCCTTCTTTGGTACCATTACCAGGTTTGCCAACCAATCCAGATGCCTGATATCTCTGATGAATCCGGCCTCAAGTAGCTTGGCTAGCTCTTCTCCCATGGCTTGCCGTTTAGGCTCTAAGAAGCGCCTAAGAGCCTGTTTGACTAGCTTGTATCCTTTTAGTATGTTGAGGCTGTGTTCGGCCAGCTCGCGTGGGATGCCCGGCATGTCCGAAGGATGCCAGGCAAAAATGTCCCAATTCTCATGTAGGAATTCGCGTAGTGCGGCGTACATTGTGGGGCTCAACTGTGTCCCAATGGAAGTTGTCTTCGTGGGGTTCGTTGGGTGGACCTGGAATTTAACTATCTCGTCTGCGGGTTTAAATGATGTGGACTTGGGTCGTTTGTCGAGTATCACGTCGTCCCTGTCCACTGTGGTGCGCAACATTGTTATTTCTTCGGCCGCTAGGGCTTCAGATAATGCCTCCAGGGCAAGTGCTGCAGTTTTGTTTTCAGCACGGAGTGCGACGCCCGGGTCACTGGCTAGAGTGATGATTCCATTGGGTCCGGGCATTTTAAGCTTCATGTATCCGTAATAGGGTATAGCTTGAAAGCTTGCAAATGTGTCCCGTCCTAAAAGGGCGTGGTATCCGCTGCTGAAAGGAGCCACTTGGAATGTGATTTCTTCGGACCTGTAATTCTCCGGGGTGCCGAATACTACATCGTGTGTGATTTTTCCCACACACCGTGCCTCCCGACTAGGGATGGTTCCCCTGAAGGTTGTGCCTCTCTGCTCAATGCGAATTTTGTCCATTTCCATCTTGCTGAGTGTTTCTTCATAGATCAAGTTTAGTCCACTTCCGCCGTCCATGAGTACTTTAGTGAGCCGAAAGCCGTCCACGATTGGGCTAAGGACCAATGCGGCAGGTGCCCAGACTGTCTAGAATTGGGGTTCATCGCTAGCACTGAAAGTTATAGCAGTGTCATTCCACGGGTTTATTTTTGCCACGTGGTAAATTTCGGCGAGATTTCGATGGGCTCGCTTGCGCCTATTATTTGAGGCGAAAGTCTCAAAGACTATCAGTACCATATTGTTTTCTTTGGTGGGATGTTGTTCTGCTTTATGGCTTATGATGACCCACAAGTGTAGGGGATCAATCATAGTCCTTTCGATAAGTAAGAGTGTCGAACCCAACAAGGAGCAGAAGGAAATGATAAGTGGTTTTCAGTAAGGTTTTCTCTGCAAGCACTGAAATTGTAGATGATAGATAGTTTTGTGATAAGATAAATAGTAACGAGTAATAAGTAAATAAAATTAGTAAAGTGCAGCAAGGTGGCCCAATCCTTTATGTAGCAAAGGATAAGCCTGGACAATTTCTAATAATAAGAAAGTAGCTCCCAAGGACACATGGGAATTATCGTCAAGCTAGTTTTCATCACGTTCATATGATTCACGTTCGGTACTTAGATAATTTGATATGTGGGTGGACTGGTACTTGGGTACTACCCTTACTTGGACAAGCATCCCACTTATGATTAACCCCTATTGCAAGCATCCACAACTACAAGAGAAGTATTAAGGTAAACCTAACCACAACATTAAACATATGGATCCATATCAGCCCCTAACGAAGCAACGCATTAACTAGCAACCCATCATCTACTTATTAGTTCCCCATGTCTTCCTCTAGGCCCAAGTAATGGTGAAGTGTCATGTAGTCGATGTTCATATAACACCACTGTCGGTGTTCAAGGAACGGGGGTACCCAGACTTGCCTGCCTGCGGCCTGCAGCATGGCTCAAGGAGTGGCCCAGTAAGGCCCATCTTCGTCAACACAAGCTCAAGACCCTCGCGAGGGGCCAAGCCTCACGGGGCGAACGACATGAACCTTCCTCAGGCGCAGCCTCGTCAGGCTGGCTCGCGAGGAGGCGGAGAGATCAAGGCGGGGTACCTCACGAGGTGCCCGTGACGCAAGCCATGATGACCGAAGCCAGGCGGGCGCCAGGCGGGTGTCGGCCTGGGCAGTGTCCTTGTTTCCCCTTCGGTGCAAAGGGGGCAAGCACAGGCCAAGGCATCAGGCAAAGGTTACCGTTTCGGTGCAACAAGACCAAGACCAGCAGAATGGCAGGATGGAGGTCATCGTGGAGCCAGGAAGGCATCATCGTTAGAGCCTTTGGCAGGCGAGGACTAACTTTAGTCAGGATAATTGTACTAGATGTTCCCCTTCAAAATGGCCAATTGTTGGCGCCCTTCCCGCTCAATATTTGGGAAGAGGACTAGGGCCTTGCTCTATAAATAGGGCTAGCTACCATAGCATAGGGGCATCTGGAATCGACCCCTCCAAAGGGGCAACACCACCACAAGAACTCCTCCCCTCGCGAGGCTGTTCTTCCCTTGTATTGTTCATCATCAGCCCCTGAGGCAATCCACACTCCACACACTGGAGTAGGGTATTACACCACAATGGTGGCTTGAACCAGTATAAACCTTGTGTCCCTTGTGTTGTTCTTCGTGTAGCCTAGATCCTTTGCGAGGCGACGAGACGTGAGCCGGTAGGGGGAGTGATCTCCGCGTGCACCCCAGAGTTCGAACCTTAAGGGTCTGCCGTAACCCGCCGACATTTGGCGCGCCAGGTAGGGGTGCACCGGAATCACGCCTTCCGCCATCTGCATTTTGCTGTCCGTCGCATCCATGTCTGACGCTCGTCGGGCCCGCGCCGAGTGCCGAGCTGCTCTCACCACCCGCATCGCCCAGATGGCGCCCGTCGGCGGATGTCCCCGTTGTTCCCCGTCGCCTGCCGCCAACGCCGCCACCGGCCCGGCGGGGAACGACCAGCAGGCCTCGTCCCTACATCCTTCGGTGCGGCGAGAAGGCCGCACCGCCACCCCGTCGCTGACTCCAGCCGGTTCATCGTCCCATGCTTGTCGCGCCCCCGCGGACGCGCACGCCGCGCCGCTCCTGGCGCGAGAGCTCCTGCACTACCGCCCCGTTGACGACCTCTACGAGGATTGGCTCGCCCGCATCACCGAGCTCATCAGCACCGCAGGGGGCTCTCCAATGCCCTCTCTCTCGCTGCCTCGCCCTCCATCCTATGCAGGAGGCATGGATCAGGAGGTGCCTCTGCCACCTCCTCCCCAAGAAGGCTCCCTGGCCCCAAGGCGCGCGGCTCCGGGACGAGACCCACTGCGTCCTGTGCCCGCGCGACAAGAAAATAGCTGCCAAGAGATCCCTCGTCCCCAAGAAGTTGCTCGCGTGCTCCCTGCACCGGCACGTCATGACCGTGCTCCTGCTCCAGCGCGCCAAGACCCCGCGCTGCTCCTGGAGGCAGCGCGCGGAGACCTCCAAGATCAAGCCCTTCGTCACCCAAGGCCTCTTGTGGCCACTGCGGGCTGCCGTGCCTTCACCGCCGAACTGCGTAGTGTAGCTTGGCCAGGCAAGTTCAAGCCCGATCTGCCTCCACGCTACAATGGCACGGCGGATCCTGCGGAGTTCCTCCAGCTCTACGAGTTGGGCATCGAAGCCGCCAACGGGGACGAGAAGGTCATGGTGAACTGGTTTCCCATGGCGCTCAAGGACGGTGCCCGCACCTGGCTCCTGAACCTGGCTCCTGGCACGATTTCCTCTTGGGATGAGATGCGCACTCGCTTCAACGCCAACTTCCAAGGCACTCGCGACCGGACCCCGGCCATGAGCGACCTGCGCCGCATCAAGCAACAGCCGGGAGAGACCCTGCAGAAGTACATCCAGCATTTCAACAATGCTCGCCTCAAGATCCCCAGGGTGACTAAGGAAGCCATCATCTCAGCCTTCTCCGACGGTGTGCGTGACATCAAGATGAAGGAGGAGCTAGCAATCCATGAGGACCCGTGCACATCCCTGGAGCTGTTCAACTTGGCGACCAAGTGCGCCAGAGCTAAGGAAGGGCGTCTCTCCCTCCTCGAGCTTCCGGCTGCCGACCCAGAAGAGAAGAAGCCCAAGGTCAAGGATGTGAAGCACAAGGGGGCTGTTGTGCTTGCAGTAGAGCCAGACACCAAGTGAGGCAGGGATCAGCCTGAGTCATCCAAGGGCAGCCGGTACTGCGTGTACCATGACCTCCACACCCACAACACCAACGAATGCCAAGAGCTCAGGGCTGTGCGAGATGGGCGTATCGGCCGACGCCTCAAGCGCAACGACCGGGGCTATGGCCGAGGAGGAGGAAGAGGTGGAGGACGATGGGAAGACCGTGGCCCTCGCCAGGGGTGTCGTGACCAACCTCGCGAGGACCGCTGGCAGGACCAGCCTTGCGAGGGAGGCTGGAGGGATCAGCCTCGTGAGGACCGCCCTCAGGGCAACGCAGGCCTCCCTCCTCTGCCGCCACCGCCGAGGAGGAATGTAGACCATCATCAGGATGAGGGGGTTGGGGGCTTCCAGGAGCCGCGTGCAATCTCTTTCATCCTAGGCGGTGCTCAGGCCCCAGCCTCTCAGCGCATCTTCAAACAGTTTGCTCTCGAGGTGAATGCAGTCCTCCCCAAGCTTGAGGCCACGCGCCCTCTCAGGTGGTCAGCGTGTGCTATCACGTTCAGCTCAGCGGATCAGCTCAAGTGCGCAGCCACGGCCAGAGTCCTCCTGATGCTTTGCTCCCCAGTCATCAGCAATGTGCAAGTCACCAGGACCCTCATCGATGGCGGAGCGGGACTCAACATCCTGTCTGTCGAGACATTCAACAATCTCCAAGTGCCATACGATCAGCTTCAGCCAACCAAGCCTTTCTCAGGAGTCACTGATGGTTCCACCATTCCGATAGGGCAAGTTCGCCTTCCTGTCACCTTTGGGCAGCACAACAACTACCGCACCGAGCTTATAGACTTCGACATCGCCCACATTCGCCTGCCATACAATGCCATCCTTAGGTACCCAGCTCTGGCCAAGTTCATGGCAGTGACTCATCACGGCTACAATGTCCTCAAGATGCCAGGAAGCGGTGGAGTCATCACGGTGCCTTGTGAGGAGAGGGATGCAGTGTGTTCTCTTGAGCATGCTTTTCAAGCCGCAGCAATCGAAGACCCAGATCACAAGAGCGGAAGACTTCCCGAGGCAGTCCCTAAGAAGAAGAAGGCATCACCCGGTCCGGACCCTCGGGAGGCAGGCCCCTCCAATGGCGTTGTGTCAGGATCCGCGCCCGATCAAGGGGCGCCTCCTTCTATCGCATAGGAAGGCGCGCCCATCGCCCTCCTCGGGCAAGGCTCGGGGACTCTCTCCTAGAGGGCCACCGACTTTGCCAAGGTCACGAGGGAGGCGCTCGGGCACCACTTGGAGGCGTGCTTCAAAACACGTTTCCCCCAGGAAGGAACAAGGCAAGGAGGGCCAAGCCCTTGGGAGTTCATCGCAAGAAGCATTCAGGAGCTGCAGGAGTCAAGAGTCATGAGTGGCAGCTGAGGGAGTCCTGGATAAGGGGGTATCTGGACAGCCGGACTGTATGCATCGTCCGGACTATAGAAGCGTCAAGATAAAAGACTCAAGACTTCGGCTCGTGTTCGGATGGGACTCTCCTTTGCGTGGAAGACAAGCTTGGCAATCCGGATATTATGTTTCCTTCCTTGTAACCAACTCCATGTAAACCCTAGCTCTCTGGTGTCTATATAAACCGGAGAGGATGGTCCTTAGAAGGCCGATCACAATTACAATCATACCATCATAGGCTAGCTCTTAGGGTTTAGCCTCTACGATCTCGTGGTAGATCTACTCTTGTACTACACATATCTTCAATATTAGTCAAGCAGGAAGTAGGGTTTTACCTCCATCGAGAGGGCCCCAACCTGGGTAAACATTGTGTCCCTTGCTTCCCGTTACCATCAGCCTAAGACGCACAGATCGGGATCCCCTACCCGAGATCCGCCGGTTTTGACACCGACATTGGTGCTTTCATTGAGAGTTCCTCTGTGTCGTCGCTGCAAAGGCTCGATGGCTCGTCTTGCTGTCAAGGACGACATCACCTCTAAGGGAGCGCTGGTTGTAGGTCAGACTCTCTGGCTTGGCGGCTTCATTATGACCGCCCCATCGGCTGTCGCACCGACGATGGCCTCTCGGGTCATCACACATAACCTTCACGCCAATTCGGAGCTTGCCGAACAGATGGATCCAATAGAACTCTCCTCTCTTAACGAGCTCTTGGATCGCATTGCCGCTTTGGGAGTCGCTACGGACTACGACCGGATTGGGCTTAAACCCGACCAGAGGGACATTAGATCCCCGTCGGCCACCCATGAGATAGCGGCAGTGGAGGAATCACACGTGGGTTGTCCCTCAACTTTGAGGACGAATTATGTACGGATCACCGAACTCAGTGAGCCGAACACCCACCCAAAGGAAGACATGACCCAGGTCCCGGACTTAGAATCGGGCGTTGGGCCGAAGGGATTTTGTAATACTCCAGATCCCGAACTGTCGGGCTCGGTACTTCCCATTCCCCCGGGTGTCAGATCGGATCAGAATCCGGATTCAGCCAACGACGCCCGCTCGGACCTAAACCGTCTCTCCTATATCAGGCAGAAGCCCCAGGAGCCGGTACACCGTTACTTGGCCAGATTTCTCCTTGCTCTTAATAAAGTCAAGGACTGCCACAAGGAGGACATAGTCTCTCTTTTCTGCAGAAACTGCACGAACAAAGGACTCCTTAATGCTATAAGTCGCCGTGACATAGTGCACTTTACGGACTTGGCAACCATAGTACAGAAGTACTGTGCGATGGAAAGTGCCTGGAAAGCCCAAACAGAATTTTGGGATAGTACGGCCCTCACCAGAACCTTTTTCCAAACTAAATGGTCGAACTCTCGTAAGTTGACCAACTCAATTCCCAAGAAACCAAAACCCGCCCCAGGACGTGGAACCGTATTGGAATAATGGCTCAACGGGCCGTGTAAGCTTCACAGCACGCCGGATGCAACGCCGAACCACAGCCTTAGAGCATGTTGGATACTCTGGCAGGTAGCTAAGAGTGGCGAGGATCTCCTCGAGAGCCATAAAGCATAACCACATCCCGCCAGGGAACGCAATACGGTACTGACAGTCTTCAAGACCTTTGCCTCAAACAATAGGCACAAGCGAGCGCATCAAAGCTCCGCTAAAATTTGCCATGTGGCAAAAATAAATCCGTGGAACGACACTGCTATAACCTTCAATGCCAGTGACGAACCCCAATTCCAGTCCATCCGGGCGCCGGCCGCTCTGGTCCTCAGCCCAATAGTGGACAGCTTTCAGCTCGCTAAAGTACTCATGGACGGCGGAACCGGATTAAACCTAATCTACGAAGAAACACTCAAGAAGATGGAGATTGACAAAAGCCGCATTGAACAAAGTGGCACAACCTTCAGGGGAATTATCCCTAGTCGGGAGGCACGTGTGTGGGGAAAATCACACTCGATGTGGTATTCGGCACCCCAGAGAATTACAGGTCCGAAGAAATCACCTTCCAAATGGCTCCTTTCAATAGCGGATACCATGCCCTTCTAGGGCGGGACGCATTTGCAAGCTTTCAAGCCATACCCCATTATGGGTATATGAAGCTTAAAATGCCCGGACCCAATGGAATCATCACTCTAGCTAGTGATCCGGACGTCGCACTCTGCGCCAAAAACAAAACCACATCACTAGCCTTGGAAGCACTATCCGAAGCCCTAGCGGCAGAAGAATTAACAGCGCTGCACGCCACCATGGACAGGGATGACGTGATACTCGATAAGCGACCCAAGTCCACCTCATTCAAACCCGCAGATGAGATAGTCAAATTCCAAGTCCACCCAATGGACCCCATGAAGACAGCTTCCATCGGGACACAGTTGAACCCTGCTATGGACGCCGCACTGTGCGACTTCTTACGCGAGAATTGGGATATCTTCGCCTGGCACCCATCAGACATGCGGGGCATCCCACGTGAATTGGCCGAACACAGCCTTAACATACTGAAGGGATACAAACCTGTTAAACAGACCCTGAGGCAATTTTCGGAGCCCAAACGGCAAGCCATGGGGGAGGAGCTAGGCAAGCTACTTGAGGCCGGATTCATCAGAGATATCAGACATCCGGATTGGCTGGCGAACTTGGTAATGGTACCAAAGAAGGACAAATCCTGGCGCCTGTGCGTCGACTTCAAAGACCTTAACAAGGCTTGCCCCAAGGATCCCTTTCCCCTCCCTCGCATCAATCAAATCATCGATGCCACAGTTGGACACAACTCGCTGTGTTTCCTCGACGCATACTCTGGATACCATCAAATAAAGATGGCAAAGTCCGACCAAGATGCAACATCTTTCATAACGCCATATGGCCCTTTCTGCTTCAACACTATGCCTTTCGGGCTTAAGAATGCCGGAGCAACCTATCAACGCATGATTCAAACATGCCTGGAAAAGCAAATCAACAAAACTGTGGAGGCATACATGGACGACGTAGTCATAAAAACAAGACACGTCGAAACCCTAATAGATGACTTGAGGCTTACGTTCGACAACCTACAAACATACACATCAAGTTGAATCCGGAGAAATGCGTTTTCGACGTCCCCTCCGGAAAATTGCTGGGCTTCATAATTTCCAATAAAGGAATTGAAGCTAATCCGGCAAAAATCCGAGCTTTGTCGTAGTTGGCTATACCAACAGACCTCAAACATATCCAGAAACTAGCTGGATGCGTGGCTACTTTAAGCCGCTTTATCTCTAGGTTAGGAGAAAAGGCATTGCCTCTTTACCGCCTTCTTCGGCGTACCGAACACTTCGTGTGGACGGATGCAGCCGCGGCCGGACTCGATGAAATAAAGACCTTATTGGCCAATAATCCAGTCCTAACAGCGCCAAATATCGGCGAACCTATGCTGCTGTACATAGCTGCAACACATCAAGTTGTAAGTGCGGTACTCGTCGTCGAACGAGAGGTTGACGGATACAAATTCCCGCTACAGAAGCCAGTTTATTACGTATCCATGGTCCTCACCCCATGCAAATCCCGATACCCACACTATCAAAAAATAGCATACATGGTCTTCACGTCATTGCGAAAGCTATGACACTACTTTCAAGAGTGTTTGATTATGGTGGCCTTCGAAGTACCACTAAACGATATAATAAATAACCGTGATGCCCCGGGCCGGATTGCTAAATGGGCCATCGAGCTCCTTCTGTTTGACATAACATACAAGCCTCAGCGGGCTATCAAGTCGCAAGTATTAGCCGACTTCATCGCCGAATGGACGGAAGCCGAACTCCCTAAAGAGTACGGCGCGTACTCTAACTGGATCATGCACTTTGACGGCTCTAAAATGCTGACCAGATTGGGAGCATGCGTAGTCCTGACTTCTCCCATCGGAGACACGGTCCAATACGTCCTCCAAATATTATGCACAGACTCCAACAATGCAGCCGAATATGAGGCTCTATTGCACGGTCTTCGGATGGCAGTCTCTATGGGCATTCAACACCTAGAAGTGTGCGGGGATTCAAACCTCGCAATATCACAAATAAATGGAGACTCTGATGCCAAGGATCCGAAAATGGCGGCCTATCGCAATGCCGTCCTTAAAATGTCAGCTCGGTTCGAGGGGCTCGAATTCCACCATGTGGCTCGAGAAAACAATCAAGCGGCAGATGTCCTTGCCCACATCGGCGCTAAACGCGACCCTGTCCCACCTAACATATTCCTGGAAAGGCTGTTCAAGCCATCTGTGGTATGGGAAGGGGAGTCCGGCAATACCAGCACGGATCAGAATACATCCCCAAATTCCGAACTATCAGACATAATCGGAGGTTCTACCACCAAAATAACATCGTCAGCCCACGAAATAATGGTTGTCATCGCCCCGTGGACTGAGCCTTTCTTGGCCTACCTAAATAGGCAGGAGCTCCCTGAAGACCAAAATGAAGCACGCTGCATTGTCCGGCGTTCTAAAGCTTACAAAGTCCATGAAGGGGAACTCTATAAGAAAAGTGTCACCGGAGTGCTCCAAAGGTGCATCTCCGAAGAGGAAGGGCAGCAGCTCTTGGCTAAAATCCATGCCGGACGGGGTGGGCACCAGGCTGCGGCTCGAGCATTAGTCAGCAAGGCCTTCCGTATAGGTTTATATTGGCCGACAGCCCGAGCAGACACACATGACCTTGTCCAACACTGCATAGGTTGCCAGCTCTTTGCCAATCAGAGTCATATGCCCCCTACCGCTCTCCAAACAATCCCCATAACTTGGCCCTTCGCGGTCTTGAGGTTGGATATGGTTGGACCCCTTAAAGGGGGAAGCCATAAGAAAAAATACTTATTGGTCATGGTTGACAAGTTCACCAAATGGATAGAGGCCAAACTAGTGAAAACGGCCGAGTCCGGACCAGTAATAGACTTTATATCCGGGGTCGTACACCGATACGGTGTCCCCCACAGCATCATCACCGATAATGGCTCAAATTTCACGGCCGATGAGGTGAAATCTTGGTGTGGCAAAATGGGCATTAAGCTCGACTATGCTTCCGTCTACCATCCTCAAACAAATGGCCAGGTCGAACGGGCAAACGATCTTATCATGAGCGGCATCAAACCCAGACTAGTGCGATCCTTGATAGAGTCGGATACTCAGTGGGTCGAGGAGCTCGACTCTGTACTCTGGGGGTTGCGGACCACGCCGAATCGCACCACAAGATATGCACTATTTTTTATATTGTACGGCGCAGAAGCAGTACTACTGTGCAACATAATACATGATTTGCCACGCGTATGCATGTACGAAGAGAAGGAAGCCGAGTTAGATCGGCAGGATAATTTGGATGCCCTGGAGGAGGAGCGCGATGCTGCTAAGGCCCGTTTCGCATTCTTTTAGCAACAGGCTCGACGATGCCAAAGCAGAGAAGTGCGGGCCAAAACTTACAATATTGGTGAACTCGTTCTACGCTTACCTGAGAAGAAGAAGGACAAGCTCGAACTCAAGTGGGAAGGCCCCTTCATCATCGACAAAGTTCTTACCGGGGGAGCGTACCGCTTATGTAATGCGTCTGATAACAGACTCGGGCCGAACCCATGGAATGCGGCCAGACTCCGGAGATTCTACGCCTAGCGCCAAACTCAGTGTTCGTCTCCTTAACCCTCCTTTTTCAATTATGCTCCCTCCCTTTTCCTTTCTCGATCTTTTTCTTTTCACACAGTATTTAATACAGTACGGACTACCGGATTACTCCGGCCACACTATGTGTGTAAGCCTTACCTGGGGGCTTCCTATACGTAAGCTAAATATAAATTACTTTCAGGGCTTTTTGCCCGTCGCACATGCATTTCTTTTTCCATGTGTGCCTTTTCTTCACCATTATATGCATCGCTATGACTTAAGACATGGCCAAGCTGTGTTGCATGGCTCCTGTATTTATGCCCTATGTTCCCATTAATTCGGCTAGGGCATAAGGGGAGCACCTCTGCGATTGTTACTGCCGATTGAGCCGGATGTGTACCTCAGACTGGGTGAAGCCGAAAGCTAGTTTCCTTAAGAGAATATTCGGTCGGTGAACAAAAGATGTCTTCATTTATTATAACATTAATCCCCAGATGTTTTGTATCCTGCGCTCTGGTTCGCAGTCTGGACATGTGCCTTGACACATGCGTACCCAGGGAAAGGAACCCTTAATGGAACTATTCTCCTTGGAAGATGTTTCTTACTAACCATGTAATATAACATAACTAGTTGGGTACTTGTCTGTTCAAGCACTTATGACCCCTACGCCTGGTCTCCACGCATACTCCGGTTTTGTATAACCGAGCGGGTATTCGGAGACACCCCGGACTTTAGGATCCGGGGGCTGAAGCGAAAAGGTCCGCCATGACAAATGATTTTAATCTGGCTAGGGGCTACTTATGTCCGTCGAATTACACAGTCATTTGGACTGATTATTATTCAACCTCTATACCATCCAACAGGCTATCTAGCTTACAATCCTGTTGAGAATACTTTGCGGTTAACGCCACCTGGTCATATACCAGACTCAAGGGAATTTCTTGCCCATCTGGCCCGGCCGGTCCAACTTCGGCCATATGGTTCGGGTCCATCTTGGTGTAGCGCGTCTTCACCATCGCCCATGCTTCTCTTGCACCTTGCCGGCAGGTTGATATCTTCCACAAACGGAAGCGCCGCCATGCTCCTTGAAGCATGTCCACAAGCCCCCCATGCCATTTGGTAGGGAGCTCGATGGCCACAGAGACTGCACAATGCCCTGCATCACCTGCTGAGCTCGCTCGTGCAGTTGTGAGAGGTCCTGCAGTAAATCACCTGCAGAAGCGGGCATCTCCTCCTCAGGGTGACCCATCAGCATTCCTGCAAACATAATTTTTTCAATATACTTCCTTGACGAACTATACTACAGTTCGTTTAGGAACTTACGATAAATGCCGTGGCGAAGCCTTCTGTTCTCCTTCAGCGAGTCTGCCAGCTGCGCGCGGACGTCCTTCAATTCCACGTCCAACCGAACATTGGCATCTTGGAGCATATTCTTATCATGCTTCACTTGCGTAAGAATGCGCTCACCGACCTTTAGTTGCCTCTGGAGATGCAACTCATCATCCCCGCCGCCCTCCAGATTTACTCCGGGGTTGTCTACAGAACTGTCTGCTAAATTTGTCATACTAGCCAGTTGCCAACTGGTGCATTTTCATATAATTCAGATAAATGTTACCATATGAGGCCTTCTGGGATTCCTCTAGCTTGGCAACTGTGGCCCTCAGTTGGGTCTTGCACTCCTCTAGCTCCCGAGACAATTGCTCATTCTTATCTACAAGAACCTGCGCATAAATTGATACTTAAAATTGTTGATTCAACCGTTTCAAGTCTCAGGGGCTACTACTCTACATGCTCATCAAACTTTCTTACCCGTATATCTTTGGTATACTGGACTGTCGCCCGGGCGAGTCCGCTTTGAGCGGCTCGGATGTATGCGTCTCCTGAATTGAAGGCATTAAATGCCTCTTTGGAAAAGATGTTGTTGCGAAGCACGGCCCGTCGACACCGATAATGCATGGCACTCTCTACTTCCGAATTTGTGGCAGAGAGCATGTCTGCGTCCTCTGTCGGAGGACTATGCGGTGTCGGCCCTACGTCCGCCTCCTCCCTCGAAGTTGGTCTTGGAGCCCGACTGGTGGAGGCGTGGTTGGCAGGATCTCCGGATACAGTCTGGATACTCCTCTTCCAGCTAAGATGTAAAAAGGGCATTGTTATACTTCAAATGACAACAAATTACATGACAGGTTGTTTTCTTACCTCTGTAGAGGCGTGTCGGTTCTAATCGCCTTCCTCTTGAGCCTACCCAATCCGGACGCCTGTGGATGACGGGTCCCTAGGGGCTCGGCCCTGCGCTCCGAACGTCGCTTCTGCAAAGGCATGATGTATCAGGGATAAGGCGTGACATCAGGAAAGAATCCGCTTCGGAGGATCGAGTCTTCGGCTTGGCTTACACACGACGAAGGTAACAGTCCGGGATAATCAACGGTGATAGCCACTGGGGTGCCGTCACGGCTTGCCCGATAAAATGTCCCATCAACAAGCTCCACGGCCGCATCTGGGTCTTCTTCGAGTCCCGGATCCAGGGCCCTTTCGGGGTCCTCTGGCTGTGGGCAAGAGCTGGAGATTCCTTCCATGTCCCTCCTCAGTTCCTGCTCAGAAATATCGATGCGGGTAACTTTAGCAAAGAGCGCCACAATAAGTGAAGCGAGGAAATAAATGACGACTTACCCAGTTTGGGGGATTATACATGGAGAATCCGTCCTGCGGTTTGATATGGAGGAAGTCTTCCTTTTCTCCTTTGTATAGGTCGGACAGTATCCTTGCCAGAGCGGTGGGGGAGTCCGGACCCTTACGTCCACAGCGGGTGACATCGTCTGTCCCGTTGTAGTGGCACATGGGATTGCTCCAATATTGAAGCGGTTGCACTCCCCGCATTGTGCATATTGCCATCACCTCGACTATCGTCAGTCTGGATTTGGCCAGTAACTTTATCCTGCTCATCAGGAAATGTACTTCCCTGGAATCCTCTTCTTGGGGGCCTCAGGGGTGTCAGCTTAGACGTGCCCTCGGCGGGGTGTTACTGAACTTGGAGAGTCCTGTCCGGAATGGATCTGGAAGGGGAGCGTCGTCAATGTAAAACCACTCTGAAGCCCAGTTATTTGGTGCCTTCTTGGGAGTACCGGATAGGTATCCGGTCTCAGCGATACGCCATACTTCGACCCCACCCACTTGACATGGGGATTCTCCCTGGTTGCGGGGGACAAGGCAGAACAGCTTCTTCCACAATCCAAAATGAGCCTCGCTGCCTAGAAATAGCTCACAAAGGTCAATGTACCCTGCTATATGCAGTATGGAGGCTGGGGTAAAATTTTGCAACTGGAGGCCGTAGAACTCCAGAAGCCCATGAAGGAACGGATGAATAGGAAACCCGACGCCCCTTAACAGATGCGGAGTTAAGCATATTTGCTCCTCTGGAGACGGATTGGGGGATCTCTCCGCTTGTTCTCCGCCGTTATAGGTGGCCACTCAAGCTCGGACAGGGACCATGAACGCTGGCGGGAGGAGCCCTTGGGTTTGTAACTTTACCAAATGGCCATGGGGAACTGAACACTCTCCCCAGTCCCCCGGCTTGGGGCAAGGGAAGCGAGCAGAAGAGCTGCGACGATTGGCCATGTTGGAATGGTTTTTTCTGGGCGCTCTGTTGGATGCTTGCTCAAGGAGGGAGAGTGAGGTTTGGATCTGGGAATCCCCGTACGGCTAGCCCGAAGGACCGAGGGTGGCAAATGCAAAAATGCCTCGACTCCTCGCATTCGCTCGACACGTGGAAATGGTCATTATTGAAACACTAAAGCCGAGGAGGACAACATTGATAAAGATGCCGGACACTGTTCTTCATGATGGGAACATTGGAGTATTTAGAGGAGGAACCCGCCTTGCAATGCCGAAGACAAGACTGCGTGCCAGACTCATCGTCATTGAAGCCTAGTTCAGGGGCTACTGAGGGAGTCCTGGATAAGGGGGTATCCGGACAGCCGGACTATATGCATCGTCCGGACTATAGAAGCGTCAAGATACAAGACTCAAGACTTCGGCTCGTGTCCGGATATTATGTTTCCTTCCTTGTAACCGACTCCATGTAAACCCTAGCTCTCCGGTGTCTATATAAACCGGAGAGGATGGTCCTTAGAAGGCCGATCACAATTACAATCATACCATCATAGGCTAGCTCTTAGGGTTTAGCCTCTACGATCTCGTGGTAGATCTACTCTTGTACTACACATATCTTCAATATTAGTCAAGCAGGAAGTAGGGTTTTACCTCCATCGAGAGGGCCTGAACCTGGGTAAATATTGTGTCCCTTGCTTCCTGTTACCATCAGCCTAAGACGCATAGATCGGGACCCCCTACCCGAGATCTGCCGGTTTTGACACCGACAGCAGCCGCCGCTTACCCGCCGTAGCTCCCCATCCAGGCGAGGATGGTGGGTTGCGCGTCTGCATCGACGTACCAGGGCTCAACCGAGCCACCTCTCAGGAGTGCTTCTGACATTCACGCGCGGGGTATTGTGAGAGTTCACCTCACAGCTATGTTCGCATGCCTTTTGGCCTGCCGAACGCAGTTGCCGCTCATCAGCGCCTGCTGAGGAGCATTCTGGAGGCTCAGGAGGTCAGGCATTCCGCAGTCCTGGTAGAGATGGAGATGGCCCTTGGAGAGCCGCCTGCGCCCCCGGAGCCTCCTGAGGCTCTTGGGCCTGGGGGCTCGTGAGGACCGGCTTCCACAGCACACGTCGTCCGCTACTTCAGCATTCCTTAGTCTCCAACATCATCAGGTGACATCCTTCGAGTTTCATTTTCAGCTGGGAGCGGCCCCAGGGCTGCATCATTCCCAGGCCGCATGGGTCTGTCCCTGCGGCATATATCTCTTTTGTTCATGATTTTAGGTTACTTTGTTGGGGGCGCCCCTCGGGCAGCATTATCCCCAAGCCACTCGGGCCTATCCCAGCGACATGTATCTTTCTTGCATCTATTCAGGTTGTGCATTTGGCCCACCATGATTATTGCTTGATGCCTGTGATGGCGCCCTTCTTCCCTCATGCCAACCGCTTGCACGTTAAAAGGGGGGTACCTGAGCATCGCGACTCATGGACTCTTACTGGCTCTCCAGCCCTCACCTCCTGGCCTTCTCCACGGCATCGCGACCTGGCATACCAGCGACGGCTGAGCTCGCTCGAGGGCCGGGACCTGAGGACATAGAGCATCGGCATCTAACCAAATTTGCAGGAGCACATTACAAACAAAGGCCCAGAGCCAGGCGCAACCCGCCTTGAGGTAGGGCCTCGTTAGTCCCGCGCTAGCTCACGGGTTCCCAGATACACCTCATCAAGCCCTACCGTGCCAGTCACATGTCAGGGCGGGGCTGTACACGCCCCGGGGGCTCCTCCCGAAGGGTAGCCCCCTCCCACGCACCAGTGGAAGCACCATGCTCCGCGCTGGCTGACGACACTGCCGAGGAGTGGCTATGCCCGTACACATACGAAAGCGCTATGCTCCGTGCTGGTGATAAACAACTGAGGGTGGCCCACCGCCACATCAACCTGAGGGAGCCCAGAGCTCAGTGTTCGGCCCTATCGTAATGCCTCCCCTCGGGAGTGCCACGCGAGGGGGCTGGGCACGGGGGCTACGCCCGCCCGGGCGCATGCCACCCAGCCAGGCCCCTCGGGCCTGGTTCGTCGCGTGCCCCTCCCCGAGCGGAGCCAAGGTACGAAGGCCGTTTGAACGTCAAGGGGGACTCCTGAGCATCGCGACTCAGGAGCCTAACTGGTCACGTAGCCCCTCACTCCTTGGTTCCATCCTAGTTTCGGGTCGGGCCTAATGGCGGTTGAGGTATGCGCGGGGCCGGGCCCTGCCGACATAGAACGGTAGGTCCACTCCTATGCCTCTCCTCCCTACTTGTTGTTCGCGCGTCAAGGGGGACTCCTGAGCATCGCGACTCAGGAGGCTAACTGGTCACGTAGCCCCTCACTCCATGGTCCCGTCCTGGTTTCCAGACAGGGCTAACGGAGGCTGAGGTATGCGCGGGGCCGGGCCCTGCCGACGTAGAACACAGACAAGTAGGAAGGAAAAGAGCAAATCTCAAGGAATTCAAAAGCAAATATTAGAGTCCATAGGTTGTTTTCACAACGCCAAAGACAAGTTTAAACGCCTCCACGAGGCATGATGCATGTTGCAGGAACTAAAACAGGACAGAAGCCGCGAAGGGGTCACTTTCCGGCGGTGCCATCGCTGGTGGTGGAGCTGCGCTGGGTGGCTCCACCTCCCGAAGCCCCAGGGTTGGCAGCATCTCGCCTTGGCTTGGTGTTGAAGGCGCGGAACCTCGCCAGCAGGGCTTCCGCTCGACCCTTCACTGCCTCAGCAGCGGCAGTGGCAAGCTCGCCGCTCGCAGGCTCCAGCAGGCTGTCAAGATCGACGTTGGGGTCGTGAAGATAGATGTGGGTGAAGACACGCGCTAGCGCTGCAGAAGAAAGGACACGCGCCTCGGCCTCGGCCGTGGGGCCAAGGCCGTCCATGGCATCTTAAAGTGCGCGGACCAAGAAGGTAAGCAACTTGGCAAGGCCATCCTCGGCGCCAGCTAGCGGCTTTTCCAGGCCGCCATCATAGAGTGTCTTCAGCGAGGCACGAGCCCTCTCCTCCAGCTGCGCGAAGGCCACACGGTCCATGGCCAGGACCCTCGCCTTGCCGTCCAGCTTGATCCTCTCCGCCTCCAACGCCTGCTCCAGCTTCTCCAACCGACCACGATGTTCATCAAGCTCGGTGTCTCGGTCCTTGACAGCAGCTTCTCTAGTCTTCATCTCCTTCTCCTTCTCCTGGCGGTCACGGACCTCCTCGGCGAGCTCATCGCGTAGGCCTTGCAGCTCACTCTCCAGCGCCTTGCAGCGGCCCCGGACATCCTCAACCTCACCCAAGGCAGCGTCGCGAGCAGACTTGGCTTGGAGGATGGCCTGCTTCTCCTCATCGTAGGCCGTCATGGCCTGGACCTACGCCACTCAAATGGAGGCATCAGAGCGGACCCAGCCAAAGGCCAACTCCAGGCGCCCGGCCACTAGGCGGGGGTCGGCGCCCTAGAGATCTTCTCGCAACCGGTCCAGCTTAGCAGTAGCACGATCCAAGACAGTGGAAGGAGTTGGGGAAACGGCAGTTGTTGGAGTAGGAGGAGAAGACGACAGCATGATCACAACGTCAAGCGTCGGGACCTTCTGAGCACCGGCGGCTACAGCAGTGGCATCGGGTATGGACGCCTCGGGAGTCTCCTGGGCCATGAGGGCTGAGCCTACGCCAGCGCGCCCCGCCTGGCCTTGCGAGGATGACCGGGCAGGGGAGGCTCGAGCCTCGCCACCTCTTTCCCCGCGGATGGAGGCATTGCCCCAGGCGAGGCCTCTAGGGCCCCTTTCAGCCTTTTTGATGCAAGCACCGGCCTAGCCAAAGGATGCGGACGTCAAGCCTTAGTAATAGAAGCGGGAAGCAAAACAAAAATCAAGCACTTACTGGTCATCATTCGCGGACTCAAGCAGCCTCCGGCCAAACTTGAAGCCCGAGAGCCGACTGCTGGGGTCAGCCTCAGGAGACTCGGGAGCAGGGGCGACGTCAGAGGAGTTCAAGCTGGCTTCAGGCCGCCTTGGAGCCGGAGCAGACCCACGGGGAACCAGCCCCGTCCTGTCCTTCCTCAGGACCGGGGGCGAGCTCTCCCCACCTCGCTCATCGCCGCCCTCGTCATCGTCCCGCATGAGGCGGAGGGCGCGGGACCTGCGCTGAGGGAGGGACTTCCCCGACTCTCCGTCGGTCGCCTCGAAGTCGGACTCCTCTTCCTCCACCTCTTCTTCCTCCTCCCTGCCGGAGTCACTGGAAGATACGTTCACCGTCGCCAGAGCCGCCAGATCCTCGGGAACTTCCGCATGCACTAGCCCCTCCTCGTTGAAGGTGGGCATGAAGTTCACCACCTGCTCCCAGTCACCACAAAGGAACAGGGGTACAGGAGCACCCTCCAGTCTCACCACGTCTCCTCCAACCAAGGAATGGAGGACCGCAGCCAGATCTTCGTCGGCCAGGGCTGCGGAGCTCAGGCGGAGGGCGGCATCGGCTTCCCCGAGCCTCCATAGCGGGAGCGAGTGTTCCAGGAACTCCTTCCTGGTGCTCCAGGAACTCCCTCAGGAGCATCGCCCCGGTCAGCTTCGCTGCCGCCAGGTTGCCTGGCCTAAGGTCCGCGTCCATCCTCTTCAGCACCGGCTTCGCGTGAGGATCGACGAGCTCCGCGCGGGACCAAGCGTCAACGGCCTTAGGCTTCCCTGTAGGCAGCACCAACTGAGGGTGGATGCGCCCAACATCCACCATGACCCACTTGCTACGGAAGCCTTTGATCCTCTTCCCGGGCTTCGAGATGGCATTGGAGCTGGAGTATGCGACAAAGCTCGCGCACGCGGAGATGGGGCCTCGAGAAACCCGAAGGTAAAAGTGATGGCGCAGCAAGGCCACCGAGGGCTTTACCCCAACGTGAGCCTCACAATAATAGGTGAAAATCGCCAGAAGGAGAACAAAGTTGGGGTGGAGGTGCAGAGCCTACAAGTTGTATTGGCGAAGAACAGCAAGGAAGAACTCGGAAAAGGGAGGCACCAGCCCAGCGATGATGGCTCTCACGAAGAGCGGGTAGAAGGTGCTCCCCTTGTCTTCAGGCAGGGCGGAGCCGACCTTGAGAACGGCCACCCCCTCGTTGCCCTGCGCCACCATCATCTGGCACATGAGGGCGAGGTTCTTCTTCGACACGTTCGGAGGATCCAGAGCGGGTGAGTACAAGGCCTCGGTTGTAGTGTGGCGAGGCGCCATGGCTTGCCGAAGCTGCGGGACTGGAGCAGATCTGGAGGATTTCGGAAGCAAGAAGGAGGAGAGCGAGAAAGGGGATCTGGGACAAATGACTGGTGAAGGCAAAGAAGGTAAGCCTGGCCCGGGGCTGCCCTTTTGTCAGGTCACACAGTTGCCGAGGCGTCGTGGGAAGCAGGGACGCCCATGTTCAATCAACCGGCCCGCGGCGCCCAAGGCCGCAGGCTGTTGGGGCCCGCGGCGCTTTGCACTTGCCCCTTCGCTTCTCAGCTAAGCCAAGTACGGGCGCGCCTTAGGCCCGGGGGCTACTGTCGGTGTTCTGGGAACGGGGGTACCCAGACTTGCCTGCCTGCGGCCTGCAGCATCGCTCAAGGAGTGGCCCAGTACGGCCCATCTTTGTCAACACAAGCTCAAGACCCTCGCGAGGCGAACGACAGGAAGCTTCCTCAGGCGCAGCCTCGTCAGGCTGGCTCAGAGGAGGCAGAGAGATCAAGGTGGGGTACCTCACGAGGTGCCCGTGACGCAATCCATGACGACCGAAGCTAGGCGGGCGCCAGCCTGGGCAGTGTCCTTGTTTCCCCTTCGGTGCAAACGGGGCAAGCACAGGCCAAGGCATCAGGCAAAGGTTACCGTTTCGGTGCAACAAGACCAAGACCAGCAGAACGGTAGGATGGAGGTCATCGTGGAGCCCAGGAAGGCGTCATCGTCACAGCCTTTGGCAGGCGAGGACCAACTTTAGTCAAGATAAGTGTACTAGATGTTCCCCTTCTAAATGGCAAATTGTTGGCGCCCTTCCCGCTCAATATTTGGGAAGAGGCCCATCGCCTTGCTCTATAAATAGGGCTAGCCACCATAGCATAGGGGCATCTGGAATCGACCCCTCCAAAGGGACACCACCACCACAAGAACTCCTTCCCTCGCGAGGCTGTTCTTCCCTTATATTGTTCATCATCAGCCCTAAGGCAATCCACACACCACACACTGGAGTAGGGTATTACACCACAATGGTGGCCTGAACCAGTATAAACCTTGCGTCCCTTGTGTTGTTCTTCGTGTATCCTAGATCCTTTGCGAGGCGACGAGACGTGAGCCGGTAGGGGGAGTGATCTACGGGCGCACCCCAGAGTTCGAACCTTAAGGGTCTGCCGGAACCCGAAATCCAACAACCACTAGAGGAAAAGACAACATACATCTCAGCAAAATATTGAATGAATACCAAATTCACATGACTACTAATAGCAAGACTTCACCCATGTCCTCAGGAACAAACGTAACTACTGACAAAGCATATCCATGTTCATAATCAGAGGAGCAATAATATGCATAAAGGATCTAAACATATGATCTTCCACCAAATAAACCAATTAGCATCAACTACAAGGAGTAATCAACACTACTAGCAATCCAGAGGTACCAATTTGTGGTTTTGATACAAGATTGGATACAAGAGATGAACTAGGGTTTTGAGAGGAGATGGTGCTGGTGAAGATGTTGATGGAGATTGACCCTCTCCCAATGAGAGGATCGTTGGTGATGACATTGGTGATGATTTCCCCCTCCCGGAGGGAAGTGTCCCCAGCAGAAAATCTCCGCCAGATCCCTAGATTGGTTCCGCCAAGGTTCCGCCTCGTGGCAGCGGAGTTTCGTCCTGTAAGCTTGTCCACGATTTTTTCCAGGGTAAAAGCGATGGTATAGCAGAAGATGGACACTGGAGGCCCACCAGGGGGCCTAGGAGATAGGGGGCGCGCCCTATAGCGGGGGGTGCCCCTGTCTCTTGGACAGGGTGTGGGCCCCTTGGTGTATTTCTTTCGCTCAGAAATTCTTAATAATTCCAAAAGGTTGTTTCGTGAAGTTTCAGGACTTTTGGGGTTGTGCAGAATAGGTTTCCAACGTCTGCTCCTTTTCCAGCCAGAATTCTAGCTACCGGCATTCCCCCTCTTCATGGTAAACCTTGTACAATAAGAGAGAATAGCCATAAGTATTGAGATATAACGTGTAATAACAGCCCATAAAGCAATAAATATTGATATAAAATCATGATGCAAAATGGACGTATCAACTCCCCCAAGCTTAGACCTCGCTTGTCCTCAAGCGGAAGCTGAAATCGAAAAATATGTCCATATGTTTAGAGATAGAGGTGTCGATAAAAATAAAATACGGACATGAGGGCATCATGATCATTCTTATAACAACACATAAATAGATTTCATTGTATAATTTCTTATGCTCAAGTGACAATCAATTCACAATATCAAGTATATTTCAAAAAATTCATTGAGAACTAACAAACTATAATCTCAGTCATTGAAGCAATCACAATTTGTCATAAGAACAGAAAGAGTCAACAATAGAGCTTTTCAGTGAGTCCACATACTCAACTATCATATGGTCTTCTACAATTGCTAACACTCACGCAATACTTGTGGTTATGGAGTTTCAGCCGGACACTGAGAAAGATAGGGGCTTATCGTGTTGCCTCCCGATGTATTCACCTTTAGGTGATGTCAACAATAATAGCCCATGCCCACGAACATCCAATTGGATATATGTATCATTATCTTTCAAACACGAGGAGCTTGCCAAAGGATAAAATGAAAAAGGGAAAGGTGAGGATCACCTTGACTCAAGTTCAAAATAAAAACATAAAGTAAGAACATAAAGTAAAGATAGGCCCTTCGCAGAGGGAAGCAGAGGTTGTCATGCGCTTTTAGGGTTGGATACACAAAATCTTAGTACGGAAGAAGGTCACTTTATATTGCCACTTGTGTATGGACCTTTATTATGCAGTTCGTCACTTTTATTGCTTCCATAACAAGATGGTATAAAGCTTATTTTCTCCACACTAATAAGTCATGCATATTTAAGGAGCAATTTTTATTGCTTGCACCGATGACAACTTACTTGAAGGATCTTACTCAATCCAAGGGTAGATATGGTGGACTCTCATGGCAAAACTGGGTTTAAAGGAATATGGAAGAACAAGTAGTATCTCTACTTGGTGCTAGGAATTTGGCTAGCATGAGGGGGAAAGGCAAGCTCAACATGTTTGGATGGTCAATGACAATATACTTTAACTGAGATGTGAGAAAACATAAACCATTATGTTGTCTTCCTTGTCCAACGTCAACTCTTTTAGCATGTCATACTTAATGAGTGCTCACAATCATAAAATATGTCGAAGATAGTATATTTATATGTGAACCTCTCTTTCCTTATCACTTCCTATTAATTGCAACGATGACCAAAACTACGTTTATCAACTCTCAACAATTTTTATGCCTCATACTTTCTATATGTGAAGTTACCACTATCCATAAGATCAATAAGAACTCTTTAATTCTTTCTACTTCCTCAAGATCATAGCAACAAAGCAAAGCCCTTGACTCAACACTAATCTTTATTATAGATAGCTCGCGGACTCGAATACAAAAAGAGATCACAATGCAGAACTCAAACTACTTGATATCAAATCTTCAATCAACTAGATCAAGAAACTACTAAAAGGATCGAACTAAATAAAGCGGTAAAGATAGGAGTGTGATGGTGATATGATACCGGGACACCTCCCCCAAGCTTGGCGGTTGCCAAGGGGAGTGCCCATACCCATGTGATTATGTCTCCTTCTTCACGTTTGGTGTTATGATTTTCTTGGCGATGATGCCCTTCTGGATACGGTTCTCCTCCTCGAGCTTATTGACTTGTTGTTTGAGGTCCATAATTTCTTTACGGAGCTTGCCTGTAACGGCCAAAGCTCCTTTTACCCAAGGATGCTGCATAGCTTCTGGAGAACAAGTGAAACTCTTTTTCATAATTTTATAAGAAAGAAATCTAGAGTTGGAGGGAGTGAGCGAAATAGGGACAGCCAGGCTAGGTAGTTCCCCCATAGTGAATTCTGCTCAGAGACGAAAGGTAACTTCTTGATCCTCCTCCATGGCATCTATCCTTTTCAAATCAGCCTCCATCTCATCCTCCATTGATGGTCCAAAGTGATAGGCCTTGCTATTTACTCCGGGACCTGGCGTTGGGTGGGACACCCGACTCTCCCCAATTGACTCCTGAGAAGACATCTTACTTTATTCTGCAACAGGAATAGCTCAAAATGAAAATAGAGGAAATTCACGTGATACGGTGGTCAAAACCTTCAGGAGTATATACAATGCATTTTTACCAACCAAAATACGTAACGTGCAAGAAAACGGAGTCCGGGAGGCACACGAGGTGCCCACGAGACAGGGGGCGCGCCCAGTAGGGGGGGGCGCCCTCCACTCTCGTGGGAGCCTCGTGTCCCTTTCAGACTACTTCTTTCTTCCTAAAATTCTTAAATATTCCAAAACTGATAAAAATTGCCATTGGAGTTGTTTTGGAGTCGGTTTACCTACCGCACCACATACCTATACCTCTTCGAAGTCTGAAACGTTCTGCAAAGTGTCCCTTATGTATTCCTCAGGGGTTACGGTTTAAATAATATTAGTTTCAACATTGATAGGATTACCTGAAATATAATGTTTTATTCTTTGACCGTTTACCACCCTTGGACTTGTGCCTCCGAAGTTGTTGATTTTTATGGCACCAGAACGATAGACCTCCTCGATAACATAAAGACCTTCCCATTTTGAGAGAAGTTTTCCTGGAAAAAATCATAAGCGAGAGTTGAATAATAATACATAGTCTCCTACGTTAAACTCACGCTTTTGTATCCTCTTATCATGCCAGTGTTTGACTTTTTCTTTGAATAGCTTGGCATTCTCATAGGCTTGAGTTCTCCATTCATCAAGAGAGCTAATATCAAACAACCTCTTGTCACGGGCAAGTTTGAAGTCATAGTTGAGCTCTTTAATAGCCCAATATGCCTTATGTTCAAGTTCAAGAGGCAAATGACATGCTTTTCCATAAACCATCTTATATGGAGACATACCCATAGGATTTTTGTATGCAGTTGTATAGGCCCATAATGCATCATCAAGTTTTTTGGACCAACTCTTTCTAGATCTATTCACAGTCTTTTGCAGAATTAATTTGAGCTCTCTGTTGCTCAACTCTACTTGACCACTAGACTTCAGATGATAAGGAGATGCGATTCTATGATTTACATCATACTTAGCAAGCATCTTACGGAAAGCACCATGAATAAAATGTGAACCACCATCAGTCATAAGATATCTAGGGACTCCAAACCTCGGAAAATAACTTCTTTAAGCATTTTAATAGAAGTGTTATGATCAGCACTACTAGTTGGAATAGCTTCTACCCACTTAGTAACGTAATCAACAGCAACTAAAATATGAGTATAACCATTAGAGGCAGGAAAAGGTCCCATATAATCAAAGCCCCTAACATCAAACAGTTCAATAACAAGAGAATAATTCATAGGCATTTCTTGGCGTCTACTAATGTTACCTATTCTTTGACATTCATCACAAGATAAGACAAACTTACGAGCATCTTTGAAGAGAGTAGGCCAATAAAAACCAGATTGTAGTACCTTGTGTGTAGTTCTATCTCCAGCGTGGTTTCCTCCATAGGATTCAGAGTGACACTTATGTAGGATTTGTTCCTATTCATGCTCAGGCACACAACGTCTAATAACACCATCTACTCCTTCTTTATAAAGGTGTGGGTCATCCCAAAAGTAATGTCTTAAATCATAAAAGAACTTTTTCTTTTGCTGGTATGTGAAACTAGGCGGTATATTTTTAGCAACAATGTAATTAGCATAATCAGCATACCAAGGAGCAGCACGAGAAGCATCGACGACCGCTAATTATTCATCAGGAAAGCTATCATTAATAGGCAATGGGTCATCAAGAACATTCTCTAACCTAGACAAGTTATCTGCAACGGGGTTCTCAGCTCCCTTTCTATCAATAATATGCAAGTCAAATTCTTGGAGCAAGAGAACCCATCTAATGAGTCTAGGATTAGCATCTTTCTTTTCCATAAGATATTTAATAGCAGCATGATCAGTGTGAATAGTAACTTTGGAATCAACAATATAAGGTCTGAACTTATCACATGCAAACACAACTGCTAAGAACTCTTTTTCAGTAGTAGCATAATTTCTCTGGGCAGTATCAAGAGTCTTACTAGCATACTAGATAACATTCAATTTCTTATCGACTCTTTGCCCTAGAATAGCACCAACAGCATAATCACTAGCATCGCACATAATTTCAAAAGGTAAATTCCAATCAGGTGGCTGGACAATAGGTGCAGTGATCAAAGCTTTCTTAAGTGTTTCAAATGCTTGTACACAATCATCATCAAAGACAAAAGGAATATCTTTTTGCAATAAATTAGTCATAGGCCTAGAGATTTTAGAAAAGTCCTTAATGAACATCCTATAAAAACCGGCATGACCAAGAAAACTTCTTATACCTTTTATGTCCTTAGGACATGGCATCTTTTCTATAGCATCAACTTTGGCTTTATCAACTTCAATACCTCTCTCGGAGATCTTGTGCCCCAAGACAATACCTTCATTAACCATAAAGTGACACTTTTCCCAATTCAGGACGAGACAAGTGTCTTTGCATCTCTGCAAAACTTGATCAAGGTTGCTCAAACAATCATCAAAAGAGGATCCATAAACTGAGAGATCATCCATGAATGCCTCACAAATTGTTTCACAAAAATCAGAGAATATAGCCATCATGCATCTTTGAAAGGTAGCAGGTGCATTACATCAACCAAAAGGCATACGTCTATAAGCAAAAGTACCAAAAGGGCAAGTAAAAGTAGTTTTACATTGATCCTTTGCTGACACAGGTATCTAAGAGAAACCAGAATAACCATTTAAAAAGCAGAAATGTGTGTGTTTGGAAAGCCTTTCTAGCATTTGATCAATAAAAGGTAAGGGGTAATGATCTTTCTTAGTAGCTTTATTTAACTTGCGGAAATCAATTACCATCCTATAACCTGTAATAATTCTTTGCGGGATCAGTTCATCTTTATCATTAGGAACAACGGTAATACCTCCCTTTTTAGGAACACAATGGACAGGGCTTACCCATTCGCTATTAGCAACGGGATAACTAATACCTGCCTCAAGGAGCTTTAGTATCTCCTTTCTTACCACTTCTTTCATCTTCGGATTTAATCGTCTTTGAGGATCTCTAACTGGTTTGGCATCGTCCTCCAATGTAATTTTGTGTTGACATAACGTGGGACTAATGCCCTTAAGATCATCCAGAGTATATCCAATAGTTGCTCGTTGCTTCTTCAGAGTTTTCAATAATCTTTCTTCTTCTGTCTCTGAAAGGTTAGCACTAATAATAACAGGATATATTTCTTTTTCATCAAGATAAGCATACTTAAGATTGTCAGGTAAAGGTTTGAGTTCAAACACGGGATCACCCTTGGGTGGAGGGGGATCCCCAAGAATTTCAACGGGAAGGTTATGTTTCAGCATAGGTTCCTGTTTAAGGAACACTTCATCTATTTCCTCCCTTTCCTTCATAAACATATCGTTTTCATGGTCTAGCAAGTATTGTTCTAACGGATCAGTTGGAGGAACAAAAATGGAAGCAAGACCAATAATTTCATCCTTACTAGGTGGTTCCCTTTCACGAGGTTGTCTACTAAACTTAGCAAAATTAAACTCATGAGACATACCATCTATGCCAACAATGACAATATTCTTTTCACAATTAATCTTAGCACTAGCTGTACTCAAGAAGGGTCTACCAAAAATAATGGGACAAAAATCATCTTGTGGGGAATAAGGTGCTAGCTGTATTTAACCTTCCCACACAAAACCTCAACATCTCTAACAATCCCAAAGGGTTTAATGGTATCCCTATTAGCAAGCTTAATAGTGACATCAATGTCTTCTAACTCAATGGGTGCAATGTCATGCATAATTTCTTGATCTAAGGAATAAGGTATTGCACTAGCACTAGCACCCATATCACATAAGTCGTGATAAAAATGATCTCCTATTTTAACAGAAATAACAGGCATGCCTACGACATGTCTACGTGTCTTAGTATCTGGCCTAGCAATATTAGGAGTCTCACCACAGAAAAAAATAACATGCCCATCTAAATCCTCATCCAAGAGATATTTAACCATAGCAATACTAGGTTCAACATTAATTTGCTCAGGAGGTGTATAAGTCCTAGTATTACTCTTACGAACAACAGTCGAAGCTTTAGCATGATCCTTTATCCTAACAGGAAAAGGAGGTTTTTCAACATAAGCAGTAGGAACAATAGGATCACTATAGGTAATAGTCTTTTCTTCGACTGTAATAGGTGCAACTACTTTCACTTCTATGGGAGGATTATATTTAAACCACTTCTCTTTAGGGAGATCAATGTGAGTAGAAAAAGATTCACAGAAAGTAGCTACTATCTCAGAGTCAAGTCCATATTTAGCGCTAAATCCACGAAAACATCGGTATTCATAAAAGATTTAACACAATCGAACATAGGTGTCATACCTGACTCCTTACCATCGTCGGAACCCCAATCTTCAGAGTTGCGTTTAATTCTTTCCAATAAGTCCCATTTGAAATCAATAGTCTTCAGCATGTAAGAACCAGCACAGGAAGTATCAAGCAGGTTGCGATTATCAAGAGAAAGCCGAGCATAAAAGTTCTGAATAATCATTTCCCGAGAGAGCTCATGATTGGGGCATGAATATAACATTGACTTAAGCCTCCCCCAAGATTGAGTGATGCTTTCTCCTTCGCGAGGCCAGAAATTATATATGTAATTACGATCACGATGAACAAGATGCATAGGATAGAACTTCTGGTGAAATTCCAACTTCAATCGCTTATAATTCCAAGATCTTGTATCATCACATAGCCTATACCATGTCAATGCATCTCCCTTCAAAGATAAAGGGAAGACCTTCCTTTTGACAACATCATCGGGAATACCTGCAAGCTTAAATAATCCACAAACTTCATCTACAAAGATAAGGTGTAAATCGGGATGCAATGTTCCATCTCCTGCAAATGGATTAGCTAGCAGTTTCTCTATCATACCCGAAGGGATCTCAAAATAAATATTTTCATAAAGTTCATTAGGTTGAGGAGAAACTCTTTGCTCTTCTGGTTGGGGTGAAGATACCCCAAATAAGCCCCTTAAAGGATTAGTTTCCATAGTGACAAGTAACAGAAAATTTCAGCACACTATATAAATGTTTCCTTACCAAGTTCCAGTCACCAAAAGTGCTACACTCCCCGGCAACAACACCAGAAAAGAGTCTTGATGACCCACAAGTGTAGGGGATCAATCGTAGTCCTTTCGATAAGTAAGAGTGTCGAACCCAACGAGGAGCAGAAGGAAATGATAAGCGGTTTTCAGTAAGGTTTTCTCTGCAAGCACTGAAATTGTAGATGATAGATAGTTTTGTGATAAGATAAATAGTAACGAGTAATAAGTAAATAAAATGAGTAAAGTGCAGCAAGGTGGCCCAATCCTTTATGTAGAAAAGGATAAGCCTGGACAATTTCTAATAATAAGAAAGGAGCTCCCGAGGACACATGGGAATTATCGTCAAGCTAGTTTTCATCATGTTCATATGATTCGCGTTCGGTACTTTGATAATTTGATATGTGGGTTGACCGGTACTTGGGTACTACCCTTACTTGGACAAGCATCCCACTTATGATTAACCCCTATTGCAAGCATCCACAACTACAAGAGAACTATTAAGGTAAACCTAACCACAACATTAAACATATGGATCCATATCAGCCTCTAACGAAGCAACGCATAAACTAGGGTTTAAGCTTCTGTCACTCTAGCAACCCATCATCTACTTATTACTTCCCCATGCCTTCCTCCAGGCCCAAATAATGGTGAAGTGTAATGTAGTCGACGTTCACATAACACCACTAGAGGAAAAGACAACATACATCTAATCGAAATATCGAACGAATACCAAATTCACATGACTACTAATAGCAAGACTTCACCCATGTCCTCAGGAACAAACGTAACTACTCACAAAGCATATTCATGTTCATAATCAAAGGAGTAATAATATGCATAAAGGATCTGAACATATGATCTTCCACCAAGTAAACCAATTAGCATCAACTACAAGGAGTAATCAACACTACTAGCAACCCACAGGTACCAATTTGTGGTTTTGATACAAGATTGGATACAAGAGATGAACTAGGGTTTTGAGAGGAGATGGTGCTGGTGAAGATATTGATGGAGATTGACCCTCTCCCGATGAGAGGATCGTTGGTGATGATGTTGGTGATGATTTCCCCCTCCCGGAGGGAAGTGTCCCCGGCAAAAAAGCTCCGCCAGAGCCCTAGATTGGTTCCGCCAAGGTTCCACCTCGTGGTGGCGGAGTTTCGTCCCGTAAGCTTGCCCATGATTTTTTCCAGGGTAAAAGCGATGGTATAGCAGAAGATGGACACCGGAGGTCCACCAGGGGGCCCAGGAGATAGGGGGCGCGCCCTATAGGGGGGGATCCCCCTGTCTCCTGGACAGGGTGTGGGCCCCCTGGTGTATTTCTTTTGCTCAGAAATTCTTAATAATTCCAAAAAGTTGTTTCGTGGAGTTTCAGGACTTTTGGGGTTGTGCAGAATAGGTTTCCAACATTTGCTCCTTTTCCAGCCAGAATTCCAGCTGCCGGCATTCCCCCTCTTCATGGTAAACCTTGCAAAATAAGACAGAATAGCCATAAGTTTTGAGATATAATGTGTAATAATAGCCCATAAAGCAATAAATATTGACATAAAAGCATGATGCAAAATGGACGTATCAGCTTACTAGAAGATCCTCGCCAATTTTTGCTACCTGCCGGAGTATCCAACATGCTCTAAGGCTATGTGTTGGTGTAGTGTCCAGCGAGCTGTGAATTTTGCATGGCCCATTGAGCCATTCTTCCAATACGGTTCCACGCCCTGGAGTGGGCTTTGGCTTTTTGAGAGTTGGATCGGGCAACTTAGGAGAGTTTGCCCTTTTAACTCGGAGGGAAGGCTTAGTGAGAGCCGGATTATCCCAAAGGTTTGCTTGGGTTTTCTAGGTACTTTCCATCACACAGTACTTCTGTACTATGGCTGCTAAGTCAGCAAAGTGTACTATATCACGGCGACTTATAGCATTAAGGATCCCTTTGTTCGTGCAATTTTTGTAAAAAGTTGAAATAGCATCCTCTTCGCGACAGTCCTTGACCTTGTTTATCACAAGCAGGAATCTGGCCCAGTAGCGATGTACTGTCTCTTGTGGCTCTTGTCTGATATGGGAGAGACGGTTTAAGTCCGGGTGGGTGGGTGTAGCTGAATCTGGATTCTGATCCGATCTAACGCCCTGGGGCAGGGGAGCTTCCGGGATTGATAGCTCGGGATCCGGAGCACGGCCTGATTTTTCTGGCCTGATACCCGATTCTAAGTCCGGGATCTGGGTTGTGTCCTCCGTGAGCGGGTATCCGGCTCAGAGAGCTCGGTAATCCAGACATAATTCGTCCTCAAAATAGAGGGGCGGTCCATATGTGGTTACTCCACCACCGCTATCTCGTGGGTGACCGGTGGGAATTTAATATCCCTCTGGTCGGGTTTAAGCCCAATCTGGTCGTAGTCCGTAGCGACTCCCAAAGCGGCGATGCGATCCAAGAGCTCATTAAGGGAAGAGAGCTCTATTGGATCCATCTATTCGACGAGTTCCGTGGAGGATGTTCGTGATTTCCTGAGAGGTCATCATCGGCGCGACAGCCGATTGGGCGGCCATGATGAAGCCACCTAGTTGGAGAGTTCGGCCTACATCCAGAGCTCCCCCCGAGGTGATGTTGTCCCTGACAACGAGACGGGCCACCGAGCCTTGCAGCGACGGCATAGAGGAACACTTAATGAAAGCACTAATGTCGGTGTCAAAACCGACGAATCTCGGGTAGGGGGTCCCGATCTGTGCGTCTAAGGCTAATGGTAACAGGAGGCAAGGGACACAATGTTTACCCAAGTTTGGGCCCTCTCGATGGAGGTAAAACCCTACTTCCTGCTTGATTGATATTGGTGATATGGGTGTTACAAGAGTTGATCTACCACGAGATCATAGAGGCTAAACCCTAGAAGCTAGCCTATGATGATTATGACTCTGTCTCTAAGGACTAAACTCTCCGGTTTATATAGACACCGGAGAGGGCTAGGGTTTACATGGAGTCGGTTACAAAGAAGAAAATATAATATCCGAATCGCCAAGCTTGTCTTCCACGCAAAGGAGAGTCCCATCTAGTCATGGGACGAAGTCTTGAGTCTTGTATCTTCACGGTCCAACACTCCGGCCAAAGCATATAGTCGGGCTGTCCGGATACCCCCTAATCCAGGACTCCCTCAGCGGGCACCCTTCAGGACACCGTCATAATACTTTTCGGGGTGGCGATGCTCCTTGCCCTCCGGCGGCCCCTCTGTCACCAGTTTCTCGTCATCCATCTTCACCCAATGTACTTTCGCACAGGCGAAGGCTCTGCGCGCACCTGCAATGTAGACTGACCGCTTGATGGCTTCAAGCCGCGAACGGGCATTCACAAGCCAGTTTACCAGGCCAAAGTAGCTGTTGGGCAGGGGCTCGCCAGGCCACATCCGGACTATCAGATCCTTCATGGCCAGTTCTGCTACCTTGTGAAGTTCGACCAGTTGCTTCAGCTGGTCGCTCAAAGGCATCAGATGTTCGGCCCCAATATACTGGGACCAGAACAACTTCTCCGTCAAGCTCCCTTCCTCAGCTCGGGAGAACTCTGCGGCATCAGCGACGTTACGCGACAGATCTGCGAATGCTCCTGGAGAGCTCTGAATTCGGGTAAGTAAAAGGAAAGTCTCCTTCACATGCTTGCTTTGCATAATGAATGCCTTACCCGCCGCTATCTTCTTGGCCGCCTCAACCTCTTGAAGGGCCTTCTGGGCTTCAGCCTTGGCGTCTTGCGCACTCTAGAGTGCCCTCGCAAGCTCGGACTCTTGCGTCTTGGAGTCACGCTCCAAGGACTTGAATTTTTTGATGAAGTCCTAGAGCTCTTACTGGAACTCATTAACCCGAGCCTCCTGTTTCGCACGCTCGGTGCGCTCTTGGTCGCGTTGTCTTCGGCCGCGGACAGCGCCTTCTTAAGGGCCGCCACTTCGGTCGTGGCCCCTATTAAAATTCATGATACTTATATTAGCATCAACGATTTTTCCTTTATATGACACATGGACGGGGTATCACTTACCTTTGTTCTCCTCGAGCTGCCTCTTCACGAGGCCGAGCTCTTCCTCGGCCCGCCCCAGGTTCTGCTTCAATCCAGAGACCTCCGCAGTGAGGGCGGCGGCGGCCAGCAGCGATGCTTTCTTATTCACATAGACATAATATGGTTAGACTCCTGCGGATGTTATTTGATCCTCTGTTCGGCCTTTCTTATCGAACACCAAATAGAGCATCAGGGACTACTGTCTGCACTGTGATATTTTCTCATAATTTAATTACTAACCTCAAAGCCTATTAGGAGGCTGGCGCAGGCTTCGGTCAATCCGCTTTTGGCGGACTGAACCTTCGCAATCACCGTAGTCATAAGAGTACGGTGTTCTTCATTAATGGAAGCCCCCTGAAGCGCTTCCAGCAAGTTGTCTGATGCCTCTGGATGGACAGAGGTCATCGGCACAGGCGGCTTGCCCCTCTTAGCGAGGGGCTGCCTGCCTAAATTCGGAACCACTGGACGTTTCGGTGCAGTATCCGGCTGGGGGCCAAACTTATTGCGGCCCCCCTGAGAATCCATGGGGGTCTTCTCCCCCATGTGCCCGGCGTTGGGGATTTCGCCTTGGGGCGCCTCCAGAACTGTCTCCCCCTGGCCCGGTAACCTCTGGGACAACACCTCAGTGTCGTCCGCAGGCAGAGGGTTGTGGCCGTCGGGAGCGAGTCGCTGTTCATCGCCGACGCGCTCAAAGACCCATCCGAGGAGGATAAGTCGATGCGGGCTTTGGATGGACTGCACGATCATGTTTAGCATGATAAGAAGCAATAAAGCAAAACATGCCGGAAGTATCATAGTATCCGGATACTTATGACTTCGCTAGGGGCTTGGCCCTTGGCAGCCACTCCTCGTCGCTGTAGGCGGCTGTTGTGGAGTGGTCCGGAGAGAGGGTCCTTCCCTTCTTGCACCCTTCGGCCTCCCCAGATGGTGCGGCCTTCCTTTTCTTCTCCCCCTCGGTTTGGGGGGAGGGTTTTCCTCTTCCTCCTCCTCGTGTTCATTGGAGGAGTGTGCCTTGGTGTCTTTGGACGACGAGTTCGACACCACCTTGCGCCGGAGACCCTTCCTGGTCCCCGTGGCCTTCTTCTCCGGTACCTCGTAGGGTGCCGGAAACAACATCTCTGTTAGGAGAGCTGTTCTTGGATCTTCAGGTAGTGGAGCTGGACAATTGATCCGCTCCGCTGTCGCTACCCAGTCCTGTTAAATCAACATGGAGGCTTAGATTCCTCCCACGAACATACTGGGAAAAGTGCATCTTGTGAAATACATATAGCTTACCAGATTAGCGCGGCGCTTTGCGCTGAGTCCGTAATCCTCTGTAAGGGGAGGAGGCACCTCGGCGGCCTTGAACAACACCTTCCAGACGTCTTTGTGCAACGTGTCAAAGAGCTCTCGCAGCGTTTGGTGTTCGACCGGGTCGAACTCCCACATATTGAATGCCCGTCTTTGACATGGGAGGATCCGGCGGAAGAGCATGACCTGGACCACGTTGACAAGCTTGATCTTTTTTCTTATCATATTCTTGACGCAGTTCTGGAGTCCGGTCAGCTCCGCTGGCTCACCCCAGGCTAAACCCTTCCTTTTCCAGGAGGTAAGCCGCACGGGGATGCCGGATCGAAATTCGGGGGCCGCCGCCCAGTTGGATTTGCGCGGCTCGGTGATATAGAACCACCCCGATTGCCACCCCCTCATGGTCTCCACATAGGAGCCTTCGAGCCAGGTGACGTTGAGCATCTTGCCCACCATGGCGCCTCCGCACTCCGCCTGCTGGCTAACCACTATCTTCGGCTTCATGTTGAAGATCTTCAGCCACAGGCTGAAGTGGGGTTTGATGCAGAGGAAGGCCTCGCACACGATGATAAACGCCGAGATGTTGAGGATGAAATTGGGGGCCAGATCATGGAAATCTAGCCCATAGTAAAACATGAGCCCGCGAACAAATGGGTGGACAGGAAATCCCAGTCCGCGGACGAAGTGGGCGAGAAACACAACCTCTCGTGGGGTTCTGGAGTGGGAATGATCTGCCCTGCGTCCGGGAGCCGGTGCGCGATGTCTGCAGCCAAGTATCCGGCCTCCCAGAGCTTCGTGATGTCCTCCTCCGTGACGGAGGAGGCCATCCACTTGCCTCCCGCTCCAGACATATTTGCAGTGGCTTTACGAAGAAGGTGAGAACTTGGGCGCTGGAGCTCGAGCGTGCGAGAATGGATTATCAAGGGAAGAAGAAGGTGTGGGTGACAAAGGAGAATCCCTATCTCTTTATAAAGGCGGTAGAAACCGTGCGCCTCCCCACTTGCCCGTAAAATCGCTTATTGCCCAAGCGCCGCGATTGATGGCGCGGTTGGGTTACCCACACCCGTATTGAGGAGAATCCCGTGATAAGGGGACACGATCTCTGCTTCGACAAGACATGCCAAAGAAACCGCCTCGCGATGTGTGCAGTAGCTGGTTGAGAAAAACGGTTCGAATAATGACCGGGCCGTGGCGTGACGTCACGCTATGCAAAGTTGTCAGCGGATTAGATTTGTGGAGTATTGTTCTCTCTACGGTGGTATGTGGAATTTGTTTTGCAGAGCCGGACACGATCCTTGCATTCAAAATCCTCTATGGAGTATTCAAAGAAGGAACCTGCCTTGCAATGCCAAAGACAATCTGCGCGCCGGACTCATCGTCATTGAAGCCTGGTTCAGGGGCTACTGAGGGAGTCCTGGATTAAGGGGTCCTCGGACAGCCGGACTATATACTTTTGCCGGACTATTGGACTATGAAGATACAAGATTGAAGACTTTGTCCCGTGTCTGGGTGGGACTCTCCTTTGCGTGGAAGGCAAGCTTGGCAATTCGGATACGTAGATCTCCTTCTCTGTAACCGACTCTGTGTAACCCTAGCAACCTCCGGTGTTTATATAAACCGGAGGGTTTAGTCCATAGGACAACAACAATCAGAATCATAGGCTAGCTTCTAGGGTTTAGCCTCTACGATCTCGTGGTAGATCAACTCTTGTAATACTCATAGCATCAAGATCAATCAAGCAGGAAGTAGGGTATTACCTCCATCGAGAGGGCCTGAACCTGGGTAAACATCGTGTCCCCCGCCTCCTGTTACCATTAGCCTTAGACGCAAAGTTCAGGACCCCCTACCCGAGATCCGCCGGTTTTGACACCAACAGTCATGCTGGTTTCTATAGGAGATTTATTAAAGACTTCTCTAAAATTTCTAGGCCTCTCACTAATCTCTTGCAAAAAGATGTCCCATTTGTTTTTGATGATGATTGTGTAGAAGCATTTGAAATACTTAAGAAAAGCCTTAATTTCTGCAGCCATTGTTCAACAACCTGATTGGAATCTACCCTTTGAAATTCCGTGTCATGCTCTTGGTGCTATTCTAGGACAAAGAGTTGATAAGAAATTGAATGTTATCCATTATGCTAGTAAAACTCTAGAAAGTGCTCAAATAAATTATGCTACTACTGAAAAAGAATTTTTAGCAGTTGTGTTTGCTTGTGATAAGTTTAGATCTTATATTGTTGATTCCAAAGTAACTGTTCATAACGACCATGCTGCTATTAAATATGTTATGGAAAAGAAGGATGCTACACCTAGACTGATTAGATGGGTTCTCTTGTTGCAAGAATTTGATTTGCATATTATTGATAGAAACGGAGTTGAGAACCCCGTAGCAGACACCTTGTCTAGGTTAGAAAATATTCTTGATGACCACTTCCTGTTGATGATAACTTTCCTGATGAACAACTAGTTGTCTAAATGCTTCTCGTAGTCCTCCTTGGTATGCTGATTATGCCAATTATATAGTTGCTAAATTTATACCACCTAGTTTCACATGCCAAAAAAAGAAAAAGGTTTTCTATGATTTAAGACATTACTTTTGGGATGAAGCACACCATTATAAAGAAGGAGTAGATGGTGTTATTAGATGTTGTGTACCTGAGCATGAACATGAACAGATCCTACACAAATGTCACTCCTAGGCCTACGGAGGACACCATGCTAGAGATACAACTGCACACAAGGTATTACAATCTAGTTTTTTTGGCCTACTCTCTTCAAGGATGCTCATAAGTTTGTCTTGGCTTGTGATGAATGTCAAAGAATTGGTAATATTAGTGGACGTCAGGAAATGCCTATGAATTATTCACTTGTTATTGAACCATTTGATGTTTGGGGTTCTGATTATATGGGACCTTTTCCTTCCTCTAATGGGTATACGCATATTTTAGTTACTAGGTGGGTAGAAGTTATTCCAACTAGTAGTGCTGATCATAACACCTCCATTAAAATACTTACAGAAGTTATTTTCCCAAGGTTTGAAGTCCCTAGATATTTAATGACTAATGGTGGTACACACTGTTATTGATGGTGCTTTCCGTAAGTTGCTTGATAAGTATGACGTTAACCATAGAATTGCATCTCCATATCATCCTCAGTCTACTGGTCAAGTAGAATTAAGCAACAGGGAAATAAATAATCTTGCAAAAGACTGTTAATAGATCCAGAAAGAATTGGTCTAAGAAACTTGATGATGCACCATGGGCTTATTGAACTGCATATAAGAACCATATGGATATGTCTCCGTATAAAATGGTTTATGCAAAAGCATGTCCGTTACCTCTTGAACTGGCATATAAAGCTTATTAGGCAATTAAAGAGCTCAACTATGATTTCAAACTTGCCGGTGAGAAGAGTTTATTTGACATTAGCTCACTTCATGAAAGGAGAACCCAGGCTTATGAAAATGCTAAGTTGTTTAAAGAAAAAGTTAAAAGATGACATGATAAAAGAATACAAAATCATGAGTTCAATGTAGGTGACCATGTCTTTCTATACAACTATAATTTATGATTTTTTGCAGGAAAACTTCTCTCTAAATGGGAAGGGCCTTACATTATCGAGGAGGTTTACCGTTCCGGTGCCATCAAGATCAACAACGCCGAAGGCAATAACCCAAAGGTGGTAAACATGCAAAGAATGGAATGTTATATCTCAGGTACTCCCATAAATCTGAAACCAATATTATTAGTACCATAACACCTGAGGAGTACAGAAGGGAAACCTACCAGAATGCTCCAGACTCCGAAAAGCAATAGGTATGTCGTATGGTAAGTAAACCGACACCCAAAACTTTTCCAATGGCAATTTTACTCTGTTTTGGAATATTTAAAAAATTAGGAAAATAAAAATTAGTCCAAAAAGTGCACGAGGAAGTGACAAGCCTTGGGGCCCTACCCCCCGGGCACGCCTCCTAGGCTTGTGGGCACCTCGTGTGCCCTCTTGACTCCGTTTTCTTACAGTACACTTCTTTTGGTTGGTGAAAATTCATTATATAATCTCCTGAAGGTTTTGACCACCCTACCATCACAATATCCTCTCTATTTGTTTTTAGCTATTCCTGCAGCAGATTTAGAGCAAGATTTCTTCACAAGAATCGGTCGGCGAGAGTCGGGTCTCCCATCCGACACCTGATCCAAGAGCACACATCGAAGATGATCGCTTTGGGTGGTCAATGGAGGAAGAGATGGAGGCCGACCTTAAAAGAGTGGACGGCATGGAGGAGGATTAAGAAGCCACGTCTCGCCTTCAACTAGGAGCTCTTCTTAAGGAGCTTCAGAGCTCAGCAATACCGGATTCGGCCGTACCTCATAATGCTAGATTTCTATCTTATGATAACATGAAAAATAGTGTTGCTTTTTCCCTCGCAACCAGGAAGCATCCATGGGTGTAACACCCCAAAAATTTAACCAGGTTTTAGTTATTAAAATTTTGCCAAGGGTTTAAAAATTTTGCCTGCAAGAATAATTCTGTTGTTTCAAAACATTTCTTTTATTTTGAAGGATTTATTTTTCGCAAGTGGATCCTTCCAAACTTATTGAACTTCTATGCCGTCTCATTAAAACAATTTCCTAATCAGTAGGTTTAATTATTAAATTATTCCACCCTGAGCTTTAAACATTAAAATGACTTGTTTTAAGTTTGGAGCTCTTTTTGTACTACAACCATTTGTTAAATTTAACTAAAAATTCCACCAAAATTTGGAGATGTCCTGTGATGCCTCTAAATCACTTTTATGCAATAATATAGTTCATTCATTGCATATTTTGAGGGCTACACATGTTTTTCTTCTCTGGTCCAGTGGACAATTTTGCATTGCAACCCTTTTAAATATTTGTTTCTAGCTTCCACCAAAATTATGGGATGTCAGTAGGAGCATATGATTCCATTATATGCAAAAATCTAGGGATGTTCTTTGAAAATTTTGAGTGAATCAACCTCATCTCCATTCTGGTTCATCATGATGGTTTGTACAGCAACCATATTATTGCTTGCTCTTTGGCCCTTGATTCTTTCTCCTTCTTGTAGTCCTCTATGCTAAACCCCTAAGTCTAGGAGCATACAACCATTGGCATGTTTTTGGTTCTTGAAATAATGCCATTCACATCCTGTCCAGATTTGAAGTTTTTCAAAACATGCACTAGCAAGTTTCTCCTTTTTGCAAACTAACCTCACCACCCTCTTGTGCATCCAAGGAGACACTGATCTGGAAGATTTAGCTCTTCCAAGAATAGCCTAAGTGCCTGTGGCATTTTGTCAAACACCTGGAGTGCATGATCAGTTTTGACATGTATTGTTGTTGGCATTGTGAACTTGGTCTCCTAACCAAACCACCATGTCCCTTGTTACCCTTACTAAACCTAGACTAGCCCTGGTTCTTTCCAGCCTCAACCATGACCTCTAGGCCACCCTGGCATTTTGTCGAGCACATCCCGGGCATGCTCTGGACGTGCCCAGAGCGCGCGTATTGCACGAGCGGCGCCCGAGCCGCCGCGTCACTCACCCTGGCCCGTGACCGACCGCAGCCGGCACGCCGTGTCCCCTTGCGCGCAGCATGCTCCCCACTCGCCGCAACGCGCCAAGCAGAGCCTTGCCGCATCCCCGGCAAGCCAAGGGCTAGCCGCCACGGCCGCCCGACAAGCCCTGCTCAGGCCAGCGCCGTCCAAGCCACCCTGGCTCGCCACCTGCCCTTGTGAGCAGTACGTGTTCATCCGCAAGCGTGTTCCCTAGCTCCTGTCATCGCCACGACCCCCCTGCTACTACAGAACGTCGGTTCGCCGTTGTTCTTATCATCGACCTCCTCGGACCACCCTAGCCACACTATATAAGGAGACCCGAGCTCAAGCGGCTCGGAGGAAGCTTCACACCGTCTCGCTAGTGCCCCCCTAGCCGCCAATTGGAGGGGAGCAGGCCATCTTCAACCTCTCCGGCGACTCCAGCCGCCGCCACTAACCAGGCCATTCCGGCGCAACGAAGGCATCCCCCTCTCCACTCTCTCCACCAGGAACTTTCCCTTCCTCCCGTGATCACATCCCCCTACTCCATTTCGGTCGGGAACCACTGCGGCCCCGAAACCACTTCACCCCGAAGCTTTCCTCCGCCGCGAAGCTCGCCGCCGGCAGCCCACGCCGTCCCCGCCGACCCAGCGACTACCGGTAGGATCACCCTCGACCCGCGGATCCATTCCCGCCCTCAGCTTCCCTCAAGGACCCGCCGTTCGCCGGCGACAGTCACCGGAGTTCCGCCTCCGCTCGGGACAGGGGGAGAAAAAGGAAGGCAGACTAGTCAAACATGACTAGTGGGCCCCCTGGACCCACTGTCAGTGGCCCCTGCGCGGTCCACGCTGATAAGTGGAGGCGTAAACCCTGAAGTACGCCTCCTCTGCCAGAAAGCGTCATCTCGTTCGAAACGTTTTCTCTTTCTGTTTTTATTAAAAACAGATTTTTACCAAATCTTTGACTGGCTATAACTTTTTAAATATAACTCCAAATGAATTGATTATTTTTCCTACATGTCTCAAATTCTGTCTAGTTTATTTTAAGATTTATTTAGAAAATTTTCAAACAACTTTTTGTGCTGTTTTTATTTTGTGTGTTAATTCATTTATATTTTCAAAAATAGGGTTTTTGAAGAAAGGAGAAGTATTTCAAGAGTTTGAAATACACCCTGCCTTCCCATGACCTGAAGGCAAGCATTCTGGACCCCGGCATAAATATTTTTGTGTGTTTGATGACACATTCATAACATCACCTCACTTTGGAGAAACTTGTTATTTCATGTGATATGATCATATGCATGGGTGCATGTTATTGATTTCCATGCTGTTGGAAATGAACACGCTTGTGATGATAATCATCCTCATACGCCTTGCATGCATACCGGTAGGAACCCGGGAAAAACCTCTGCCTTGGGTAGGCATGAGTTTGTCGCCGGTCTCCGTCGGGACGGATATGTCCGGTATGGCATGGTAGGGTAAAATGAGCGGTGATCCTATTGGTTGAAATGTTATGGTTATACATGACATGCAGGGAAGATTATAAACCTCCTGAGTCGACCGTAGATCGAGTCTTGTTCCAGTAACCCCCATACTTGTTCCGTACTACCACTCGTCTCTACAGCAAGTAGAGTACGGTTCAGTAATTTGTCAACCCCTTTCTAGCACACACCGTACAGAGGGGCCGGGATGAGGGTACCACGGCCATGGATTAAAGCCAGTCATCCGGTCAGGGGGCATGGGTGTCTTCGGTTGTAGCCGAGGGGGTAGCTTCCCCAGTTTTGCGCGCGGTATAAATTTTGTGATCCCATGCTAATCGAGGTTGTAGCCTCCCCACTTAGAGTTTGCTTGACAGGTGTCGTGGGTGATTCCAGACACGTGTGAGTTAAGCTGGTGTGTGCAAGTCAGGTGCGTTTTCATTTAAAAGACCATAGACGGAATTAGTCCCGATGCACTAATGGAATCTGTTACTCGTGGGTAAAGAGTACACCCTCTGCAGAGATTAAATCTATTCGAATAGCCGTGTCCATGGTTAAGGATTACAGTCTGGGATGGGTCAAGTGTCGGTCTTAGTGTCGGTCTTCGGAGGTGAAAATGTTAAACCAGAACGAGTATTACTACTTGTGACTTGTGAATATTATGATTATTGTTATTGTTGACTAACCCATGATATTACTGTTATCATCGAGTATCTCTAGGATGGTTCTACCTCCGGGATATTCACTATGATTGATTTTTTTAAGCCCTTTATGTGGTGTCGCTTAGACGCCCGACTGTGGCATTTCTTTTAAAGCCCTTTATGTGGTGTCGCTCAGACGCCCGACTGTGGCATTTCTTTTAAAGCCCTTTATGTGGTGTCGCTCAGACGCCCGACTGTGGCATTTCTTTTAAAGCCCTTTATGTGGTGTCGCTCAGACGCCTGACTGTGGCATTTCTTTTAAAGCCCTTTATGTGGTGTCGCTCAGACGCCCGACTGTGGCATTTCTTTTAAAGCCCTTTATGTGGTGTCGCTCAGACGCCCGACTGTGGCATTTCTTTTAAAGCCCTTTATGTGGTGTCGCTCAGACGCCCGACTGTGACATTTCTTTTAAAGCCCTTTATGTGGTGTCACTCAGACGCCCGACTGTGACATTTCTTTTAAAGCCCTTTATGTGGTGTCGCTCAGACGCCCGACTGTGGCGTTTCTTTTAAAGCCTTTTATGTGCATGCTTGTTATTTATTTCAAAAAATTTAATGCTTCTATGGCGTTGCTTATTCATATATAACATGCTTATGTGCATCAGAGTTTTATTTATCTTTTGTGACTGACCTCATGAGCATAAAATATTTCTCAGCACATCATTGTCATATTATACTTGTGTTCATAATGTTTGCGAGTACATTCAAAGTACTCACTGGCTTGTCCCTAGCTATTGTCTTGGCCAGATTTCTTGCGCGGAAAGGAGCGACCGTGTTGACAGCCCCGGAACCTAAGCAAAGGTGATAGAAGCCTCGCGAAGATAGGAGTTAACCTGGTCAGCTGTTCCCGTGGGAAATGGAGTCCCATAGACACTGATGATTCACAACCCGCTTCCGCCATCAACCACTAGAAACCATTTGTTGTACTCATAGACCAGAATGGTCTTGTACTACATATTTTGTATCTCGCTTGGAATTTCTGTATCAAGTTGGAGCCTCATGAGCTAACAGTAATTCCTGGGGCTGATGAGCACGACGATCTCTTTCTGGGAATTGATACCCGGAAAAACCGGTCGTGACAGACTTGGTATCAGAGCCAGGCTGACCATTGGCTAATCCTATCTTAGCCAGGTCGAAAAGCTTAGGCAAACCAACCCACCAGACCTTAACCAAACCCCAGCCGAGCTTCTCATACAAGATAGCCACACAGTGACCCCGACACTTTTGGCAGTCGGTGCCCAACCTATCAACCTAGCCTGTCGATCACGCGCTAGTAACCAGCGCCCAAGATGTCTACTTCACAAGTGTGCGAAGGAAGACTCTGTTCCCTTTTTCTATAAAAAGGGCACGCTAGCCCCAACCCAGGACGGCACGGCCTCTTCCCAATCCTAGCCACAATGCCTGGTCCCATAGTGCACAATGAGACCACAGCAACCAACCTTGGAGGTTTTGTGACCATACTCGCAAACCTCACCCGTCGTGCCTACGTGTTAGAAGAGCCCCCAGAATATGTTGTGTACCAAGGACCCATGAGCGGTGAAGAACCCCAATTCTGGGCCACTGTGCACATCTACGGTAGGGGTCTATCGCCAGAACGCCCCTACAGGTTCACCGGAAGAACAACTTCCTTCGAGCCACAAGCCGTCCAGCTAGCTGCTCGAGAGGCTATAGTTCAACTTCGGAAGTTGTCGCCTAGAGTTAACTGTCGCTCGTTCTACTACTACCCCAGGCGTGAAGGGTATGGCAGACCACCCCAAGTTGCCAACGGAGACCACGAGACGGATCCCGCGTTGTTGCACCTAGTGTGCTATGTAAGTGCACTAGAGGCATTGTTTGATCAGATCACTATTGATCTGATCGCAGCTCGAGGAGAGCTGGTTCGCCGAGCCCCGGCAAGCAGGGAAGACGAGCCCGACACCAACAACCCAGTCGTGTTGTTTGGACACCCGATAGAGACCCTGAGGTCGACTCCAACCAACGGCCAGGGTGTCTTGATGACCCCAGAAGTGCTTCCTCACCTTTTGGGAACACACTCCAACGGGATTGTGGCTAACAATCCCCGCGATGGTCATCATCGCTACCCCGACCCTGCAATTCCTCCGCCATCTCCGACTAATCCCGGCAGTGAGACCCGTGGAGAAGCCTCGACATCCACCAGGCACGCCCGTTTAGACGTAAACGAGGTAGACTAAGCTGTACGAGTAGTGTCGAGTCTCAGTGTATCCTCGCTTTGTAATCGTGCGACCTTGTATATAAACGCAGCCTGTCGTTGTGCCTCTGTTTTAATAGTAACCATGCGTACTTTGTCAGCGCATAGTTGCATATTTTCCGGGCACAGCTACCAAAACCAACCCCGACAACAACCACAGTAACGCGTCTCTTTATGAGATATGTGTATCTCTGACACTGACCCGACCTTTGGAGCTAAGCTGGTAAATTTATTACCTTTCACCACGGTGAAATGACCCAGCCCCTTTGCTATTTAAAGGCCACCTTGTGATCTTACCCAGCACCCCACATCTTGTGTACCACCCTCACAACCTTCTTCCTGTCATGCCGAGCCCCAGTATTCATCTGAGAACCCCAGAGGCAACCCCTGGTAGCTTTGTCAAAATATTGTGGGACTTTACCTGCAGTACCATGGGTTCTTCCCAGCCACCCCAGTACGAGCTGTTCAAATCGAGAATCACTTTTTCCACCTTGGAATATTGGGCAGCAGTACACATCCCTCCCGTAAACTCCAATCAGGATCCAACGGAAGTTTCCTTCATGGGGAAATCTATGCCAACCCCACACCTGGCCATAGAAGCTGCTGCGAAAGAAGCGATTGCTCGCCTTCGATCCGCAGTGCCCTATGCCCGTGAGCGAGGATATTATTACTTTCCGAGCCGTGCAACGCCCGGGGGAGTAACATCTTTCCCCGGTGGACGGATTGAGAAAGACCCAGTACTGGCCAACCTTATCCAGTACATCATCGCTCAAGAGCATTTGAACCAGCGAGTGATGGATTATCTCCAGAGTCTCGCTGATTTAAATCCTCAGGTTGCAATCGGCAGACCACTGAGGCCCGATCCGGAGAGACTGATACATCGACTAGTCAATCCACTTCCTCCAATTGAGGAGGAGTATATCCCTTTACCAGAAACATTTTATCAGGACCCCGTCCAGTTACCATTTTCATTTTAGACGTCACTGTTGTGTTGTTATTGTAGCATTTATTACTACGTTGTAACTTGTGCATGGTACCTCGAATTTGTACAATGAGTCATATATTTAGTTTCTACTAGTATGACTAGTTTTCTTCGTGACTAACTTGTGTAACCGCGAAAATCCTAGACTGAGATTTCTTTTCCCTGAGTTACTACATCGGTTATCCCCTCACTACATGGATTATTTTTATTCGCGCAGCACCACGGCAGCAGACTCACAACCACTAGAGCATGTAAGGAGTATTTATTTTTCACAACGGCTCTTAGCAAATCTCGAGGACGAGATTTTTCTTAAGGGGGTTAGTATCTGTAACACCCCAAAAATTTAACCAGGTTTTAGATATTAAAATTTTGCCAAGGGTTTAAATTTTTTGCTTGCAAGAATAATTCTGTTGTTTCAAAACATTTCTTTTATTTTTAAGGATTTATTTTTACCAAGTGGATCCCTCCAAACTTATTGAACTTCTATGCCATCTCATTAAAACAATTTCCTAATCAGTAGGTTTAATTATTAAATTATTCCACCCTGAGCTTTAAACATTAAAATGACTTGTTTTAAGTTTGGAGCTCTTTTTGTACTACAACCATTTGTTAAATTTAACTAAAAATTCCACCAAAATTTGGAGATGTCCTGTGATGCCTCTAAATCACTTTTATGCAATAATATAGTTCATTCATTGCATATTTTGAGGGCTACACATGTTTTTCTTCTCTGGTCCAGTGGACAATTTTGCACTGCAACCCTTTTAAATACTTGTTTCTAGCTTCCACCAAAATTATGGGATGTCAGTAGGAGCATATGATTCCATTATATGCGAAAATCCAGGGATGTTCTTTGAAAATTTTGAGTGAATCAACCTCATCTCCATTCTGGTTCATCATGATGGTTTGTACAGCAACCATATTATTGCTTGCTCTTTGGCCCTTGATTCTTTCTCCTTCTTGTAGTCCTCTATGCTAAACCCCTAAGTCCAGGAGCATACAACCATTGGCATGTTTTTGGTTCATGAAATAATGCCATTCACATCCTGTCCAGATTTGAACTTTTTCAAAACTTGCACTAGCAAGTTTCTCCTTTTTGCAAACTAACCTCACCACCCTATTGTGCATCCAAGGAGACACTGATCTAGAAGATTTGGCTCCTCCAAGAATAGCCTAAGTGCCTGTGGCATTTTGTCAAACACCTGGAGTGCATGATCAGTTTTGACATGTATTGTTGTTGGCATTGTGAACTTGGTCTCCTGACCAAACCACCATGTCCCTTGTTACCCTTACTAAACCTAGACTAGCCCTGGTTCTTTCCAGCCTCAACCATGACCTCTAGGCCACCCTGGCATTTCGTCGAGCACATCCCGGGCGTGCTCTGGACGCGCCCAGAGTGCGCGTATTGCACGAGCGGTGCCCGAGCCGCCGCGTCACTCACCCCGGCCCGTGATCGACCGCAGCCGGCACGCCGTGTCCCCTTGCACGCAGCATGCTCCCCACTCGCCGCAACGCGCCAAGCAGAGCCTCTCCGCGTCCCCGGCAAGCCAAGGGCTAGCCGCCACGGCCGCCCGACAAGCCCTGCTCAGGCCAGGGCCGTCCAAGCCACCCCGGCTCGCCACCTGCCCTTGTGAGCAGTACGTGTTCATCCGCAAGCGTGTTCCCTAGCTCCCGTCGTAGCCATGACCCCCCTGCTGCTACAGAATGTCGGTTCGCCGTTGTTCTTATCACCGGCAGCCTCGGACCACCCTAGCCACACTATATAAGGAGACCTGAGCTCAAGCCGCTCAGAGGAAGCTTCACACCGTCTCACTAGTGCCCCCCTAGCCGCCAATTAGAGGGGAGCAGGCCATCTTCAACCTCTCCGGCGACTCCAGCCGCTGCCACTAACCAGGCCATTCCGGTGCAACGAAGGCATCCCCCACTCCACTCTCTCCACCAGGAACTTTCCCTTCCTCCCGTGATCACATCCCCCTACTTCATTTCGGTCGGGAACCACCGCGGCCCCGAAACCACTTCACCCCGAAGCTTTCCTCCGCCGCGAAGCTCGCCGCCGGCAGCCCACGCCGTCCCCGCCGACCCAGCGACTAACGGTAGGATCACCCTCGACCCGCAGATCCATTCCCGCCCTCAGCTTCCCTCAAGGACCCGCCGTTCGCCGACGACAGTCGCCGGAGTTCCGCCTCCGCTCGAGACAGGGGGAGAAGAAGGAAGGCAGACTAGTCAAACATGACTAGTGGCCCCCCTGGACCCACTGTCAGTGGCCCCTGCGTGGTCCATGCTGATAAGTGGAGGCGTAAACCCTCAAGTACGCCTCCTCTGCCAGAAAGCGTAATCTCGTTCGAAATGTTTTCTCTTTCTGTTTTTATTAAAAACAGATTTTTACCAAATCTTTGACTGGCTATAACTTTTTAAATATAACTCCAAATGAATTGATTCTTTTTCCTACATCTCTCAAATTCTGTCTAGTTTATTTTAAGATTTATTTGGAAAAATTTCAAACAACTTTTTCTGCTGTTTTTATTTTGTGTGTTAATTCATTTATATTTTCAAAAATAGGGTTTTTGAAGAAAGGAGAAGTATTTCAAGAGTTTGAAATACACCCTGCCTTCCCATGACCTGAAGGCAAGCATTCTGGACCCCGGCATAAAAATTTTTGTGTGTTTGATGACACGTTCATAACATCACCTCACTTTGGAGAAACTTGTTATTTCATGTGATATGATCATATGCATGGGTGCATGTTATTGATTTCCATGTTGTTGGAAATGAACACGCTTGTGATGATAATCATCCTCATACGCCTTGCATGCATACCGGCAGGAACCCGGGAAAAACCTCTGCCTTGGGTAGGCATGAGTTTGTCTCCGGTCTCCGTCGGGACGGATATGTCCGGTATGGCATGGTAGGGTAAAATGAGCGGTGATCCTGTTGGTTGAAATGTTATGGTTATACATGACATGCAGGGAAGATTATAAACCTCCTGAGTCGACCGTAGATCGAGTCTTGTTCCAGTAACCCCCATACTTGTTCCGTACTACCACTCGTCTCTACAGCAAGTAGAGTACGGCTCAGTAATTTGCCAACCCCTTTCTTGCACACACCGTACAGAGGGGCCGAGATGAGGGTACCACGGCCATGGATTAAAGCCAGTCATCCGGTCAGGGGGCATGGGTGTCTTCGGTTGTAGCCGAGGGGGTAGCTTCCCCAGTTTTGCGCGCGGTATAAATTTTGTGATCCCATGCTAATCGAGGTTGTAGCCTCCCCACTTAGAGTTTGCTTGACAGGTGTCGTGGGTGATTCCAAACACGTGTGAGTTAAGCTGGTGTGTGCAAGTCAGGTGCGTTTTCATTTAAAAGACCGTAGATGGAATTAGTCCCGATGGACTAATGGAATCCGTTACTCGTGGGTAAAGAGTACACCCTCTATAGAGATTAAATCTATTCGAATAGCCGTGTCCATGATTAAGGATTATAGTCTGGGATGGGTCAAGTGTCGGTCTTAGTGTCGATCTTCGGAGGTGAAAATGTTAAACCAGAACGAGTATTACTACTTGTGACTTGTGAATATTATGATTATTATTATTGTTGACTAACCCGTGATATTACTGTTATCATCGAGTATCTCTGGGATGGTTCTACCTCCGGTATATTCACTATGATTGATTTTTTAAGCCCTTTATGTGGTGTCGCTCAGACGCCCGACTGTGGCCTTTCTTTTAAAGCCCTTTATGTGGTGTCGCTCAGACGCCCGACTGTGGCATTTCTTTTAAAGCCCTTTATGTGGTGTCGCTCAAACGCCCGACTGTGGCATTTCTTTTAAAGCCCTTTATGTGGTGTCGCTCAGACGCCCGAGTGTGGCATTT
>NC_041385.1:636722798-636728814 GCF_002162155.2 Triticum dicoccoides
TGCTTAGACGCCCGACTGTGGCATTTCTTTTAAAGCCCTTTATGTGGTGTCGCTCAAACGCCCGACTGTGGCATTTCTTTTAAAGCCCTTTATGTGGTGTCGCTCAGACGCCCGACTGTGACATTTCTTTTAAAGCCCTTTATGTGGTGTCGCTCAGACGCCCGACTGTGGCGTTTCTTTTAAAGCCTTTTATGTGCATGCTTGTTATTTATTTCAAAAATTTTAATGCTTCTATGGCGTTGCTTATTCATATATAACATGCTTATGCGCATCATAGTTTTATTTATCTTTTGTGACTAACCTCATGAGCATAAAATATTTCTCAGCACATCATTGTCATATTATACTTGTGTTCATAATGTTTGCGAGTACATTCAAAGTACTCACTGGCTTTTCCCTGGCTATTGTCTTGGCCAGATTTCTTGCGCGGAAAGGAGCGACCGTGTTGACAGCCCCGGAACCTAAGCAAAGGTGATAGCAGCCTCGTGAAGATAGGAGTTAACCTGGTCAGCTGTTCCCGTGGGAAATGGAGTCCCATAGACACTGATGATTCACAACCCGCTTCCGCCATCAACCACTAGAAACCATTTGTTGTACTCACAGACCAGAATGGTCTTGTACTACATATTTTGTATCTCGCTTGGAATTTCTGTATCAAGTTGGAGCCTCATCAGCTAACAGTAATTCCTGGGGCTGATGAGCACGACGGTCTCTTTCTGGGAATTGATACCCGGAAAAACCGGTCGTGACAATGGGTGATCGGAGATCTAGCCGTAACAATAAAACTCCATAAGGAAATAATGGATCTAAAACAGTAAGTCAATAGGCTCGAGGAAGAAAATCACATCTTGAAGGGCATTATTGCCAATAATATTGCACCACCACCTCTGAAGAAGTAAAATTGAGTACATGGGTATGGGCACTCCCCTTGGCTTGTGCCAAGATTGGGGGAGGTGTCCCTGTATCGTATCATCATCACATCTTTACCTTTATTGTTTTTCTTAGTTTGATCCTTTTGGTTATATCTCGGTTTAGTAGAATAAAGTTTTAGTATGATCTAGCTTAGAGTTTTGCTTTGTGTTCTATCTATGTAATCGAGTCCGTGAGTTATATAATAACGCGTAGTCTTGAGTTAAGGGCTTTGCTTTCTTGCTATGATCTTGAGAAAAAGAAAAAGAGAAGAAGTAAAAGAAGTAAAAAGATTATATAATGATCTTATGGGAAGTGATGACTTCACATATAAAGAGTATGATGAATAAAATTTGCTGAGAGTTGACAAACATAGTTTTGGTCATTGTTGCAATTAATAGGAAGTTAAAGAAAGAGAGGTTTTACATATAAATATACTATCTTGGACATCCTTTGTGATTGTGATCACTCATTAAAATATTACATGCTAAAAAGTTGATGTTGGACAAGGAAGACAACATAATGGGTTATGTTTTCTTATATCCAAATAGAAGTTATATTGTCATGGATCCTCCAACATGTTGAGCTTGCTTTATCATCCCATGCTAGCCAAATCTTTTGCACCAAGTAGAGATACTACTTGTGCATCCAAACATCTCTTAACCCAGTTTTGCCATGAGAGTCCACCATATCTACCTATGGATTGAGTAAGATCCTTCAAGTAAGCTGTCATCGGTGCAAGCAATAAAAATTTCTCTCTAAATATGTATGATCTTTTAGTGTGAAGAAAATAAGCTTTTATACAAACTTGTGTTATGGGAGAAATAAAAGCGATGGACTGCATAATAATGTTCTTTATCACAAGCGGCAATATAAAGTGACGTTCTTTTGCATTAATATTTTGTGCATCCAACCATAAAAGTGCATGGCAACCTCTGCTTCCCTCTGCGAAGGGCCTATCTTTTACTTTTACCTTCTACATCTATACAAGAGTCATGGTGATCTTCACCTTTCCTTTTTACACTTTTTCTTTTTAGAAAGCACTATATGTTAGGCAAAGATCGAGATATATATATCCACTCAGATGTAGTATACCATAAAGCATTATTGTTGACATTACCCTTAAGGTAAAAGGTTGGGAGGCGAAACCATAAGCCCATATCTTTCTCTATGTCCGACTAAGGCTTTGATCTCATAAGTATCACGTGAGTGTTAGCAATTATAAAATACTAAATGATGGTTGAGTATGTGTACTTGCTATACAAAAGATCTTACATTGACTCTTTCCGATATTATGATAAATTGCAATTGCTTTAATGACTGAGATCATAGTTTGCTAGTTTTCAATAAAGTTTCTGATTCATACTTTACCTTGTGAATGAATTGTTACTTTAGCATAAGAAATTATATGAAAATATATGTTGTTGTTCTAAAGATGATCAGGATGCCCATGTCCGTATTTTATTTTATCGACACCTCTATCTCTAAACATGTGGACATATTTTTCGATTTTGGCTTTTGCTTGAGGACAAGCGGGGTCTAAGCTTGGGGGAGTTGATACGTCCATTTTGCATCATGCTTTTTATTGATGTTTATTGCATTATGGTCTGTTATTACATACTATGGTAAAATAATTATGCCTTTTCTCTAGTATTTTACAAGGTTTACATGAAGAGGGAGAATGTCGGCAGCTGAATTCTGGATAGCGAAGGAGCAAATCTTAGAGACCTATTCTGTACAACTCCAAAAGTCCTAAAAATTTACGGAGAATTATCTTGGAATATATAAAAAATATTGGGCAAAGAAAATACCAGAGGGAACCCACCAGGAGGCCACAAGCTTGGGGCGCGCCCCTAGGGCTTGTAGGCCCCCTAGCAGGTCTCTGATGCCCATCTTCTACTATATGGAGAGTTTTGACCTAGAAAAAAAATCATAAGGAAGCTTTTGCGACTAAGCGTTGCCGTCTCAAGGCGGAACCTAGGCAGAAGCAATCTAGGGCTCCGGCGGAGCTGTTCTACCGGGGAAACTTCCTTCCCGGAGGGGGAAATCGAAGCCATCATCATCACCAATGATCCTCTCATCGAGAGGGGTCAATATCCATCAACATCTTCACCAGCACCATCTACTCTCAAACCCTAGTTCATCTCTTGTATCTGATCTTTGTCTCAAAACCTCATATTGGTACCTGTGAGTTGCTAGTGGTGTTGATTACTCCTTGTAGTTGATGTTAGTTGGTTTATTCGGGGGAAGACCATATGTCGAGATCCTTCATGATATTCAATCCCTCTCTGATCTTGAACAGGAATATGCTTTGTGAGTAGTTACGTTTGTTCCTGAGGACATGGGAGAAGTCTTGTTACAAGTAATCATGTGAATTTTGATGAGATGTATGTTGTCTTTCCTCTAGTGGTGTTATGTGAATGTCGAATACATGACACTTCATCATGATTTGGGCCTAGGGGAAGGCATTGGGAAGTAATAAGTAGATGATGGGTTGCTAGAGTGACAGAAGCTTAAACCCTAGTTTATGCGTTGCTTTGTAAGGGGCTGATTTGGATCCACATGTTTCATGCTATGGTTAGATTTAACTTAATTCTTTTTTCGTAGTTATGGATGCTTGCGAGAGAGGTTAATCATAAGTGGGAGGCTTCTACAAGTAAGGACATCATCCAAGCACCGGTCTACTACTACGTCTTGAGCTTGCATTGGTTTTCCTTGAAGAGGAAAGGGTGATGCAGCAATAGTAGCGTAAGTATTACCCTTAGTTTTTGAGAACCAAGGTATCAATCCAGTAGGAGGCTCCTCAAAAGTCCCACGCACCTACACAAACAAACAAAGAACTCGCAACCAACACAATAAAGGGGTTGTCAATCCCTTCAAGGCCACTTGCGAAAGTGAGATCTAATAGAGATAGTATGATAAGATAAATATATTTTTCGTATTTTATAATATAGATTGGAAAAGTAAAGATGCAAATAAAAGTAGATTGAAAGCTTATATGATAAAAGATAGATCCGGGGGCCATAGGTTTTACTAGTGGCTTCTCTCAAGATAGCATAAGTATTACGGTGGGTGAACAAATTACTGTCGAGCAATTGATAGAAAAGCGAATAATTATGAGATTATCTAGGCATGATCATGTATATAGGCATCATGTCCGTGACAAGTAGACCGACTCCTTCCTGCATCTACTACTATTACTCCACACATCGACCGCTATCCAGCATGCATCTAGAGTATTAAGTTCATAAGAACAGAGTAACGCATTAAGAAAGATGACATGATGTAGAGGGATAAACTCAAGCAGTATGATATAAACCCCATCTTTTTATCCTCGATGGTAACAATACAATACGTGCCTTGCAACCCCTGTTGTCACTGCGTAAGGACACCGCAAGATTGAACCCAAAGCTAAGCACTTCTCCCATGGCAAGAAAGATCAATCTAGTAGGCCAAACCAAACTGATAATTCGAAGAGACTTGCAAAGATAACTGCATCATACATAAAAGAATTCAGAGGAGATTCAAATATTTCTCATAGATAAACTTGGTCATAAACCCACAATTCATCGGATCTCGACAAACACACCGCAAAAAAGAGTTACATTAAATAGATCTCCACAAGAGATGGGGAGAACATGGTATTGAGATCCAAAAAGAGAGAAGAAGTCGTCTAGCTAATAACTATGGACCTGAAGGTCTGTGGCAAACTACTCACAACTCATCGGAGGGGCTATGGTGTTGATGTAGAAGCCCTCCGCGGTCGATTCCCCCTCCGGCGGAGCGCCGACAAAGGCTCCAAGATGGGATCTCACGGATACAGAAGGTTACGGCGGTGGAAATTTTTTTTGTTGGCTCCCTGGATGTTTTCGGGGTACGTGGGTATATATAGGAGGAAGAAGTAAGTCGGTGGCTGCTCGAGGGGCCCACGAGACAGGGGGCGCGCCCAGAGGGGGTGGGCGCACCCTCCTATCTCGTGGCCGCCTCGGCTACTTCTTGGCTTGCACTCCAAGTCCCGTGGATCACGTTCATTCCAAAAATCATGCTCCCGAAGTTTTCATTCCGTTTGGACTCCGTTTGATATTCCTTTTCTTCGAAATACTGAAATAGGCAAAAAAAAAAATAGCAATAGGGGCTGGGCCTCCGGTTAGTAGGTTAGTCCCAAAAATGATATAAATGTGTAAAATAAAGCCCATAAACATCCAAAAGAGGTAATATAATAGCATGGAACAATAAAAAATTATAGATATGTATGAGACATATCAAGCATCCCCAAGCTTAGTTCCTGCTCGTCCTCGAGTAGGTAAATGATAAAAACAGATTTTTTGATGTGGAATGCTACCTAGCATAATTCTCAATGTAATTTTCTTTATTGTGGCATGAATGTTCAGATCCAAATGATTCAAAATAAAAGTTCATATTGACAAAAGAAATAGTAATACTTCAAGAATACTAATCAAAGCAATCATGTCTTCTCAAAATAACATGGCTAAAGAAAGTTCATCCCTACAAAATCATATAGTTAGGCAATGCTTCATTTTCGTCACACAAAAATGTTCCCAAATTCTACACCCCCGATGACCAGCCAAGCAATTGTTCCGTACTTAAATAATCTCAAACTTTTTCAACTTTCACACAATACATGAGCGTGAGCCATGGATATAGCACTATGGGTGGAATAGAATATGATGATGGGGATTGTGTGGAGAACACAAAAAAGGAGAAAGTCTCACATTGACAAGGATAATCAACGGGCTATGGAGATGCCCATCAATTGATGTCAACATGAGGAGTAGGGATTGACATGCAACGTATGCACTAGAGCTATAAATGAATGAAAGCTCAACAAATGAAAACTAGTGGGTGTGCATCCAACTTACTTGCTCACGAAGACCTAGGGAATTTGAGGAAGCCCATTGTAGTAATATACAAGCCAAGTTCTATAATGAAAAATTCCCACTAGTATATGAAAGTGACAACATATGAGACTCTCTATATGAAGAACAGGGTGCTACTTTGAAGCACAAGTGTGGAAAAAGATAGTAACATTGCCCCCTTTTATTTTTATTTTCTTCTTTTTTTCTTTTTTTATTTGGGCCATTCTTAT
>NC_041385.1:636729170-636782692 GCF_002162155.2 Triticum dicoccoides
ATGCTCTAATAATTATGATCATCACACTTTTATTTATTTACAACTCATGAATTGCAACTCAAAACAAGAACAAGATATGACTCTATATGAATGCTTCCGGCGGTGTACTGGGATGGTGCAATGAATCAAGAGTGACATGTATGAAAAATTATGCATGGTGGCTTTTCCACAAATACGATGTCAACTACATGATCATGCAATGGCAATATGACAAAAGTAATGCATGTCATGATGATAAATGGAACGGTGGAAAGTTGCATGGAAATATATCTCGGAATGGCTATGGAAATGCCATAATAGGTAGGTATGGTGGCTGTTTTGAGGAAGATATAAGGAGGTTTATGTGTGATAGAGCGTATCATATCACGGGGTTTGAATGCACCGGTGAAGTTTGCACCAACTCTCAAGGTGAGAAAGGGCAATGCACGGTACCGAAGAGGCTAGGAATGATGGAAAGGTAAAAGTGTGTATAATCCATGGACTCAACATTAGTCAAAAGAACTCATATACTTATTGCAAAAATTTAGAAGTCATCAAAAAACAAGCACTACGTGCATGCTCCTAGAGGGATGGATTGGTAGGAAAAGACCATCGCTCGTCCCCGACCGCCACTCATAAGGATGCACAATCCAAGTACACTTCATGTTTCAAATTTGTACACAACTTTAACCATACGTGCATGCTACGGGGCTTGCTAACTTCAACACAAACATTCTTTAAATTCATAATCACCCAACTAGCATGACTTTAATATCACTACCTCCATATCTCAAAACAATTATCAAGAATCAAATTGATCATAGCATCCAATTCACTTCCTATGATAGTTTTTATTATACCCAACTTGGATGCCTACAATTCTAGGACCAATTTTATAACCATAGCAAATACCATGCTGTTCTAAAAGACTCTCAAAATAATATAAGTGAAGCATCACAGACTAGCAATTTCTACAAAATTAAGCCACCCCCATGCTCTAAAAGATATAAGTGAAGCACTAGAGCAAAAACTATCTAGCTCAAAAGATATAAGTGAAGCACATAGAGTATTCTAATAAATTCCAATCAAGTAGGATTCTCCCAAAAGGTGTGTACAGAAAGCATGATTGTGGAAAACTAAAAAGCAAATACTAATATCATACACGACGCTCCAAGAAAAACACATATCATGTGGCGAATAAAAATATAGCTCCAAGTAAAGTTACCAATGAACAAAGATGAAAGAGGGGATGCCTTCCCGGGGCATCCCCAAGCTTTGGCTTTTGGCTATTCTTGAATATCTTGGGGTGCCATGGGCATCCCCAAGCTTAGGCTTTTGTCACTCCTTATTCCATAGTCCATCAAATCTTTACCCAAAACTTGAAAACTTCACAACACAAAACTCAACAGGAAATCTTATAAGCTCTGTTAGTGAAAGAAAACAAAACCACCACATAAGGTACTATAATGAACTCATTCTTTATTTATTTTGGTGTTAAACCTACTGTATTCCAACTTATCTATGGTTTATAAACTATTTTACTAGCCATAGATGCATCAAAATAAGCAAACAACAGACGAAAGGCAGAATCTGTCAAAAACATAACAGTCTGTAGCAATCTGTAACTAACGCAAACTTCTGGAAATCTAAAAATCCTCAAAACATAGGAAGTCTTGGACAATTTATCTATTGATCAGCAGTAAAAAGAATTAACGCAAAAGCACGTTTCTGTGATTTAACAAAACTAATTTCATGCGCGCAAAGTTTCTATTTTTCAGCAGAATCAAATTAACTATCACCATAGGTTATCCTATAGGTTCTACTTGGCACAAACACTAATTAAAACATAAAAACACATCTAAAAAGAAGGTAGATGCAAAATTTATAACTAAACATAAGCAAAAACAAACAAACAAACTAAAATAAAATGGGGTTCTCTGTCAAAAAAATAAAAATAAAATGGGGTTGCCTCCCAACTAGCGCTATCGTTTAACGCCCCTAGCTAGGCATAAAAGTGAGGACAGATCTAAGTAGTGCCATCTTTGGCACTCAATTCATAAGTAGCTCGCATGATAGATTCATAAGGTAATTTGACTTTCTTTCTTGGAAAGTGCTCCATGCCTTTCCTTAATGGAAATTGGAATATAATATTCCCTTCCTTCATATCAATAATCGCACAAATCGTTCTAAGGAAAGGTCCACCAAGAATAATAGGACAAGAAAGATTGCAATCTATATCAAGAACGATAAAATCTATGGGCACCAAATTCCCATTGGCTTTTTAATGGTGGAATCCACAAGGTGCAAATTTAAAGAGCAATCATCAAGATCATGGAAACCTAGAATATCACATAAAGTTTTCGGAATCGTGGAAACACTAGCACCCAAATCACATAAAGCATAACACTCATGATATTTAATTTTAATCTTTATAGTAGGTTCCCACTCATCGTTATGTTTTCTAGGTATAGAAACTTCCAAATTAAGTTTTTCATCAAAAGATTGCATCAAGGCATCAACAATATGTTTGGTAAAGGCTTTATTTTGACTATAAGCATGAGGAGAATTCAACACGGGTTGCAACAAGGAAATACAACCTTCTAAAGAACAATTATGATAATTAAATTCCTTGAAATCCAAGATAGTGGGTTCAATGCTATTTAAAGTCTTGACCTCTACGATCCCACTTTTACCAAATTTAGCATCAAGATCTAAGAACTCCGAATAATTGGGACGCCTTTTAACTAAAGTTGACTCATCTCCAGTCCCATCATTATTAAGATTCATATTGCAAAACAAAGATTTAATAGGGGACACATCAATAACTTTTAGATCTTCATCATTATTTTCATGGAAACTAGAAGAACACGCCTTTACAAAGCAATCTTTCTTAGCACGCAATCTAGTGGTTCTTTCTTTGCACTCATCAATGGAAATTCGCATGGCTTTGAGAGACTCATTGATATCATGCTTAGGAGGAGTAAATCTAAGTTTCAAAGAATCAACATCAAGCAAAAGTCTATCAACTTTCCTAGCCAAATCATCAACTTTAAGCAATTTTTCTTCAAGCAAGGAATTAAAATTCTTTTGAGAGATCATAAATTCTTTCACACTATTCTCAAAATCAGAGGGCGTCTTATTATAATTACCATAAGAATTATTGTAGGAATTTCCATAATTATTAGAGGAATTACTAGGGAACGGTCTAGGATTAAAGTTTCCTCTATAAGCATTGTTACCAAAATTATTCCTACCAACAAAATTCACATCCATAGATTCATTATTATTCTCAATCAAAGTAGACAAAGGAATATCATTGGGATCAACAGAAGCACTCGTAGTAGCAAACAATTTCATAAGTTCATCCATCTTTCCACTCAAAACATTAATTTCTTCTATAGCATGCACTTTTTTACTAGTAGATCTTTCGGTGTGCCATTGAGAATAATTAGCCATAATATTATCAAGGATTTTAGTAGCTTCTCCTAAGGTGATTTCCATAAACTTGCCTCCCGCGGCCGAATCTAAAAGATTTCTAGAAGCAAAATTCAATCCAGCATAAAAAATTTGTATGATCATCCATAAATTCAAACCATGAGTAGGGCAATTGCGAATCATCAATTTCATTCTTTACCAAGATTGGAAAACATGCTCATGAGCAAGTTGTTTAAAATTCATAATATCATTCCTAAGAGGGATGATCTTAGCGGGAGGAAAATACTTAGAGATAAAAGCATCTTTGCACTTATTCCATGAATCAATACTATTCTTAGGCAAAGACGAAAACCAAACTTTAGCACGATCTCTAAGTGAAAACGGAAATAACTTCAATTTAACAATATCATTATCCGTATCTTTCTTCTTTTGCATCTCACACAAATCAACAAAGTTATTTAGATGCATAGCGGCATCTTCACTAGGAAGGCCGGAGAATTGATCTTTCATAACAAGATTCAGCAAAGCAGCATTGATTTCACAAGACTCAACATAATTAAGAGGAGAAATTGGAGTACTAAGGAAATCATTATTATTGGTATTGGAAAAATCACACAATTTGGTATTATCTTGCGCCATAGCGACAAGTAATCCAACATACAAGCAAACAAAAAGGCAAGCGAAAGAGAGAGGAGATTGGGAAAGAGAGGGCGAATAAAATAGCAAGGGTGAAGTGGGGGAGAGGAAACCGAGAGGCAAATGGCAAATAATGTAAGTGCGAGGGAGATGAGTTTGTGATGGGTACTTGGTATGTCTTGACTTGAGCAAAGACCTCCCCGACAACGGTGCCAGAAATCCTTCTTGCTACGTCTTAAGCTTGCGTTCGTTTTCCTTGAAGAGGAAAGGGTGATGCAATACAGTAGCATAAGTATTTCCCTTATTTTTTGAGAACCAAGGTATCAATCCAGTAGGAGGCTCCTCAAAAGTCCCATGCACCTACACAAACAAACAAGAACTCGCAACCAACGCAATAAAGGGGTTGTCAATCCCTTCAAGGCCACTTGCGAAAATGAGATCTAATAGAGATAATATGATAAGATAAATATATTTTTGGTATTTTATGATATAGATTGGAAAAGTAAAGATGCAAATAAAAGTAGATTGAAAGTTTATATGATAAGAGATAGACCCGGGGGCCATAGGTTTCACTAGTGGCTTCTCTCAAGATAGCATAAGTATTACGGTGGGTGAACAAATTACTGTCGAGCAATTGATAGAAAAGCGAATAATTATGAGATTATCTAGGCATGATCATGTATATAGGCATCATGTCCGTGACAAGTAGACCGATTCCTGCCTGCATCTACTACTATTACTCCACACATCGACCGCTATCCAGGATGCATCTAGAGTATTAAGTTCATAAAGAACAGAGTAACGCATTAAGAAAGATGACATGATGTAGAGGGATAAACTCATCCAATATGATATAAACCCCATATTTTTATCCTCGATGGCAAAAATACAATACGTGCCTTGCTGCCCCTGCTATCACTGGGAAAGGACACCGCAAGATTGAACCCAAAGCTAAGCACTTCTCCCATTGCAAGAAAGATCAATCTAGTAGGCCAAACCAAACTGATAATTCGAAGAGACTTGCAAAGATAACTCAATCATACATAAAAGAATTCAGAGGAGATTCAAATATTTCTCATAGATAAACTTGATCGTAAACCCACAATTCATCGGATCTCGACAAACACACCGCAAAAAAGAGTTACATCAAATAGATCTCCACAAGAGAGGGGAGAACATGGTATTGAGATCCAAAAAGAGAGATGAAGCCATCTAGCTAATTACTATGGACCCGAAGGTTTGTGGCAAACTACTCACAACTCATCAGAGGGGCTATGGTGTTGATGTAGAAGCCCTCTGTGGTCGATTCCCCCTCTGGCGGAGCGCCGGCCAAGTCTCCAAGATGGGATCTCGCGGATACAGAAGGTTACAGCGGTGGAAATTGTTTTTCGTTGGCTCCCTGGATGTTTTCGGGGTACGTGGGTATATATAGGAGGAAGAAGTAAGTCGGTGGCCGCCCGAGGGGCCCACAAAACAGGGGGCGCGCCCTCCTATCTCGTGGCTGCCTGGGCTGCTTCTTGACTTGCGCTCCAAGTCCTCTGGATCACGTTCATTCCAAAAATCACGCTCCCTAAGGTTTTCATTCCGTTTGGACTCCGTTTGATATTCCTTTTCTTCGAAATACTGAAATAGGAAAAAAAAATAGCAATACGGGCTGGGCCTCCGGTTAGTAGGTTAGTCCCAAAAATGATATAAATGTGTAAAATAAAGCCCATAAACATCCAAAAGAGGTAATATAACAATCAAAAATTATAGATACGTTGGAGATGTATCATCTACCCACATATCAAATTATCAAAGTAACGAATGCGAATCATGTGAGCATGATGAAAACTAACTTGACAATAATTCACATGTGTCCTCGAGAGCGCTTTTCCTTATATAAGAGTTCGTTCATGCTTATCATTTGCAACAAAAAGGATTGGGCCACCTTGCTGCACCTTTGTTACACTTGTTACTTGTTACCCATTAAAAACTATCTTATCAGAAAACTATCCGTTACCAACAATTTCAGTGCTTGCAGAAAATACCTTGTTGAAAGCTGCTTGTCATTTGCTTCTGCTCCTTGTTGGGTTCGACAATCTTACTTATAAAGGACTATGAAAGATCCGCTATACTTGTGGGTCATCAGTAAAGCTCCAAAACTCTTCATTTTTTATTAAGTGATCCAAGATCACATTGAGTCTAGAGGAAAACCAATGCTATTAAAAGGGGATGAGGTTTTGATCATGGATCAATTGCTCAAGTGCTTATTTATATTGATCCAAAAATCCTTAAACACTTCTCCACATCATATCTGTCCAAAAACCTAAATTATCATCTCGGTCCCACCAAAATTTCCTATCCCGGACTCATCGATCACACACACTGCCTAAGCCAAAACCTAGAATTTCGGTTCTATCGGTACGGATCTCGGTCTCGCCGAGATGGCGTGGCCAAGTTTCTATGATGAAGTTGCTTCATTTTGGAATTACCGATATGAAATGATCAGAACTTCCGAAACGAGGTCTTGCCCTCGCCATTGCGCTTCGATCGCTTTGAGATGTTCTTCTTCGGTCTCACCGAGACTTCCAACGTTCGTATCTTTTGCACTAGTTGGTCTCACCGAGATTTTGGTCTGGTGTCATTGAGTTGGGTCAAAGCTTGTAACAGTACGATTTTTGGGTGAAGGCTATATATACCCCTCCACCCCCACTTACTCTCTAAGAGAGCCATCAGAATGAAACACTATTTACACTACTCATTTTCGAAGAGAGAACCACCTACTCATGTGTTGAGATCAAGATATTCTAATCCTACCATTTAAACCTTGATTTCTAGCCTTCCCCAAGTTGCTTTCCATTCAATCCCCTCTCCTACCAAAGCCAAATCTGTTTGAGAGTGATTGAGTGTTGGGGAGACCATCATTTGAAGCACAAAAGCAAGGAGTTCATCATCAATAACACCATCTATTACCTTTTGGAGAGTGGTGTCTCCTAGATTAGTTAGGTGTCACTTAGGAGCCTCCAAGAGATTGTGGAGTTGAATCAAGGAGTTTGTGATTGCAAGGAGATCGCCTACTTCATGAAGATCTACCCGAGTGAGGTTAGTCCTTCATGGGCATAAGACATAATGGGATAGACAAGGTTGCTTCTTCGTGGACACTTCATGGGTGGAGCCCTCTGTGGACTCGCGCAATTGTTACCCCCCATGGGTTGAAGTCTCCATCAACATGGATGTACGATACCACCACCTATCGGAACCACAACAAAAATCATTGTGTCTTCACTGCATTATATTTCTCGGATCCCTCCTTTACGTTCATATGCAAAGTCTTTACTTTTCGCTGCTCAACTCTTAGACTTGCATGTGTATGGTGTACATGAATTGGTAGAATTGCTAAAGCTAAAATTGGGAAAAGGATAAGTTTTTATTTGGTCAAGCAGTCTAATCACCCCCCACCTATGGACATACTTTCGACCCTACAAGTGGTATCAGAGATTTGGTCTCCATTGCTTTCACAACCTAGGAGAGTATTTCGTCTAGTAAGGGTAACTATCATCGTAAGGTCCATATTTCGATGGTACAAACTTTGCTAATTGAAAACTTAAGATGAGAATGCATATTCTTGGTCATAAATCCGCCGTTTGGCTATTGTTCGTGTTGGCTTGCAAGGTGAATTCTTTGAGGATGGTACAGAACTAGATCGTGAAGGAACCGTGGAAGAATTGAAGATGTTACAATACAATGGTCAAGCATGTGACATACTCTTCAACGGTTTGTGCCCTAAGGAGTTCAACGAGATTAGCCGCCTCGAAAATGCAAAGGAAATTTGGGATACTTTTGTTGATATACATGAGGGTACCGAGTTCGTTAAGGAATCTAAGTTAGATGTGATTCAAAGTTAATTTGACAAGTTCAAGATGAAGGATGGTGAAGGAGTCACCAAAATGTACTCTAGGCTTGCTATCATCACAAATGAGATTGTCAACTTAGGAAGTCAAGATATGACCAACAATTTCATCATCAAGAAGATCCTTAGAGCCTTGTGATGGTGTCCTGGACTAGGGGTATCAACTTAGTTGACCCATAGTCCATGGGCCAAGCTTATGACCCATCGTTCTTATAAAGGAAGGACTTCAGCACTCTGGCATAACCAAGGGGGACTTTGCCGAAGACTTGTTGTGTACTCCAAGTATTACTTCGGCTACCGCTATGTACCCTTAGGAGCTAACCGACCATGTGTAACGCTAGATACCCCTAGTGCCTATATAAACTAGAGGGTTTAGCCTGTAGGAGGGCTCACATTCATCATTATCATTAGCCTAAGGGTTTAGTCCACAACTTACGGTCTCTAGGTAGATCAACTCTATACTTTGATACACCCACAATATAAGCGAGAGTGGGACATAGGGTTTTACCTTCTCAAGAGGGCCAGGACCCAGGTAAACATTGTGTCTTCTGTCTTCTATTACCCATCGATACGATCTCGCAGCTCATGCCCCCTACCCGAGATCTACCGGTTTTCACACTGACGCTACTGCTTTCATTGAGAGATCAGTGTTTCATCAATTTGGAATGATCGCTTTGCAAAATTAGAGACTTAAGTCCCCTCGAGGCCACTTGCGCGTTCACAATCCCCTCTGACGGGTCGCCTCAGGCTTTGACAGATATCAAAGCGCACTCCCCCTCGAGGTGTTGGGGTGCGATCGGGAACTCAGTCTCGAGCTTCACACTCCTTTGATGAGTTCGACCCACGAAATCCGATTTGAGGAAGCCTTGGATATGGGCTCCCGTCTGAGGGATGAGCATGAAATAAATCAACTAGAAGAGGAGGGAGCATCGGGTGTTAAGCCGAGATCGGACACCTGCTTTAGCAAACATGGGGGAACCTCAGATTCTCCCTCGACCGGGTTGAATTTTTCATCCCACCCACCCCCACGTCGAGTATTGCCCAAGTAATTCAGGGCCTCCCGATGTCTGGGACCTAATCTATGTAAAACAACAAGCCAACGAGACACTCCGACAATTCTGGTCGAGATTCTTGTTTGTCAAGAACAAATAAATCAACCGCGCATGTGATCACGATAAGACACTACACATGTAGTAACATAAAGGTTGGTACCTATACCAGATATAACTTTGTACAAAATATAGCATGTAAACACACATGGCCAGTTATGCCTCCTTTGGATCTATTCAGCCATTTAGTAATTCACGCAGTCAACGGTTTTCATTTTTTCTCCCCCAAAATCACAATCATATTTCTCAGTTGTTGGATCTAGATAGAAATACATGTGAGTTTTGTGTTTCAAAAGAAAAAATGTAAATAAAAACTGAACATATTAGTTGTTACCCATGTCTTGGTGGATCACATCACACAGTAGTATTTACACCAGGATCAACCTTACCGGTGGTGTTCTCCTATACCGTTTGACTTAAAAATAACTTCGTCAACATGTAAACGTCATATGGCGAGTTGTGCTCTCTCTAGATCTAATAATTTGGCAGTCTACACTCGATCAAGCGGTTTCTATTTTTATTTTCTCCCCTAAAATCACAAAAATGTTTCTCATTTCTTGTATCTGTGAAATATGCATGAGTTTGTTTGTGTGTTTAATTAATAATAAAGCAAACCCAAATTTGTAGCTCATAGCTATACTGACCCCGTGCATACATAGTTGTATGTAGACTACAATACACCGACAATGTTTCTGGTACCATATGACTCGACAATAACATGGTTCCAAGTATAGCTTGTAAACGGTGCACGACCAGCTATGCTCTTTATCGATCCATTACAGCTCAACCGGTTTCTGTTTCTTGCCAAAAACAAAATCAAATTAGTCACATTCCTTTTTTTGGAAATAAAACCTTACCATTGTTACCATGTCCATTTCCAAAAGCTGAACATAAATTGCATTGACAATGAATCCTGGGTGGATGATTGAGAGATTTTGATAATGAGGACCCTGCAACATTAGAAAGAAGGAGTATAGAACTCCATCTCGCAGATGTAGAAAATGTGGGAATTATATGGGCTAGGCCCATTAAATAAATCATATAATTTCTAGAATAAATCATCGAGACCCAATTGGCCCATTCATGCGTGACACGAGGTGTGAAACTTTAGTCCCACACCCTTAGTGGAAAGTGAGTTAGACCAATATATATATAAAAGGTTTCACCTTCTATACATTAGTAGGAAGTCGAGAAAGGGGCACATGCACACGTTCCATCTCTGACGCTCGTCTTGCCTCGTGCAAGCGTTGGCATAATGTTTTGTGAATGAGTCCAGCCATGATGGGACCTATGCATGTTTATCTTTTTTTAGCATGATAAAATTTAGAATGGAGGGAACTAAGTTATCGTCATCTAAAGTCTATATTAAGATCGCCCCTATCCTAGACAAATACACCCACACAGAATAGCCCGTTACATTCCAGAGTTTGCACCGCCTCTAGATCATTCCCATCATGCTTCTCGACATGCACCATGAGAAATAGCATACCTCCAGAACCGTCTACCTCGAGATCTTCCATGGGAGAGAGACGGTAATGTCTTTTGGGGGGCGTTCATGTGGTTGTCCAATGACGCTTCTTCATCATATGTTTCATATGTATTCGTATCCCTACTGCCAGATGTTTGCTTTTAGTGTCTTACTCATGGCAATAGAGATGGATATGCTATATTTTCCTTATCCACAGATTTGCATGCACAATTTGTCCAGCACTGCTTATGGCCCAATTATCTAGTATGTTCGCCGTGTTTTATCTAATGCTTTTCTGGATTAAAATTAATACAAAATTGCTCTTATATTCAAAGAAATGCTAGTTCTTCATGCAAATCGATGAAACTATGTCTTTCCATGGAGTTTTGTGCAATGCCATATGTCATAAAATAAAATGTTGGTGCAAGGAGATATGATTACAATGTGAGTTTTCGTTAGATCGCTCAAGAATAGTGACCTATGAATTTCACTAAGGGGCACAATGATCGTACTTGATCATTGGGTATAGCTTCTATTTGAGTGTGTTTCATGAATGGATCAACGATTGAGCATAATTGGCTAGGGATAACTTGCTTTAGCGTTGATATTTTGAAAGACATGGTTGCTTGTTGATATGCTTGAGTATTAAAGTCTTCATGTCGAAACTAGACTATTGCTTTGAACCATATAAAAGTCCAAATGTCCATGCTACAAAGAAAAGAATATGTGATGAACATGTTAGGCAGCATTCCACATCAAAAATTCCATTTTTATCATTTACCTACTCGAGGACAAGCGGGAATTAAGCTTGGGGATGTTGATACGTCTCCAACGTATCTATAATTTTTTATTGTTCCATGCTTTTATATTATCATTCTTAGATTTTTTACAATCATTTTCTCTGATTTTCATGTTGTTTGTGTGTTTGCGTTGCTCTGATTTTCTATTCCTTATCTTCTCCCAATATCCCATATAAGATTCAGGGGGAGCAAGACATCTAAGGGAAGCAAATCTTCGAATTCATTGCATATCTTTACCTTTGGGGACATGTCTACACTCAAATGGAGTATCTAGTACTCAATCTATACATGTCATCCCAATCTTGGTACTGTTGTGGTTTACTGCTCGTGATCTGTTTAGTAGATGTTTCTGCGTTGTCTAACCTTGTTTACTCAGGTTCATCTCTTCCAAAGCTAGCTCAAGACCACAAGGTAAGTATATGCATCACACTCATGTGCATGAGGATCTCTTGCTGATGTACATCTTGTTTGCAAGGACTCATGAACATGAAGGTACATTTCCTATATTCACACCATTTGCTCTGATGCATATAGCCAAGATACATGTAACACATTGCTTGCTCTGTCATGATTATGCACTCACATGATCTTATGTTCCATATTTATATGATTGCATACATGTAGGGGGGGCTATGCATGTTACATGTCCTTCCAAAGCTTTACCTGCCTTTCTCCATATCTTTATCTAAAGCTTTTATGTATGTTGTCATCAATTACCAAAAAGGGGGAGATTGAAAGCACAAGTCCTCCCTGGGTGATTTTGGTAATTAATGTCAACATATCTGTTGTTGGACTAATACTTTTATCTAGTATATTTCAGATAAGTTCATCTGTGGAGTGGCATGGACAAGAGGATGTGGAACCCCTTCAAGATGCTAAGGACTAAGGATTGGCTCAAGCTCAAAGCTCAGGACTCTACATTTTCCATTTTAGTGATCCAAGATCACATTGAGTCCATAAGAAAGCCAATACTATTAAAAGGGGATGAGGTGTTGCTTAATGGCTTGCTTGCTCAAACTGCTTAGTGATATGCTCCAAAGCCCTCAACCACTTTCTCATATCCACATATGTCCAAAACCAAAAGTCAAACTCGGCCCCACCGATTTGATCCATCCGGCGCCACCGAGTTCATTTGACATAGCCACTGCCAAAAAGCCCTAATCAATTCGGTCTCACCGATGGGATCTCGGTCTCACCGAGATGGGCTTGCAATCTCTATGTTGTCCATTGCAATAATTTCGGTCTCACCGAAATTATGCAATCGGTTCCACCGAGTTTGCTTGACCAACTCTCTGTTTTGCTTATTACCAAAATCTGTCCCACTGAGTTTGTGTAATCGGTCAAACCGAGATGAGGTTTTACCCTAACCCTTGCACATCAGTCCCACCGAGTTGATCATATCGGTCCTACCAAAATGCCTAACGGTCACATTATGAACTAAATTGGCCTGACCGAATTGTATGATTTGGCCTCACCGAGTTTGGTGAATTGTGTGTAACAGTTAGATTTCGTGTGGAGGCTATATATACCCCTCCACCCTCTCCTCATCGCAAGGAAAGCCATCAGAACATGCCTACACTTCTAGCATTCATCTTCTGAGAAAGAACCACCTACTCATGTGTTGAGGCTAAGATATTCCAATCCAACCATATGAATCTTGATCTCTAGCCTTCCACAAGTTGCTTTCCACTCGAATCATCTTTCCACCAAATCCAATCCTATGAGAGAGAGTTGAGTGTTGGGGAGACTATCATTTGAAGCATAAGAGCAAGGAGTTCATCAACAACACACCACCTATTACCTTTTGGAGAGTGGTGTCTCCTAGACTGGTTAGGTGTCACTTGGGAGCCTCCGTCAAGATTGTGGAGTTGAACCAAGGAGTTTGTACGGGCAAGGAGATCGCCTACTTTGTGAAGATCTACCATAGTGAGGCAAGTCCTTCATGGGCGATGGACATGGTGGGATAAACAAGGTTGCTTCTTTGTGGACCCTTCGTGGGTGAAGCCCTCCGTGGACTCGCGCAGTCATTACCCTTCATGGGTCGAAGTCTCCATCAACGTGGATGTACAATAGCACCACCTATCGGAACCACACCAAAAATCTCCGTGTCACCAATTGCGTTTGCACACTCCAATCCCATCCCTTTACTTTCTTGCAAGTTGCATGCTTTACTTTTCGCTGCTCATATACTCTTTGCATGCTTGCTTGAAATGTATTGTGTATGCTTGAAATTAGGTTAATCTACCACCTCAACTTGAAAAAACTTAAAAATTGCCAACTTTTTGTGTTGAGGGTCTATTCACCCCCCTCTAGACACCTCTTCTCGATCCTTTTAGTTGTGCCCACCTTGGTGGCCTCCCGCACTGCCTCTTCACTCTATAAATACCCAAATATTCCAAAAACCCTAGGAGACTCGAGAAATTTTGTTCCAACCGCCACCAGTTCCAGAACCACGAGATCCAATCTATAGCCCGTCTCCGGCGGAGTGGAAATCGTCACCGGTGGCCATCTTCATCATCCCAGCGGCCACCATAATGAGGAGGGAGTAGTCCACCCTCAGGGCTGAGGGTTTGTACCAGTACCTATGTGTTTAATCTCTCTCTCTCTCTCTCTCGTGCTCTTGAGATGTCTCGATCTTGATGTATAGTGGGCTTTGTTAATATCGTCGGATCATATGCTGTTTGCCCCTCTCTATCTTGTGATGAATTGAGTTTTCCCTTTGAGATTTCATTTTATTGGATTGAATACTTTTATGGGTTTGAGAACACTTGATGTATGTCTTTCCATGAATACCCGTGGTGACAACGGAGTATCGTATTGATTCACTTGATATATGTTTTGGCACTCAACTCGCGGATTCTCGAGGTGACATTGGGGTAATCTATGCATAGGGGTTGGTGCACGTTCTTGTGTTTGTTTCTCCAGTAGAAATTTTGGAACACTCCTTGAGGTTCTTTGTGTTGGATTGAGTATTATAAATCTGAATTTGCTTTGGTGTTATTTTAGTATGAACTCTTGGATAGATCGGTTGAAAAGAATAGCTTTGTGGTGGTTCGTACCCTACAAACAATTTCTTCTTATGTTCTCCGCTAGATAAGAACTTCGGAGTGATTCTTCATCGCACATGAGGGATGATTATATGATCCAATTATATAGCACTGTTGAGAGATTGCACTAGCGAAAGTACGGACCCTGGGACTTGTTTTCAAGCATTGCAATATCGTTTGTGCTCACTTTTATCATTTGCTACCTTGCTGTTTTTTTATTTTTAGATTATAAAAATATATTTTTACCATCCATATTACACTTTTATCACCATCTCTTCGCCAAACTAGTGCACCTATACAAATTGCTAATGTATTGGGTGTGTTGAGGATACAAGAGATTTCTTGTATTTGATTGCAAGGTTGTTTGAAAGAGACCATCTTCATCCTACGCCTCCCACGAATTGATAAACCTTAGGTCATCCACTTGAGGGAAAATTGCTACTGTCCTATAAAACTCTACGCTTGGAGGCCCAACACGAGTCTATGATGTCTACTACGCAACTTTATTCTTGTAGACTCGTGTTGGGCCTCCAAGGGTAGAGTTTTGTAGGACAGTAGCAATTTTCCCTCAAGTGGATGACCTAAGGTTTATCAATCCGTGAGAGGCGTAGGATGAAGATGGTCTCTCTCAAACAACCCTGCAAGCAAATACAAGAAATCTCTTGTGTCCCCAACACACCCAATACAATGGCAAATTGTATAGGTGCACTAGTTCAGCGAAGAGATGGTGATAAAAGTGTAGTATGGATAGTATATATGAGTTTTTCTAGTGCGAACAATAAAAAACAGCAAGGTAGTAAATAGTAAAATGGAGAACAAACGGTATTGCAATGATGGAAAATGAGGCCTAGGGTGCATACTTTCACTAGTGCAATCTCTCAACAATGCTAACAGAGTTGGATCATATGATTATCCCTCCAAGTGCAATAAAGAATCACTCCCAAGTTCCTATTAGCGGAGAACAAAAGATAGAAATTGTTTGTAGGGTATAAAACCACCTCAAAGCTATTATTTCCGATCAATCTATCTTTGTAGCGACTCGACCTCAAATGGTCAAGTCTCTGTGCATCAGTGTCATCCCTGGATCGGTAATGCTGACACGCAGAGTACTCGAGGAATTATAACAGAGTTCAATCACACACTTAATTACATCGAGTCCTCATAAAGAGTATGATTACACAAAAATATCATGGATGAAGGCCATCTAAACAAAATAACTGAGGAAGCTTCAAAGGTAAATGGGTCCATCAACTCCAATGGCATGGTTGAGTGCAAAACAAAGACCTATCGCACTTCATCATTTGAGTAGTCTGCAACATGAGATGTTGCAGCCATGTAGGTCAGCACATTGAATATGTTGGCAGAGTTACATTGTAAAGCAATGAAATGCAAGGACTATATCTACATGCAGTATTTGGCCGATGGAGGCTGTAAGTTTATGATTTTGCATAAAGCTAGTTTTCCCCTACAAGAAAGGAATAAATTTATTTAACTACTCCCAAGTTTCCCAATATTTCAGAATGTAACCCCAACACAAATCCCAATTAAAAGTATCATCATTAACCCAAAAAATACATTAAGTAAAGTGATGAGATCACATCAATAGATTCAAGTACTAGATACTCAAGATGTCCATAACCGCGGACACGGCTAACCATGATTAGTTTATACACTCTGCAGAGGTTTGCGCACTTTTCCTCACAAGACTTGACCGCATCCATGATCGGATGATCGAGACATAGTCTTTCTGAAGCATTAACTCTCTACTCCGGGAGGACCGGTACACCTACTTTCCCCTACATCTGCTAGTCCACCTCTTCAAGAGCTCACGCAACTTACTCAACTATACCATAGCCCATAGGGGCTTGTGGCTGCACACGGAAGTTTCTAGCATGAATAATCTTATGATCCTTTTGAGCCTGGGTGGCAAATCGTAGGAAAAATCACATGGGTACTCCGGGGTTTCCTGAAACAGGCAACACTAGGTTCCCCAGGTGCCTCAACCAATCCACCCAGATGTATATTAAAGTTGCCACCTTATTGTTAACCATAATTAAATAACTCTCAAACTTCCATGTGTGAATCACGATCCAATCCCCGTCTATGAGCATGGCTAAAGAATAATAAGCATAACGTATATTCCCGGGGTGAACCAAAGGTATTAGGTTCCAAACTCAAGCACTACAACCAAACCACATGTTCCCAATCCTACTCATGCAATTGTTTGAGGAATAATATTAATGCATAGTAAAAACTGGGTATAAAGGAGTATGATCAAAGTGTAACTTGCCTTGCTGACGATCTGCAAACTATAGAGATTCCTAGTAACAAGCTTCGCACTCTTGGTAATCTAGCGTAGACAAATATTAGCATACATAAGCAATCACTCAAACGAAACAACGAGAAAATGAGAAAAGATCCAAATCAAGCATGAAATAAACAAATGGCTTAAACTAACAAAAGTCAAACCTGACAGCATTATTATCATATGAATTAGATCTTAACAGTAGGTACAAGCGATTAGCTATGATTTGTAAAAAGAATCAACTCAAACGGAGAAACGAAACTCAAAATACGAACGAAACAAGATCGTTTACTAAACTGGACCAAACTCAAATTTTACCAGTACCAAAATCATGTTCAAGTTGGTTACCTAGAAAGAACAGAACAATATGAAGATTTAGGCGCTGGTTTCATCTAATTTGGATTAACGAGTAAAAAGTTATGCTAGTTTTAAGATTAGGGGCTAAATCGTGAGAAAACTATTCGCGGATAGGTCCCTAGCCGAAAATAAATTGAAAAGGAAAAGACTACGGCGCGAACGCTCGCTTACAGAACAAATCTAACGAATACTGTTCGTTGAAACGAACGAACGTTCGTTAGATAGAAAAACCCTAAAGAAAAATTGATCTAACTAAACCGACCCCAAAAAACCCGGAGAAATAAACCGGTTCATATCGGCTCGTCGGCGACGGCAACGGCGGCGACTCGGCGGCGGCGGCGCGGTGCTGCGGGGTGGCTATGCGGGGCGGCACGAGGCAGAGGCGACGGCGGCAGGCGGCGGTGCGGTTGGCAGCAGCGGTGGTGCTGGCGAGATGCGGTGGCAGCGGCTGCGACTTGGGTGGCGAGAGGCGTCTGGGCGCTCGAATATAAAGGCCTCGGGGGGAGGGGGTGTGCGGCTTGGAGGAGGGGGCACGCGGGCGGCGGGGTGGATGAGGAGTCCGGCTCGGACTCCTCCGGCGGACGGCGGCGACGGCGCTCGGGACTGCGGTCCCGAGTCGGTTCGGGCGCGCGGCAGAGCTAGGCCGGCTTGCTGGGCCGGCTGGGCTTCGGCCCAGTCGGTATGAAGCTTTTTTTAAAAAACAATTCTGCCTAAGAGAAAAATCCTAAATAAATATAAAGAAAAGTTTTAAAAACTCCAGAAACAATTTTCACCGTCCAAACCTAATATTTAGGACAAGATGAACATTTTTCTGGACTAAGATACAATTTTCAAAAATGCAATATTTTTCTAAGTCAAATAAAATAGCAAATAAAATACCAATAAAATAATAATATGATTTTAAAATTCTTTCTCCGATATTTCTCTTAGGTTGAAGAAGTCATATTATCTTCTCTCATTTATTTTTAATATAGGAAAATAATTGGAGAGAAAAATATTAAAACCAAATTGATCCTTTCTTCAAATTTTAAAATAAATTCAAATATGAATTTTTATGAAACCTCCAACTCTCTCCTTGGGTCCTTGAGTTGCTTAAGATTTCTAGGATCACAACAAACTGCAAAATAAATATGATATGCATATGATGATCTATGTATAACATCCAAATTGAAAACTGGGATGTTACAAACCTACCCCCCTTAAGATGAATCTCTCCCTCGAGCTCCGGGTTGGTCAGCAAAAAGGTTTGGGTGGTCCTTGAGGAGATCCTCTTCTCGCTCCCAGGTGGCTTCCTCCTCGGTATGGTGGCTCCACTGAACTGTGCAAAACTTGATAACCTTACTCTGAGTAACTCGACCAAAAAACTCGAGAATCTTAACTCATTTCTCTTCATAGGTCAAATCACTGTCTAACTGAATTGCTTCCAGTGGCACTGTATCTCGTATTGGAATATCGGCCATCGCTGCTTGTCACTTCTTCAACTAGGAAACGTGAAACACATCATGAACTCCTGACAATCCTTCTAGCAATTCCAGCTTGTATGCAACTTCTCCCATGTGTTCCAAAACTCTGTATGGTCCCACAATGTCACGACCGGGTTTTCCGGGAAATAAATTTCCAGAAAAGACCGTCGTGCTCATCAGCCCCAGGATTACTGTTAGCTAATGAGGCTCCAACTTGATACATAAATTCCAAGTAAAATACAAAATATGTAGTACAAGACCATTCTGGCCTATGAGTACAACAAATGGTTTCTAGTGGTTGATGGCGGAAGCGGGTTGTGAAACATCAGTGTCTATGGGACTCCATTTCCCATGGGAACAGCTGACCATGTTAATTCCTATCTTCGCGAGGCTGCTATCTCCATTGAGTGGGTTCCGGGGCTGGCATCGCGTCGCTCATCTCCGTGCAAGATAATCTGGCCAAGACAATAGCCAGGGACAAGCCAGTGAGTACTTTGAATGTACTCGCACACATTATGAATACAGGTATAATATAACAATGATGTGCTGAAAATATTTTATGCTCATGACGTCAGTCACAAAAGATAAATAAATCTCAGATGCGTGCAAGCAAGTTATTTATAAAATTTCGATAACAGAGTAGCATTAAAATTTATGAAATAAATAACAAGTAATGCCACAGTCGGGCGTCTGAGCGACACCACATAAAGGGCTTTAAGAGAAATGCCACAGTCGGGCGTCTGGGCGACGCCACAAAAAGGGCTTTAAAAGAAATGCCACAGTCGGGCGTCTGGGCGACGCCACATAAAGGGCTTTAAAAGAAATGCCACAGTCGGGCGTCTGGGCGACGCCACATAAAGGGCTTTAAAAGAAATGCCACAGTCGGGCGTCTGGGCGACACCACATAAAGGGCTTTAAAAGAAATGATCATAGTGAATATCCCGGAGGTAGAACCATCCTAGAGATATTCGGTAATAATATCACGGGTTAGTCAACAATAATAATAATCATAGATGTCACAAGTCACGAGTAGTAATTCCATTTTTCTGGTTAACGGTTTCACCTCCGAAGACCGACACTAAGACCGACACCTGACCCATCCCAGACTGTAATCCTTAACCATAGACACGGCTATTCGAATAGGTTTATTCTCTGCAGAGGGTGTACTCTTTACCCACGAGTAACGGATTTCTCTAGTCCAGCAGGACTAATTCCGTCTACGGTCTTTTTGTTGAAAACACACCTAACTTGCACACACCAGCTTATCTCACACGTGTCTGGAATCACCCACGACACCTGTTAAGCAAACTCTAAGTGGGGAGGCTACAACCTCGCGTAGCATGGGATCAAATTTATATCGCGCGCTCTAAGGGGTGGCCTCCCCTCTCGGTCCCAACCGGAAACACCCATGCCCCCGGACCAGGTGGCCTGCCTACCAGCTACAACCGGTATCTTCCACCATGGCCTCTCTGTACGGTGTGTGCTGGAAAGAGGTTGACAACTTACTGAACCGTATTCTACTTGCTGTAGAGACGAGTGGTAGTACGAAACAAGTATGGGGGTTACTGGAACAAGACTCGATCTACGGTCGACTCAGGAGGTTCAAGTATTCCCTGCATGATTAGCATGACGCATATATTTCATCCAACAAAGTCACCGCTCATATCACCTTACCATGCCATACCAGACATAACCATCCCGACGGAGACCGGCGACAAACTCATGCCTACCCAAGGCCGAGGTTTCCCCGGGTTCCTGCCGGTATGCATGCAAGTCACATGAGGGTGATTATCATCACAAGTGAGTCCATTTCCAACAGCATGGAAATCAACAACATGCACCCATGCATATGATCATATCACATGAAATAACAAGTCCTTCGAAATGCGGTGGTGTTATAAATGTATCAACGATCACACCAAAAATATTATGCCGGGGTTCAGAATGCTTGCCTTCAATGTTGTGGAGGGGTGAGGTGCTCTCCTAAACTTTTGAAATCTTCTTCTCTCTCCCCAAAATCCTATTTAAAAATATATTGAATTAACACACATTTCAAAAACAGAACCAAAAAGTTGTTTGAAAATTTTTCAAATAAATCTTAAAATAAACTAGATCAATATTTGAGGAAGGTAAGAAAAAGAATCAACTCATTTGGAGTTATATTTAAAAAGTTATAGCCAGTCAAAGATTTGGTCAAATCTGTTATTTAAAATAAAACAGAAAAGAAAACGGTTCAGATAGAAATACGCTTTCGGTGCAGAGGAGGCGTACTTGGGGCTTTACGCCTCCACTTAACCACGTGGGCGGCGCGGGGTGTCACTGACAGTGGGCCTGCCTGGCCCACTGGTCAGGTTTGACCAGTCGCCGCGTGTCGTCTCCCTCCTTTGCCCGAGCGGAGCGGGCTCCGACGATCGTCGCCGGCGTTTGGCTGCTCCTCGCGGGCCCCCGAGGGTGGGGATGGATCCGTAAGGTTGGGGCGGTCCTCCCGGTAGTCGCTGGGTCGGCGGGGACGGAGTGAGCTGCCGGCGGCGAGCTCCGCGGCGGAAGAAGGCTTCGGTGGCGAAGTGACTTTGTGGCGGCGTTGGCTCCCGATCAAAATCAAGTAGGGGAAAAGGCTCACGGGAGGATGAGGAGGTTCTTGGTGGAGAGAACGGAGAGGGAGAGGCCTCGGTGGTGCCGAAATGGCCGGGGCAGTGGCGGCGGCCGCAGTTGCCGGAGATGAGGAAGGAGCCCTCCCCCGGGTCGATTGGCTGCCAATGGGGGTCCTCTGGAGGTGGCTTGGGACTGCCTGCGTGCGGAGATGAGCTCGGGGCTCCTTATATAGGCGAGTCGAGGCGGTTCAGCGGCGGCCGTGGATAAGCTTCCGGCGAACCGACGTTCTGTAGCAGCAGGGCATCGTGGCGGCGACGAGCGCTAGCGGACATGGCTGCGGATGAGCACGCGCTGTTCTAGGGGCCAGGTGGCGAGCGGGAGTGGCTTGGGCAGCGCTGAACGGCGCAGGGCTGCCGGGCGGCGGCGGCGGCGGCTAGTGCTTGGCCTGCCGGGCGCGGCGAGGGGCGGCTTGGCGCGTAGCTGAGAGAAGGGGAGCGCGTGGCGTGATGCTGCTGTGTGGGCCAAAGCCAGGGGGGCCAGCGTGTCGGCTCGGGCGCGCGGCTGCAATACGCGCGCTCTGGGCGCGCTCCGGGTGTGCACGGGACGTGTTCGACACTATGCCAGAGCACGCTAGAGGTCGCGGTCGAGGCTGGCAATTAACAGACCCAGGTTAGGAGCAACTGGAATCCTAGTGGACATGCTAGTATGATCCGAGGTGCAAGGTCACAATGCAAAGACAAAATCATGTCAAAACTGGCCATGCACACCAGGTGTTTGACAAAATGCCAAGGGCACTTAGGCATTTCTTGGAGTGGCCAAAATCTCCAGATCAGTGTCTCTGTGGAAGAAAGAGAGAGTGGTGAGGTTAGTTGGCCAAAAGCAGAAACTTGTTAGTGCAAGTTTCACAAAACTTCAATTCTGGACAGGAAATAAATGACATTATTTCATGAATCAAAAATGACCAAAAGGTGCATGCTCCTGGACTTAAGGGTTTAACATGGGGGACTACAAGTAGGAGAAATGATCAAGGGTTAAAGAGCAAGTAAAAACATGGTTGCTGTACAAACCATCAAGTTGGTCCAGAATGAAGATGAGGTTGATTCACTCAAATTTTTCAAAGAACATAAATAGGTTTTTGCACAAAGTGAAACAATAGGCTCCTACTGACCTCCCCTAATTTTTGTAGAAGTTTTAAAGAAAAATTTAAATAGGTTGTAGTGCAAAAAGCACTCTGGACCAGAGATGAAAAATTGAGTGTAGGGCTCAAAATATTTCATGAATGAAATATATTTTAGCATAAAAGTGATTTAAAAACATCACATGACATCTCCAAATTTTTGTGGGAATTTTAAGTGAATTTATCAAATGGTTGTTGTTCAAATATGGCCATTTAACCTAGAAAACCCTTTTCAAGAAAATAAAGATCAAGCAACCTAATTATCTAATTAGTTACACTGATAAAAGGAAAGTTTTTCTTGAGAGGTTAAACAAGTCCAACAACATTTTTGAAAAGTTTTCTTTTTGGGAAAAACTCATCATAACAGGGAAGGAAATGATTTAAACAAAATGAAAATGGAGCTCAAAAAATTCAAAGTTTTAAATCCTGGCAAAATTTTATTCCATTAAAACAAGGCCAAAATTTTGGGGTGTCACAATACTAACCCCCTTAAAAAAATCTCGCCCTCGAGATTTGCTAAAAGCGGTGTTAAGAAAATAATTTACGCAATGACGATGTGGCTACAGTGAGAGGGCAATAAGTGGTGAAAAACCACAGTGTGAAAAACTGGGGCTGCGCGGAAAAGTCTACGGTTCGGGACAAAAACGGGTGATTTCTACGCTGGATATAAATTTAGGATAACTCCTAAATTTAGATATACGCTGGTTGTACCCGAGAGCACAGTGCTCTCTCTGGCCGACAGGTGGACCCGGGGTCCACTGTCAGTCTCCTCTTCTTCTCCCTCTGGCCCTTTCTTCCTCCTCTCTCCCGCACGCTTTCTCCACCGGCGACGCCTAGTGTGTAGGGCATCTAGGCTGTACCGTGGTAGTGCGCGGCGTGCTAGCTGCCGGTGCAGCGTGCACTCACCTCGCGGGCCAGTGCGCTGTCGGCACTGCTCGCGGATTCTACTCCGAACACCGGCGATCGGCGACGAGCGGCGTTGGTGGACTTCGCCCACCGTACACCGAGCTCGAGCTATAAAAATGGCCGGGGTGCCTCTCTCTTCTTCCTCACACCTGGCCTCACTTCTCCTCCTCCTTCTTTCTCCGTTACTGCTTACAGAAGCTCGGTCGAGGCTCTAATGGCGGAGGCGATGCCGGACTGGTTTGTGATCCTGATATGCGGAGGGCTGGCGACGCTGTTGGGGCTCTCTGTGCTCCTGTGCGCGTTAATCTTCGACGAGTATCGCGATGCTGCGGCTCGGGTGTTGGTTCTCCGCGGTGGTGGTGATCATGAGGAGTAGATGGGGTGTGCCGGGTGCTAACTGTTGTTAGGGGGTGATTAGCTGGATGTAACACCGTTGCAAAGTTTCGCAAACAGTGTATGTGTCCGAATGATTATGGTTGTGAGTCTGCTCGTGGTGCTGAGTGAGATTAAATAATCCACGTCGTGAGAAAGTGTAGATGTAGCAACTCAGGGAAAAGAAAATCTCACTCCAGGGTTTTGCGAGGGAAAAACAGTTAATTCAAAGGAGCATAAACCACAACAAAAACTACACACATTAGCAGAAGCCAAATAATTGACTCGTCGTACAAACTCAGGGTATTACGCATAAGTCACACACATAAATAAATGCTGCAAAGAACAAATACAGTAGTGACGTCTAAAATGAAAATGGTAACTGGGCGGGGTCCTGATAAAATGTCTCTGGTAAAGGGATACATTCTTCTTCAATTGGAGGCAGTGGATTGACCAGTCAATGTATGTGTCTCTCCGTGTCGGGTCTCAGTGGTCTGCCGATGGCAATCTGAGGATTTAAATCTGCGAGGCTCTGGAGATAATCCATCACTCGCTGGTTTAAATGCTCTTGAGCAATTATGTACTGGATAAGGTTGGCCAGAACAGGGTCTCTCTCAATACGTCCACCGGGAAAAGATGTTACTTCTCCGGGTGCTGCACGGCTCGGAAAGTAATAATATCCTCATTCGCGGGCATAGGGTACTGCGGATCGAAGACGAGCAATCGCTTCTTTCGCAGCAGCTTCTATGGCCAAGTGTGGGGTTGGCATAGATTTCCCCACGAAGGAAACTTCTATTGGATCTTGGTTGGGGTCTACAGGGGGAATGTGTACTGCTGCCCAATATTCCGAGGTGGATGGGGTGATCCTCGATTTGAACAGCTCGTACTGGGGTGGCTGGGTAGAACCCATGGTACTGCGGGTAAAATCCCACAATATTTTGACAAAGCTACCTGGAGTTGCATCTGGGGTTCTCAGATGAATGTTGAGGTTCGGCATGACAGGAAAGAGCGTGAGTGTTGTGCACAAAGTGAGGGTTGCTGGGTAAGGTCACAAGGTGGCCTTTATATAGCAATGGAGCCGGATCGTTTTACCGTGGTGAAAGGTAAAAATTTGCCAGCTTAGCTCCAAAGGTCGGGTCAGTGTCAGAGATACACATATCTCATAAAAAAACGCGTTACTGTGGTTGTCGTCGAGTTGGTTTTGGGTAGTTGTGCCCGGAAAAATATGCAGCTATGCGCTGACCAAATATGCAAGGCTATTATTAAAACAGAGGCACAAAGATAGGCTGCGTTAATATACGCGGTCGCATGATTACAAAACGAGGATACATTGAAACTTGGTGCTACTCATACGGCTTAGTCTACTTCGTTTATGTCTAAACGGGCGTGCCTGGTGGATGTCGAGGCTTCTCCACGTGTCTCTCTGCCGGGATTAGTCGGAGATGGCGGAGGAACTGCAGGGTCGGGGTAGTGAGAATGACCATTGCGGGGATTGTTGGCCACAACCCCGTTGGAGTGTGCTCCCAATATGCGACGAAGCACTTCTGGGGTTATCGCAGCACCTTGGCCGATGGCAGGGGCAGATCTCGGGGTCTCGATCGGTTGTCCAAACAGCACGACTGGGTTGTCGGTGTTGGGCTCGTTTTCTTCTCTCGCCGGGGCTCGACGAACCAGCTCTCCACGAGCTGCGATTAGATCAATAGTGATCTGGTCAAACAGTGCCTCTAGTGCACCTACATAGCGCACTAGGTGCAACAATGCGGGGTCCGTCTCGTGATCTCCATTGGCAACTTGGGGTGGTCTACCATACCCTTCACGTCTGGGATTGTAGTGGAACGAGCGACAGTTAACTCTAGGCGACAAGTGCCTGAGATGAACTATAGCCTCTCGAGCGGCTAGCTGGATGGCTTGTGTCTCAAAGGAAGTTGTTCTTCCGATGAACCGGTAGGGACGCTCGGGTGCTAGACTCCTACCGTAAATGTGCACAGTGGCCCAGAATTGGCGGTCTTCACCGCTCATGGGTCCTTGATACACAACATATTCTGGTGGCTCCTCTAATGCGTAGGCACGACGGGTGAGGTTTGCGAGGATGGTCACAAAACCTCCAAGGTTGGTTGCTGTGGTTTCATTGTGCACTATAGGTCCAGGCATTGTGGCTCGGTTTGGGGTAGCGGCTGTGTTGTGCTGGTTTGGTGCTAGCGCACCCTTTTTATAGGAAAAAGGGGACAGAATCTTCCTTCGAACGCTTGCGGGAAAGGATTATTTAGGGGCCGGTCACTGGCACATGAGTGACAGGTTAGGTTGATAGGTTGGGCACCGACCGTAAAAAGGAGTTGGGTCACTGTGTGGCTATCTTGCACGAGAAGCTTGGCTGGGGTTTGGTTAAGGTCTGGTGGGTTGGTTTGCCTAGTTTATTGACCTGGCTAAGATAGGATTAGCCAATGGTCAGCCTGGCTCTGATACCAAGTCTGTCACGACCGGGTTTTCCGGGTAATAAATTTCCAGAAAAGACCGTCGTGCTCATCAGCCCTAGGATTACTGTTAGCTGATGAGGCTCCAACTTGATACATAAATTCCAAGCAAAATACAAAATATGTAGTACAAGACCATTCTGGCCTGTGATTACAACAAATGGTTTCTAGTGGTTGATGGCGGAAGCGGGTTGTGAAACATCAGTGTCTATGGGACTCCATTTCCCACGGGAACAGCTGACCATGTTAATTCCTATCTTCGCGAGGCTGCTATCTCCATTGAGTGGGTTCCGGGGCTGGCATCGCGTCGCTCATCTCCGTGCAAGATAATCTGGCCAAGACAATAGCCAGGGACAAGCCAGTGAGTACTTTGAATGTACTCGCAAACATTATGAATACAGGTATAATATAACAATGATGTGCTGAAAATATTTTATGCTCATGACGTCAGTCACAAAAGATAAATAAATCTCGGATGCGTGCAAGCAAGTTATTTATAAAATTTCAATAACAGAGTAGCATTAAAATTTATGAAATAAATAACAAGTAATGCCACAGTCGGGCGTCTGAGCGGGCGTCTGGGCGACGCCACAAAAAGGGCTTTAAAAGAAATGCCACAGTCGGGCGTCTGGGCGATGCCACATAAAGGGCTTTAAAAGAAATGCCACAGTCGGGCGTCTGGGCGACGCCACATAAAGGGCTTAAAAGAAATGCCACAGTCGGGCGTCTGGGCGACGCCACATAAAGGGCTTTAAAAGAAATGCCACAGTCGGGCGTCTGGGCGACACCACATAAAGGGCTTTAAAAGAAATGATCATAGTGAATATCCCGGAGGTAGAACCATCCTAGAGATATTCGGTAATAATATCACGAGTTAGTCAACAATAATAATAATCATAGATGTCACAAGTCACGAGTAGTAATTCCATTTTTCTGGTTAACGGTTTCACCTCCGAAGACCGACACTAAGACCGACACCTGACCCATCCCAGACTGTAATCCTTAACCATAGACACGGCTATTCGAATAGGTTTATTCTCTGCAGAGGGTGTACTCTTTACCCACGAGTAACGGATTTCTCTAGTCCAGCAGGACTAATTCCGTCTACGGTCTTTTTGTTGAAAACACACCTAACTTGCACACACCAGCTTATCTCACACGTGTCTGGAATCACCCATGACACCTGTTAAGCAAACTCCAAGTGGGGAGGCTACAACCTCGCGTAGCATGGGATCAAATTTATATCGCGCGCTCTAAGGGGTGGCCTCCCCTCTCGGTCCCAACCGGAAACACCCATGCCCCCGGACCAGGTGGCCTGCCTACCAGCTACAACCGGTATCTTCCACCATGGCCTCTCTGTACGGTGTGTGCTGGAAAGAGGTTGACAACTTACTGAACCGTACTCTACTTGCTGTAGAGACGAGTGGTAGTACGAAACAAGTATGGGGGTTACTGGAACAAGACTCGATCTACGGTCGACTCAGGAGGTTCAAGTATTCCCTGCATGATTAGCATGACGCATATATTTCATCCAACAAAGTCACCGCTCATATCACCTTACCATGCCATACCAGACATAACCGTCCCGACGGAGACCGGCGACAAACTCATGCCTACCCATGGCCGAGGTTTCCCCGGGTTCCTGCCGGTATGCATGCAAGGCACATGAGGGTGATTATCATCACAAGTGAGTCCATTTCCAACAGCATGGAAATCAACAACATGCACCCATGCATATGATCATATCACATGAAATAACAAGTCCTTCGAAATGCGGTGGTGTTATAAATGTATCAATGATCACACCAAAAATATTATGCCGGGGTTCAGAATGCTTGCCTTCAATGTTGTGGAGGGGTGAGGTGCTCTCCAAAACTTTTGAAAGCTTCTTCTCTCTCCCCAAAATCCTATTTAAAAATATATTGAATTAACACACATTTCAAAAACAGAACCAAAAAGTTGTTTGAAATTTTTTCAAATAAATCTTAAAATAAACTAGATCAATATTTGAGGAAGGTAAGAAAAAGAATCAACTCATTTGGAGTTATATTTAAAAAGTTATAGCCAGTCAAAGATTTGGTCAAATCTGTTATTTAAAATAAAACAGAAAAGAAAACGGTTCAGATAGACATACGCTTTCGGTGCAGAGGAGGCGTACTTGGGGCTTTACGCCTTCACTTAACCACGCGGGCGGCGCGGGGTGTCACTGACAGTGGGCCTGCCTGGCCCACTGGTCAGGTTTGACCAGTCGCCGCGTGTCGTCTCCCTCCTTTGCCCGAGCGGAGCGGGGCTCCGGCGATCGTCGCCGGCGTTTGGCTGCTCCTCGCGGGCCCCCGAGGGTGGGGATGGATCCGTAAGGTTGGGGCGGTCCTCCCGGTAGTCGTTGGGTCGGCGGGGACGGAGTGAGCTGCCGGCGGCGAGCTCCGCGGCGGAAGAAGGCTTCGGTGGCGAAGTGACTTTGTGGCGGCGTTGGCTCCCGATCAAAATCAAGTAGGGGAAAAGGCTCACGGGAGGATGAGGAGGTTCTTGGTGGAGAGAACGGAGAGGGAGAGGCCTCGGTGGTGCCGAAATGGCCGGGGCAGTGGCGGCGACCGCAGTTGCCGGAGATGAGGAAGGAGCCCTCCCCCGGGTCGATTGGCTGCCAATGGGGGTCCTCTGGAGGTGGCTTGGGACTGCCTGCGTGCGGAGATGAGCTCGGGGCTCCTTATATAGGCGAGTCGAGGCGGTTCAGCGGCGGCCGTGGATAAGCTTCCGACGAACCGACGTTCTGTAGCAGCAGGGCATCGTGGCGGCGACGAGCGCTAGCGGACATGGCTGCGGATAAGCACGCGCTGTTCCGGGGGCCAGGTGGCGAGCGGGAGTGGCTTGGGCGGCGCTGAACGGCGCAGGGCTGCCGGGCGGCGGCGGCGGCTAGTGCTTGGCCTGCCGGGCGCGGCGAGGGGCGGCTTGGCGCATAGCTGAGAGAAGGGGAGCGCGTGGCATGATGCTGCTGTGTGGGCCAAAGCCAGGGGGCAGCGTGTCGGCTCGGGCGCGCGGCTGCAATACGCGCGCTCTGGGCGCGCTCCGGGTGTGCACGGGACGTGTTCGACACTATGCCAGAGCACGCTAGAGGTCGCGGTCGAGGCTGGCAATTAACAGACCCAGGTTAGGAGCAACTGGAATCCTAGTGGACATGCTAGTATGATCCGAGGTGCAAGGTCACAATGCAAAGACAAAATCATGTCAAAACTGGCCATGCACACCAGGTGTTTGACAAAATGCCAAGGGCACTTAGGCATTTCTTGGAGTGGCCAAAATCTCCAGATCAGTGTCTCTGTGGAAGAAAGAGAGAGTGGTGAGGTTAGTTGGCCAAAAGCAGAAACTTGTTAGTGCAAGTTTCACAAAACTTCAATTCTGGACAGGAAATAAATGACATTATTTCATGAACCAAAAATGACCCAAAAGGTGCATGCTCCTGGACTTAAGGGTTTAACATGGGGGACTACAAGTAGGAGAAATGATCAAGGGTTAAAGAGCAAGTAAAAACATGGTTGCTGTACAAACCATCAAGTTGGTCCAGAATGAAGATGAGGTTGATTCACTCAAATTTTTCAAAGAACATAAATAGGTTTTTGCACAAAGTGAAACAATAGGCTCCTACTGACCTCCCCTAATTTTTGTAGAAGTTTTAAAGAAAAATTTAAATAGGTTGTAGTGCAAAAAGCACTCTGGACCAGAGATGAAAAATTGAGTGTAGGGCTCAAAATATTTCATGAATGAAATATATTTTAGCATAAAAGTGATTTAAAAACATCACATGACATCTCCAAAATTTTGTGGGAATTTTAAGTGAATTTATCAAATGGTTGTAGTTCAAATATGGCCATTTAACCTAGAAAACCCTTTTCAAGAAAATAAAGATCAAGCAACCTAATTATCTAATTAGTTACACTGATAAAAGGAAAGTTTTTCTTGAGAGGTTAAACAAGTCCAACAACATTTTTGAAAAGTTTTCTTTTTGGGAAAAACTCATCATAACAGGGAAGGAAATGATTTAAACAAAATCAAAACGGAGATCAAAAAATTCAATGTTTTAAATCCTCGCAAAATTTTATTCCATTAAAACAAGGCCAAAATTTTGGGGTGTCACACACAAAACGTGGTGCTAGCTTTCCTTTGACTCCAAAACGTTTCACTCCTCGAAGCAAAGTGGGGACACACGAAGGTATGCTCTGTCTCCGACTTCGTAAACTATCCCCTTGCGTTTAGTATCCGCGTAACTCTTCTGCCTGGACTGGGCTACCTTGAGTCTGTCGCAATCAACTTAACCTTCTCTTCCAAGTCTTTGATTAAGTCTGGTCCGAACAACTATCGATCTCCAACTTCATCCCATGATAACGGTGTCCTGCACCTCCTTCCATACAAGGCTTCGAAAGGGGACATCTTCAAACTGTCTTGATAACCGTTGTTATAAGAGAACTTTGCATATGGCAAATTGTCATCCCAACTAGATCCATAATCCAATGCACAAGCTCTCAGCATGTCCTCCAAAATCTGATTGACTCTCTCGGTCTGTCCATCTATCTGTGGATGAAAGGATGTACTGAACTCTAGCCTAGTACCCAAAGTTTCGTGCAACTGGTTCCAAAACTTTGAAGTAAACTGGGTTCCTCTATGATACAATGGTCCTCGAGACTCCATGCAGACATGTGATCCTGGTCATGTATATCTTTGCCAACTTAGCACTCGTATAGGTTGTCTTCACCGGGATGAAATGAGCTACCTTCGTCAAACGATCGACTACAACCCAGATAGAGTTATAGACTGAACGAGTCCTGCGTAATCCAGTGATAAAATCCATGCCAAGCTTATCCCACTTCCATTCGGGTATCGACAACGGTTGTAGCAATCCTGCTGGCTTCTGATGCTCTGCCTTGACTCTCTGACATACATCACATACTGCTACATACTCGGCAATATCCTTCTTCATTCTTGTCCACCAGAAACTTTCCTTCAAATCCAGATACATCTTGGTGTTGCCTGGGTGAATTGAGTTGAATCATGGGCCTCCTGCAGAATCAACTTCCTAATCTCAGGGTCATTAGGCACATATATGCGATCCTCAAACCATAAAGTGTCGTGCTCATCCTCATGAAATCCTTTAGCCTTTCCTCTGCTCATCCTTTCCTTTATCTCAGCAATCTCTTTGTCAGTCTTCTGAGCTTCTCTGATCTTACCCAACAAGGTGGACTGAATTTCCAATGCTGCAACATAACCTCTAGGAACTATCTCTAAGCATAGCTCTCGAAGATCATCTACTAACTCCACAGGTAATCCTCCGGTTATGAGCGTGTTAACATAACTCTTGCACTCAACGCATATGCTACTACATTGGCCTTTCCGGGATGATAGTGCAATTTCATAGCATAATCCTTTATGAGCTCCAACCATCTCCTTTGCCCGAGGTTCAACTCCTTCTACGTGAAGATGTATTTTAAACTCTTGTGATCTGTGTATACACCACAATGGTTCCCAATGAGAAAGTGTCTCCATGTCTTCAGCGCATGCATTACGGCTACTAACTCGAAATCATGCATAGCATAATTCAACTCATGAGGTCGAAGTTGTCGTGAGGCATATGAAACAACTCTTCATTCTTGCATAAGTACACCTCCAAGTCCTCGACATGAAGCGTCGCAATATACTTGGTAATCCTTACATTGGTCTGGAAGAATCAACACTGGGGATGTAACCAAATGTTTCTTCAACTCCTGAAAACTAGCCTCGCAATCCTCAGTCCATTTGAACTTGGTGTCCTTCTTCAATAACTCCGTCATGGGCTTTGCTATCTTGGAGAAATTCTCAATAAACCTCCAGTAATAGCCTGCGAGTCCAAGAAAACTTCTGATCTCTCCAACTGATGTGGGTCCTAACCACTTAGTGACAGAAGCAACCTTGGTAGGGTCTACTGCTATTCCTTCTCCGGATATAACATGTCCGAGAAATCAAACTTCCTTTAACCAAAATTCACATTTGCTGAACTTGGCATACAACTGATGTTCCCCGAGCTTCTCAAGAACCAAAGCAAATGCTCCTTATACTCTTCTTCATTCTTCGAGTAGACCAATATATCATCAATGAACACCACGACGAACTTATCCAAAAACTCCATAAACACCTTGTTCATCATATTCATGAAATAGGTAGGTGTGTTAGTCAAACCAAATGACATAACGGTATACTCATATATCCCATACCTTGTGGTAAAAGTTGTCTTAGGTATATCATGTTCTCGGATCTTCAACTAGTGATAACCTGATCGAAGATCGATCTTGGAGAAAACTTTAGCTCCTTGCAACTGGTCAAACAAATCATTGATCATCTGCAATGGGTATTTGTTCTTGATCGTTTCCTCATTCAGCGCATGATAATCAACAACCATCCTCAAAGATCCATCCTTCTTCTCCACTAGAAGCACTGGGGCTCCCCAAGGTGATGAACTTGGTTGAATGTAACCTTTCTCCAGTAACTCCTTTATCTGTGTCTTAATTTCCAACTGATCCTTTGCGGGCATCCGATACGATCTCTTTGATATTGGTCTGGTGCCTGGCAATAGATCAATCAAAAACTCAATGTCTCTATCTGGTGGCATGCCTGGTAACTCTTTCAGAAATACGTCGGGGTAATCCTTCACCACTGGTACTTCCTCCTGTACAACTCCTGATAAGGAATTCACCTGAGTTCTCCTCGGCGCATGCCGGGATACATACTTGATCATTTTTTCCTTCTGGGCTAGTGAGAAGAATTGATTTACTGGCGCAATCGATGTTTCCTTCAAACTTGGATAGCTAATCCATTCGTAGTATCACATCCAATCCTTGTGATTCCATCGATTAGGTTGGTGGGGAAAACATGTCTACCTATGGTTAGTGGCAACTGATAGCATCCCCTACTAGCCATATACTCTGCTCCTGGGGAACTTACTAAGTTAGGTGACTAAGGGCTACGGTTGGTAGGTTATACTTATCCACAAATCCCCTTGATATGTATGAATGTGATGCACCAGTATCAAAAAGAACAAGTGTGGTAAATACATTAATCAAACACTTACCGACAACTGCGTCGGGTTGATCCTAAATCTCCTCCACACTGGCATGGTTCACCTGGCCTTTGGTGAAGGGGTTGGGCTTCTTGGCAGAACCTCCATTGCCATTTCCATTCTTTGCTTCAGGACATTCAGTGCCATAATGTCCGGTCTTCTGGCACTTGAAACAGGTAATGTGGCTCAGATCCCTCTTGCCTAGTGTTGCGGGGTTGGAACAGTTCTGGCTGCTGCTTCCTCCATTCCCATTGCCATTCTTGGGATCACTGTGGTTGTGCGAATTTGTTGCATTGTGCGTATGTCCTCCATGGTTATTGCCTCCATCGTTGTGGTTATGTCCTCCCGAGTACGAGGGATAGTGGGGCTTTTGCCGAGCTCCTGAAGTGTACCTCCCTTGTTTGTACTTCATCTTGCGATTATCAATATGTTGTTGCTTGCCTTCAATCATGAGGGCCCTGTCTACCAACTCCTGGTAGTTGTTGAATGTTGCCACCATCAACTGCATGCTCAGCTCATCATTAAGTCCCTCCAGAAACTTCTCCTGCTTAGTGGCATCTGTGGCTACGTCATCTGGGGCATAGCGTGCTAACTTGCTAAACTCATCCACATACTGGCCCACTGTATGTCCTCCTTGGCGCAAGTTGCAAAAAACTCATGCTTCTTCATGCTCATAGCTCCTGCTAAAACATGGGCAATGCGGAAAGCCTGCTGAAACTAATGCCATGTCACTGTGTCAATGGGGTAAGTGGCGGTGAAATTCTCCCACCAAGATGTTGCGGGTTCATCAAGCTGGTGTGCGGCAAAATGCACTCTCTCCGCATTTGTGCATCCTGCGGTGGTCAGATCTCTTCCAATCTTGCATAGCCAATCATCTACAACAATTGGCTCGGTGCTACTAGATAACACCGGTGGATTCAACCTAAGGAAACGGCTAGGTAGTCAACAGGGGGTGGTGGTGGTGGGTTGTTGTTGGTGGTGGTGGTGCCTTGGTTCTGGTTCTGAACTAGTATCTGCATCAAGGCATTCTGCTGCTGGATCAACTGAGTGAGCTACGGTGGGAAGGCAAATCCATTGTCACATCTCGGAGGCATCTGATGGGTTAGAAGGGGTGAGAAAATAGAATAGAAATGAGGTCTAAGAGAAATTCACTACCCATATGCTCATGAGACAAACACAATCAATTCACTTCATTCAATAGCACACAAGATCACACAATCGGTCTAACCTATGATTACAAAGTTGATCGTTGCTAACTACTTGGAGGAATACTGCAAGTTACAATGGTGGTCATCAAGAAATTTTCATCAGAGGAAGACTCCATGATATCTGCTCCAGATTCGTCCACGTAGTCATCATCGCTGTCATCATTTGCATCAATATCTGTGTCGGTGTTGTCCAGGATGATGTAGTCCTCCGAACAGATCACCTTTGCTGGTTCCCCCTTGATATTCTCCACTAGTAGTCCAACCTTCCTCTTCAGGTCTTCATGCTTCTCCAGTAGTACAACAATCTCTTCATCGTATCCATTGCGTGTAGACTTGAGTTCCTCTTCTAGATCATTGTTTCTCTTCACCAGTTTCTTGATCTTCTTCATGTGGATAATTTGTTGATTCTATTGTCGGCGAATATGATCTCCCATCTCTTGAATGTAGGCTGCAATTGATCCATCCCTCCTGGTACGAACCATCTCCCATTTTTCATCTCAGTGGCCACATATTTGATAAGTGGTATTCTCCAGCTCCTTGTGATACACTTCACGTATGCGTCCAAAGGTGATATGGCCTGCCATGCTCTTTCCTATACTCCAGCTTGGTGCATCCAGGTAGAAATCAATAGGCTCCGTTGTTCACGCAAATGTCCTCCCAGGTACCCAGACTTTTATCTTCCAGCGCTCCTCTTCCAGTACAGATGTAGAGAAAGTCCTAGTGAAGCTTGGTAGTCCGATGTTCACGTATTTAGTGACTTCGTTCAAGTGGCGTCCAAAAGGGGTGTCGTCATCCAGCTGAGTGAAATTGTTCCTGGGATCCGCCATCTATAGAGTAGAAATATAGGAGAATTAGAAATGAGTAGAGAAGGGAAATCATGTGGCTTATTCTAGTGGTCGCATCCTACAGTCAATGTGTGCTCTGATACCATCTTGTAGCGACCCGACCTCAAACGGTCAACTCTCTGTGCATCAGTGTCATCCCTGGATCGGTAATGCTGACACGCACAATACTCGAGGAATTATAACGGAGTTCAATCACACACTTAATTACATCGAGTCCTCATAAAGAGTATGATTACACAAAAATATCATGGTTGAAGGCCATCTGAGCTAAATAATTGCGGTAGCTTCGAAGGTAAATGGGTCCATCAACTCCAACGGCATAGGTGAGTGCAAAACAACGACCTATCGCACCTTATTCATCGTCTGAGTAGTCTACAACATAAGACGTTGCAGCCATGTAGGTCAGCACATTGAATATGATGGCAGAGTTACATTGTAAAGAAATGAAATGCAAGGACTATATCTACATGCAGTATTTGGCTAGTGGAGGCTGTAAGTTAATGATTTTGCATAAAACTAGTTTTTCCCTACAACAAAGGAATAAATTTATTTAACTACTCCCAAGTTGCCCAATATTTGAGAAGGTAACCCCCAACTCAAATCCCAATTAAAAGTATCATCAGTAACCCAACAATTTCATTAAGTAAAGTGATGAGATCACATCAACGGATTCAAGTACTAGATACTCAAGATGTCCATAACCAGGGACACAGCTAACCAAGATTAGTTTATACACCCTGCAGAGGTTTGCACACTTTTCCCTGCAAGACTCGACTGCATCCATGATCGAATGATCGAGACATAGTCTTTCTGAAGCATTACCTCTCTACTCTGGGCGGACCGATACACCTACTTTCCCCTACATCTGCTAGTCCACCTCTTCAAGAGCTCACGCAACTTACTCAACTATGCCAGAGCCCATAATGGCTTGTGGCTGCACATGGAAGTTTCTAGCATGAATAATCTTATAATCCCTTTGAGCCTAGGTGGCGAACTGTAGGAAAAATCACACGGGTACTCCGGGATTTCCTGAAACAGGCAACACTGGGTTCCCCAGGTGCCTCAACCAATCCACCCAGATGTATATTAAGTTTGCCACCTGAATGTTAACCATAACTAAATAACTCTCAAACTTCCATGTGTGAATCACTATCCAATCCCCATCTACGAGCATGGCTAAGCAATAATAAGCATAATGTATATTGCCGGGGAGATCAAAAGGTATTAGGTACCTACCTCAAGCACTACAACCAAACCACATGTTCCTAATCCTACTCATGTAATTGTTTGAGGAATAATACTAATGCATAGTAAAAACTGGGTATAAAAGAGTATGATCAAAGTCTAACTTGCCTTGCTAACGATCTGCAAACTCTAGAGGTTCATAGTAACAAGCTTCACACTCCGGGTAATCTAGCATAGACAAATAGTAGCATACATAAGCAATCACTCAAACGAAACAACGAGAAAACCGAGAAAAGATCCAAATCAAACACGAAACAAACAAATGGCTTAAACTAACAAATATAAAACCTAACAGCATTATTATCATATGAATTAGATCTTAACAGCAGGTACAAGTGATTAGCTACGATTTGCAAAAAGAATCAACTCAAATGGAGAAACGAAACTCAAAATACGAACGAAACAAGATCGTTTACTAATCTAGACTAAACTCGAATTTTACAGTACCAAAATCATGTTCAAGTTGGTTAACTGGAAAGAACAGAGCGATACGAAGATTTAGGCGCTGGTTTCATCTATTTGGATTAACGAGTAAAAAGTTATCCTAGTTTTAAGATCAGGGGCTAAATCGTGAGAAAACTATTCACGGATAGGTCCCTGACCGAAATAAACTGAAAAGAAAAAGACTACGACGCGAACGTTCGCTGACAAAACAAATCTAACAAATATTGTTCGTTAAAATGAATGAACGAACAAACGTTTGTTAGATAGAAAAACCCTAAAGAAAAACCGATCTAACTAAACCGAACCAAAAAAACCCGGAGAAAGAAACCGGTTCATACCGGTTCGTCGGCGACGGCAACGGTGGCGACTCGGCAGTGGCGTGCTACGGCGCGGGCGGCGTCACGAACGACGGCGAGGGCGTCGGGCGGCGGCTCGGTGCTGCGGTGTGGCTGCGCGGGGCAACGCGAGGCGGAGGCGACGGCAGCAAGCGGCGGTGGCAGCCGGCGGCGCGGTTGGCGGCGGCGGCAGCGCTGGCGAGATGCAGCGACGGCTGCGGCTTGGGAGGCGAGAGGCGGCGGGGCGCTCGGCTTATAAAGGCCTCGGGGGGTGCCTGGCTTGGAGGAGGGGGCACGCGGTTGGCGGGGTGGACGAGGAGTCCGGCTCAGACTCCTCCAGTGGACGGCAGCGGCGGTGCTCGAGACTTGGGTCCCGAGCCGGTTCGGGCACGCGGCGGAGCTGGGCCGGTTGGGCTTCGGCCTAGTCGGTTCGAAGGTTTTTTTTAAAACAATTCCGTCGAAGAGAAAAATTCTAAATAAATATAAAGAAAAATTCCAGAAACAATTTTCACCGTCCAAACCTAATATTTAGGACAAGATGAACATTTTTTGTCGACTAAGATGCAATTTTCGAAAATGCAATATTTTTCTAAGTGAAATAAAATACTAATAAAATAATAATTTGATTTTAAAATTCTTTCTCCAATATTTCTCTTAGGTTGAAGAAGTCATATTATCTTCTGTCATTTATTTTAATATAGGAAAATATTTGGAGAGAAAAATATTAAAACCAAATTGATCATGTCTTCAAATTTGAAAATAAATTCAAATATGATTTTTTGTGAAACCTCCAATGGGTCCTTGAGTTGCTTAAGATTTCTCGGATCACAAAAAAATGCAAAATAAATGTGACATTCATATGATGATCTATGTATAACATCCAAATTGAAAATTGGGATGTTACAATCCTAGAGTTCATACTAAAATAACACAAAGCTATTCTTTCCGATCAATATTACCAAGATTTCGTACTAAAATAACACCATATGACACACATCAACCAACTCTAATGTCACCTAGATACTCCAATTTCACCACAAGTATCCGTGAGTTAATTCTACGGTATGCATCAAATAACTTCATGATCATAATATTCAATCCGCACAAAGAACTACAAGGAGACCACAAAGTTTCCATCAGAGAAAAGATAATAAACACGTGCATCAACCCCTATGCATAGATTACCCCAATGTCACCTTGGGAATCCGCAAGTTGAATGCCATAACATACATCAAGTGAATCAATATGATACCGCATTGTCACCTCAAGTATTCATACCGCAAGACATACATCATGTGTTCTCGGATCTGAACATTCAATCCGACGAGACAAAACTTCAAAGGTTAAAGATTCAATTCATCACAACAAGAGTAGAGAGGGGAGAAACATCATATGATCCATCTATGTTAACAAAGCCCATGATATATCAAGATCGTGACTCTCAAGATCACAAGAGAGAGAGAGAGAGAGAGATTAAACACATAGCTACTGGTACAAACCCTCAGCCCCGAGAGTGGACTACTCCCTCCTCATCGTGGTGGCCGTCGGGATGATAAAGATGGCCACCGGTGATGATCTCCCCCTCCGGCAAGGTGCCGGAATGGGCTCCTGATTGGTTTTCGGTGGCTACAGAGGTTTGCGGTGGCAGAACTTCCGATCTAGGTTCTCGGCGAGGGTTTTTGGAATATTTTGGAATTTATAGGGCAAAGAGGGGGTGCAGGAGGCCACCGAGGTGGGCAAAACCCACCGGGGCGCGCCTGGTGGGTTGTGCCCCCCTCAGGGCACCCCCAGGTGCTGCTCTAGCCCATTGGATGTCTTCTGGTCCATAAAAATTCCACAAAAAGTTTCACGGTGTTTGGACTCTGTTTGATATTGATTTCCTACGATGTAAAAAACAAGCAAAAACAGTAACTAGCACTAGGCATTGGGTCAATAGGTTAGTCCCAAAAAATGATATAAAGTTGCTATAAAATGATTGTAAAGCATCCAAGAATGATAACAAAACAACATGAATACTTCATAAATTATAGATACGTTGGAGACGTGTCAGCATCCCCAAGCTTAATTCCTACTCGTCCTCGAGTAGGTAAATGATAAAAGAAATAATTTATGAACTGTCAATGCTAGCAAAGTGCATAAGTTTGATCAATGGTAATATCAATCACTTTCCCTAGCATCATAACAGCAACTCTTTATCATAAAACTCATCATGACAAAGTAGCAACCAATTCACATGTTAAGGTTCAAACAATGAATTCTCTTTAGACTCAACAACCTATATTCTTAGTCACCAAACAATTGCAATTCAACTTACTCAACAGAGTCTAAGTAAGAGCTCCACATACTCAACCATCATATAGTCTTCTATGATTGCTAACATTCACCGCATACACATGAGCAAAACATTTCAACCGAACACATACAAAGATAGGGGCTTATAATTTCGCCTCCCAACGTATTCACCTCAAGGGTGATGTCAACAATAATAACTCATGCTACCCATATCCAACTGGATATATGTGCCTAGATCTTTCCTCACCACATGATGCTTGCCAAAGGAGAAAAATAAAAAGGAATAAAGAGAAAAACTTTGACTCTTTCATGAAAGTAAATACATAAAAGTAAAAGGTAGGCCCTTCGCAGAGGGAAGCAGAGGTTGCCATGCGCTTTTTGTTTATATGCTCAATCCCTTAGTGCAAAAGAACATCATGTTATATTGCCCCTTATGATAGCAACCTTTATTATGCAGTCTGTCGCTTTTATTGTTTGCCATCACAAGTTCGTACAACGCTCAATTTTCTCTTACACTAAATGATCTAACACTTCAGAAGCAATTTTTATTGCCTTATTGCACTGATGACAACTTAGTTGAAGGATCTTAGTCAATCCTTAGGTAGGTATGGTGGACTCTTGAAAATAAGATTTGGGTTTAAGGGTTTTTGGATGCACAAGTAGTATCTCTACTTGGTGCGGAGTTTTTGGCTAGCAAAGATGGGGGGCAAGCACCACATGTTGAAGGATCTATGACAATATAACTTCTATGTGAATATGAACAAACATAAATCATTACGTTGTCTTCCTTGTCCAACATCAACAATTTTGGCATATAATATTTTTATGGGGCTCACAATCACAAAAGATTTTCAAGATAGTGTATTTGCATGTGAAAGTTCTCTTCCTTCTACTAATTATTCATGAATTGCTTGTATGGCCAATATTGTGATTGTCAAGCTTCAAAAGATTTCACTTTCTAAACCCAATGTGAAGCTACCACTAGGCATGATATGAACATAAAATTTCAACTTCATGATATTCAATTCATTCAACAATTTACTCATAGGATATAAGTGAAGTACAAGAGTAAATGACAAGCTACTCCAAAAAGATATAAGTGAAGATCAAGCGAGTAGTTAAGCAAAATGGGTAGCCAATTGTGGATTCTCTCTTATTTAAAAACTTTCAAACCTAAGTATTTTATTAAAACAGCAAGCAAAACAAAATAAAATGACATTCAAACAATAGCACATATCATGTGAAGAAGCAAAAACTTAGGATCAACCGCTACTGACCGATAATTGTTGATGAAGAAAGGTGGGATGCCCACTGGGGCATCCCCAAGCTTAGATGCTTGAGACTTCTCTAAATATTATCTTGTGATGCTTTGGGCATCCCCAAGCTTGAGCTTTTGTGTCTCCTTAATTCTTTTTATATCACGGTTTCCCTAAATCTTAAAAACTTCATCCACACAAAACTCAACAAGAACTCGTGAGATAAGTTAGTATAAATCAATGCAAAAACTTTATCATTCTTTACTGTAGCAAATGAGTAAAATTATTATTTGACATTGCATACTAAATTCCTCTACATATTTAATACTCCTATCGTCAAATAGAATCATTAAACAAGCAAACATATGCAAACAATGCAACCATAACAGCAATATGCCAAAACAGTACAATCTGTAAAGAATGCAAGATTCATCATACTTACCTAACTCCAACAATTCTGAAAAATTGCCACACTGTAGAAAATTTATTATATCTTACTATGCAAAAACTTTCAACATTTTATCACATTCTGACTTTTCTCGGGAATTTTTGCAACAGCGACAAACTTTCTATTTTGAAACAGCAACATGTAGACTCGCAAAATAAGCATGGTAAAGGCTATCCTTGCCACTTTTATTGAAAAGAAAGATGCAAAACATTATTCTAAATAACAGCAAGCAAATCCTAACAAAATAAAATGACGTTCCAAGTAAAACTCATATCATGCAACAAATGAAAACATAGCTCCAAGTGAGGTTACAGATAATGTTGGAGACGAAAGAGGGGATGCCTTCCGGGGCATCCCCAAGCTTAGTTGCTTGGGTCTTACTTGGATATAACCTTGGGGTGCCTTAGGAATCCCCAAGATTAGGTTATTTTTACTCGTTATTCCCCTCATATCGATATCTCACCCAAAACTTGAAAACTTCAATCACACAAAACTTAACGGAACTTTGTGAGATAGGTTAGTATGGTAAAGAGCAAACCATTTCACTTTGGTACTGTCAAAGACAAGATTCATAATTGTTTCCACACAATGCCTACTATAGCATATCATTTCCACAATTTATATTGAGCAATATAAGTCATACAAACTAGGAAACAAGCAAAATATGCATTAAAAACAGAATCTATCAAAAACAAAACAGTTTGTAGTAATCTGTACTCCAACGATACTTCTGCTACTCCAAAAATTCTGGAAAAATAGGTAATGTAGATAATTTGTATATCTATCACCTGTAAAAACTTCAGATCAAAAGCATGTTCCAGTGAATTTTCAAAATTCCTGGACTGAGCGCAAAAGTTTATGTTTTTGCACAGATTCAAGTCAATATGATCCACACTATCCCAAAGGCTCTACTTGGCATTTTATTTAAATAAAAGCAACGAAACATGATTACTAAGTAGCATAATCATGTGAACAAACAAAAACAGTAGGGGTAAATGTTGGGTTGCCTCCCAACAAGCGCTTTTCTTTAAAGCCTTTTAGCTAGGCATGATAAGTTCAATGATGGCATACGTTAGAAGCCCTCGAGGATCCCAGAGGACATCAAGAGTTGTTCTCAGAGTCTTCCTCTCCTGACTTATGCCATCATGGGCTTAGCTTCCCCTTGAAGCATCCCATCTCACATCCATTATCTGGGATGCAACAAGACCATACATGACTCACTCCAGCATGGGACATGTCAGAGCCCATCTGTCGGTGTACTAGAGTAGGGGTACCCTAGTATCCCGAACTCGTGCACGGGCAGTTGCAGCACCCCGCGGCAAGGCTTGCCGGGTGACCGCCAAGACCCTCCGTGGTTCCCTTGAAGACCATTCAAGAACAAAGTACACAAACCAAGGCCCCAGCAAGAGGAGCTTGTCGGGAAGGCCAACCAAGGCCCCGACAAGAGGATCTTGCCGGGAAGAGCCAAGGCCCCGGCAAGAGGAGCTTGCCGGGAAGGCCAACCAAGGCCCCGGCAAGAGGATCTTGCCGGGAAGAGACAAGACCCCGGCAAGAGGAGCTTGCCGGGAAGGCCACTCAAGGCATACCAAGAAAGCTTGCCGCGACGCGCCTTGCGTCCCGGCAAGATCCGGCGAGCGACAAGCTTCCGGACACGACAAGACGACGACCGCGGCAAGGAGCTTGCCGCGGGAAACCCCCACTTCGTGCCCACGCTCCAGCACACCTGCTAACGTGTCGCTCTAGGACTCTCCCAAGCACACGTGGCAGGAGGCCGTGCAGCTAGGGGTACGTGGTGGCAAGCGGAGATGAAGAGAAGCCCATCGTGGCAAATGGTGGCGCTCCTAACGGTCAGCTTTTGCACTGTTTAGGAGACTCAGACAGGCATTTAATGCCCTTGTCCCCTGCCGTCAGAGTTAGGTAGGGTGCACTGTATCCACAGTAGCGGTAGCTGCACCTACCGCATCCTTTTCTATTTTTACCCTTCTAGTCTACGTTGCCACCTGTCGGTGACCCCTTGAAAGTATAAAAGGAGGCCCAGGCGCAACATAGAAGGGGTTCGGCCGGTTTGGCTCATTCGAAACACCAGAAACACTCCCACACTCAGTCTGATAGCGTCAATCGCTCCTGAGCAAAGATTCAATACACACAAACAAGCAGCAGTAGGGTTTTACGCATCCGTGCGGCCCGAAGCTGGGTAAAACCGCCCGCGTGTACGGCCTCGATCTGCTCTTTGTTCAACCTCCGCCCTCACCGAACCGAAAGGGGTTCGGTCCGCCGATCCCCATAGGTGTTCGTGGATCAGTTTCCCCTACATCTTTGGCGTGCCAGGTAGGGGGATGCTTCAGGGGCAGCTGTTCCGTCCACGTCAAGGCTCAGCTGTTCTTCATCGTCATGGCTCCTAAGAAGCGGGCGAGCAAAAGAACGGCGCCAGTGCGGCAACAGAAAAGCTAAGTCGTGCGAAACTTTAGATATTTCCTTTCTATATAAAGTTATCCGCCTCGGAGATCTTGTTCTTTGTACGGAAAACCTGTGCGCGGAGGAATCAACTCGTAGCTAGTTGCGCCCTTACCTTGTTTCGAGTCCGCTCAACAACTTAAGTGAGGTGCTAGCGCCCTTACTTTGCTTCGAGTCCGCTCAGCAACTTAAGTGAGCCGCTAGCGCCCTTACTTTCTTTCGAGCCCGCTCAACAACTTAAGTGAGCTGCAACTAGTTGCGACAAGGTTGCTTGTCGGCAGCGACCCCACCAGCAGGCTGCTGAAGTTCCGCACTCGGCGCTCGCGGCAAGGGTGCCTGCACCGGCAAGTTTCCCTAGAAAGCGTAGGGTGGACGTACAAAGAGAGGTTGAACAGGAAGATAGCATGCACTATTTATTTGAGATTTCTGCATAGACCTGTATGCCAAGGAGCCTTCTCGGGGCTAGTTGCGCTCCATGTTGCCTCGAGTCCGCTCGGCAACTTGTGCGGTTGCGCTAGAACCAAGAAGGTAAACCTTTCCGGGAGGCGATGTTCCCGAATAGCCGCTAAGGGCCCGTTCCCTCAAGCGCTGCTGGCTGGATCGTACGCACCGAAAAGCATTCCAGCAGGCATATGGAATATGTAGCAGAAGTCAAAATTCGCAAGCGAGTTAAGTGCACTTCAGATGCTAATCACTTGTCATGTTTGAACGCAGTTATGGCCCGGGGGCTGGCAACGCCCTTAGGACCAATCTTTTTGGTGTCAAGAACGACGAAGTTCTTCGCCATAAGCCTTTCCGGCAACGATCTTGCCGGGAGCCGGTGTCAAGAATGACGAAGTTCTTCGCCATAAGCCTTTTCGGCAACGATCTTGCCGGGAGCCGATGTCCAGAACGACGAAGTTCTTCGCCATAACCCTTTCCGGCAACGATCTTGCCGGGAGCCGGTGTCAAGAACGACGAAGTTCTTCGCCATAAGCCTTTCCGGCAACGATCTTGCCGGGAGCCGGTGTCAAGAACGACGAAGTTCTTCGCCATAAGCCTTTCCGGCAACGATCTTGCCGGGAGCCGGTGTCAAGAACGACGACGTTCTTCGCCATAAGCCTTCCTGGCAACAAGCTTGCCGGAAGCCGGCATCGAGAACGTCAAAGTTCTCTGCCAAAGATAAAAGCCTTCCTGGCAACAAGCTTGCCGGAAGCTGGCATCGAGAACGTCAAAGTTCTCTGCCGAAGATAAAAGCCTTCCTGGCAACAAGCTTGCCGGAAGCCGGCATCGAGAACGTCAAAGTTCTCTGCAAAAGATAAAAGCCTTCCTGGCAACAAGCTTGCCGGAAGCCGGCATCGAGAACGTCAAAGTTCTCTGCCAAAGATAAAAGCCTTCCTGGCAACAAGCTTGCCGGAAGCCGGCATCGAGAACGTCAAAGTTCCCTGCCGAAGATAAAAGCCTTCCTGGCAACAAGCTTGCCGGAAGCCGGCATCGAGAATGTCAAAGTTCTCTGCCAAAGATAAAAGCCTTCCTGGCAACAAGCTTGCCGGAAGCCGGCATCGAGAACGTCAAAGTTCTCTGCCAAAGATAAAAGCCTTCCTAGCAACAAGCTTGCCGGAAGCCGGCATCGAGAACGTCAAAGTTCTCTGCCGAAGATAGAAGCCTTCCTGGCAACAAGCTTGCCGGAAGCCGGCATCGAGAACGTCAAAGTTCTCTGCTGGAAGATAAAAGCCTTCCCGGCAAGCCAGTATCGCTGGGGGCTGCGAGTGCCAAGAATCGTCCACGGCAAACCAGAGTTGCCGGGGGCTGCAATATCAGATAAGTCTTTTATCCCTCATCATGCATCCTCTTATGGACTGGGGAATGCGAAACCACGTTTCTTCCTGAAAACTGTCGTGCTCCCTCAACTCTAGACCCTGGGGCTCGTTCTCGGGGCCAAGTTTGGTCGTAGTCGCGGCAGCAAAGGGATGAAACGAGGAGACCGCACCCACCTCGTTCCTGCCTCCGTCAAAAGCGTGAGAAAGGTCGAGCGACGTGGGAAGGTGGCAGGGCCTGTTGCCGGGAGATAAAATGTCTGTCCGAGGGATACCAAGGATTTGCTCCTTGGCGTGGGTTCAACTTGCGAGACAAATAACCCGGCAAGCATTCCCTTTTCATTACAAAAACATCCCACTCAGGTACAGTCCATATAGGATGAAATACATGAAAGAGAGGATTACAAGTTTTAGATACAGCTAAGGCCCGAAGGCTTACAAATTAAAAAGATAAGATGCCCGTAATCCCTTTCATGTCCCTCTCCTCAGGAGGCAGGTCAAGGAGGCGAAAAGGGAAAAAGGAGCACCTAGGCGAGCTACGGGTGCCAGAAGACACCAAGAGAACATCCCGGGGGCCGTCCAAAGGCTGGACGGCGATGGCGGCGCTGGAAGCGAGGCTCGAAGACGGGGCGGCAGGACGTCAGCACGCTGTCGAGGGCACCACGCCCTCGTACTCTGACCTGACGGCCTTGTCGCTAGCCCTCTTCCCCTTCCGCAGCCTCCCTACGCCAGCCGCCCAAGGAGACGACCCCGGGGAGTTCAACGAAGGGCCTGGGTTCCCTTTCTCCATGGCGGATGAGAGAAAGGGGAGCAGAAGCTGAAGAAAGGAGGAGATGAGAGAGTGCGGGTTTCTGTGCTCCCCTCCCGCTCTTTATAAAGGAGCGAGGTGGGGGCTCGGCCGCCCCGCTCAGCGAATCAAGGCACGGGAAGAGCAGGGAGTCGGGGCCAACCCGCTGCCTCTGCTCGCGACGGCCCAGTTCCCCACTTCCACCGTCCGTGACCCCAAGCGCATGGAGGCCGCATGGCGGGGATGCAGAACCAAGGCGACAGATGAGGCGGCCTCGCTCCGCCCCGTGATCGCGGGGAGTGGGCGTCCTGAAAACCGCGCACCGGCCCCGTCCAGTAAATGCACCACGCCCCCACGCCTACCTCCGTTCAGGGAGGAGGGCGTGAACCGTCCTCATCATCATGGCCTGACGCATGCTCGAGGGGCTTAGCCCCGCGCACGCCGCCCGCATCACCCACGACGTCGCGTTTGACGCGTGCCTTTCTGGGCGTGCACAGTGGGAGCGGAGCGCTGCTCTCTTTCGACTTTGGAAGCGAAAGAGGGCGGCGGAGGTTTCTGAGATTGCAGCAGCAAATGGCGAAGATAGGGGAAATACCCCTGTTTCTCCTGCTTATAAGGAGAAAGGGGCGGACGTTGCGCTCTCTCCGAATAAAGAACCACCCACGATCTCCCCCACGATGCCGTGATTGACGCGTGTCGTTGCGGGGGGTGCGGTGGATACGGAGCGAGATTTGGTGTGGACCCAAGCCGCGCGTGCCCGTGCACTGTTTTGGGCCTGGCCCATCAGCGCTCGGCACCGTGTATGGCCCAGGCCCGGGGGCTCCTGTCGGTGTACTAGAGTAGGGGTACCCTAGTATCCCGAACTCGTGCACGGGCAGTTGCAGCACCCCGCGGCAAGGCTTGCCGGGTGACCGCGAAGACCCTCCGTGGTTCCCTTGAAGACCATTCAAGAACAAAGTACACAAACCAAGGCCCCGGCAAGAGGAGCTTGCCGGGAAGGCCAACCAAGGCCCCGGCAAGAGGATCTTGCCGGGAAGAGCCAAGGCCCCGGCAAGAGGAGCTTGCCGGGAAGGCCAACCAAGGCCCCGGCAAGAGGATCTTGTCGGGAAGAGACAAGACCCTGGCAAGAGGAGCTTGCCGGGAAGGCCACTCAAGGCATACCAAGAAAGCTTGCCGCGACGCGCCCTGCGTCCCGGCAAGATCAGGCGAGCGACAAGCTTCCGGACGCGACAAGACGACGGCCGCGGCAAGGAGCTTGCCGCGGGAAACCCCCACTTCGTGCCCGCGCTCCAGCACACCTGCTAACGTGTCGCTCTAGGACTCTCCCAAGCACACGTGGCAGGAGGCCGTGCAGCTAGGGGTACGTGGTGGCAAGCGGAGATGAAGAGAAGCCCATCGTGGCAAACGGTGGCGCTCCTAACGGTCACCTTTTGCACTGTTTAGGAGACTCAGACAGGCATTTAATGCCCTTGTCCCCTGCCGTCAGAGTTAGGTAGGGTGCACTGTATCCACAGTAGCGGTAGCTGCACCTACCGCATCCTTTTCTATTTTTACCCTTCTAGTCTATGTTGCCACCTGTCGGTGACCCCTTGAAAGTATAAAAGGATGCCCAGGCGCAACATAGAAGGGGTTCGGCCGGTTCGGCTCATTCGAAACACCAGAAACACTCCCACACTCAGTCTGATAGCGTCAATCGCTCCTGAGCAAAGATTCAATACACACAAACAAGCAGCAGTAGGGTTTTACGCATCCGTGCGGCCCGAAGCTGGGTAAAACCGCCCGCGTGTACTGCCTCGATCTGCTCTTTGTTCAACCTCCGCCCTCACCGAACTGAAAGGGGTTCGGTCCGCCGATCCCCATAGGTGTTCGTGGATCAGTTTCCCCGACACCATCCTACCAGGGGCATGGGATTTTTCTGACATGTTCTTCCCTCATAAACTTAGAGGTGGGACAACCAAAATAGGTGGACTGTGCACCCAAGGAGGCAAGTGATCGAGACTGAGCCCCTGAGCACCCTTTTATACACACCTAGCTTGATCGTGTACTCGATGATACTAAGGTCGCCTTGTCGGGGTGGTGCCGAGGGGACCCCATCTCCATCCCCGCTGACGCGGGTGCTATGAGTGGCTAGGGAGGGGCTCTATTTCTAGCTAAGCTCATGGTCATGGCGACCGACTACTCAGGTTGGATAATTGAAGACATCGCTGGTGTTCCCGGAGGTAATAGTGTCCATGGGAGTGCTGGTAGATGCTACCTCTTGAGCTTGTGTTGGTTTTTCCCTTGAAGAGGAAAGGGTGATGCAGCAAAGTAGAGTAAGTATTTCCCTCAGTTTGAGAACCAAGGTATCAATCCAGTAGGATACAACGCACAAGTCACCAAATACCTGCACAAACAATCAACAACTTGCACCCAACGCGATAAAGGGATTGTCAATCCCTTCACGGTTACTTGCAAAAGTGAGATTTGATAGAGATAGATAAACGGTAAAGTAAATATTTTTGGTGTTTTTGGTTTATAGATTGGAAAGTCGAAGATTGCAAAATAGCAGATCAGAAACTAGTATGATGTAAAAAGGAACTTATATGATGGAAAAGAGACCCCGGGGCCATAGGTTTCACTAGTGGCTTCTCTCAAGATAGCAAAATTACGGTGGGTGAACAAATTACTGCTGAGCAATTGATATAAGAGCGCATAATTATGAAGACATATAAGGCAATGATCATGAACATAGGCATCGCGTCCCTATGAAGTAGACCGAAACGATTCTGCATCTACTACTATTACTCAACACATCGACCGCTATCCAGCATGCATCTAGAGTATTAAATTCATAAAGAACGGAGTAACACATTAAGTAAGATGACATGATGTAGAGGAATTAACTCAAGCAACATGATGAAAACACCATATTTTTATCCTCGATGGCAATAATACAATACGTGCCTTGCTGCCCCTACTGTCACTAGGAAAGAACACCACAAGATTGAACCCAAAGCTAAGCACTTCTCCCATTGCAGGAAAAACCAATCTAGTAGGCCAAACTGAACCGATAATTCGAAGAGACTTGCGAAGATATCAAATCATGCATATAAGAATTCAGAGAAGACTCAAATAATATTCATAGATAATCTGATCATAAATCCACAATTCATCGGATCTCGGCAAACAAACCGCAAAAGAATATTACATTGAATAGATCTACAAGAACATCGAGGAGAACATGGTATTGTGAATCAAATAGAAAGAAGAAGCCATCTAGCTACTAGCTATGAACCTGTAGGTTTGTGGTAAACTACTCAGGCTTCATCGGAAGGGTAATGGTGTTTACGTAGAAGCCCTCCGTGATCGAATCCCCCTCCGGTAGGACGCCAAAAAAGGCCCCTAGATGGGATCTCATGGGTACAGAAGGTTGCAGAGGTGGAAAAGTGGTTTCGTGTCTCCCCATATGTTTTTGGGGTATAAGAGTATATATAGGCGAAGGAACTAGGTCAGGAGACCCACGAGGGGCCCACGAGGCAGGGGGCGCGCCCTCCACCCTCGTGGCTTCCTTGTTGCGTCTCCGACTTCATCTCCAAGTCTCCTGGTTTGCTTCTGGTCCAAGAAAGATCATCGCGAAGGATTCATTCCGTTTGGACTCCGTTTGGTATTCCTTTTCTGCGAAACTCTAAAACAGGCAAAAAACAAGAAACTGGCACTGGGCTCTTGGTTAATAGGTTAGTCCCAAAAATAATATAAAATAGCATATAAATACCTATAAAACAGATAATATAATAGCATGGAACAATCAAAATTATATATACGTTGGAGATGTATCAGTAGATATTTTTAGGTGGCCCCGGTGGTTTGTCACTGTGGAGATTGTGGTGGCAGTTTTATCTCGACGCCTGCCTGAGGCGGGCTGATGGCCTGACCGAGACGATGAGTGAAAGTGTAATGCCCTCGATGCGGCTATAGCTCCCACGTGTCGAGGCACGACTTAGAGGCATAACCGCATTGAAAGCAATGTCGCAAGTCAGGCAATCATTACAACATCCCATGTAATATATAATAAAAGGGGGAGATAACATAGTTGGCTTACACTCGCCACGTCACATCAGAGTACATAAATAACATCCATCAAACAAACACTCATGGCCCGACTACGGCGCCAAAATAGAAAAGAACCCAACTTGCGACAAGGTCCTGAATCGATAACCCCAACTAGGCACCACTACTGATCATCCGGAAAAGACACGTAGTATCGCTGAGAGTCCTCGTCGTACTCCCACTTGAGCTCGTACTCGTCACCTAGAGCGAAATCACCTGGACCTGCATCTGGAGTTGTAGTATCTGTGAGCCACAGGGACTCAGCAATCTCACACCCACGCGATCAAGACTATTTAAGCTTATAGGACAGGTACGGCAATATAAGTGGAGCTGCAGCAAGCGACTAGCATATGTGGTGGCTAACTTATACGCAAAAGAGAGCGAGAAGAGAAGGCGAAGCACGAGCGAGAAGCTAAAGGAACAACCTGCGCAAGCATAACTCCAACACCGTGTCCACTTCCCGGACTCCGCCGAGAAGGGGCCATCACGGTAACACACACGGTTGATTCATTTTAATTAAGTTAAGTTCAAGTTATCTACAACCGGACATTAAAAAATTCCCATCTGCCCATAACCGCGGGCACGGCTTTCGAAAGATCAATCCCTGCAGGGGAGTCCCAACTTAGCCCATGACAAGCTCTCACGGTCAACGAAGGAATAGACCTCCACCCGGGACACACCGATCAGACTCGGTAACCCGGTACAACAAGACAATTCGACAGGTTAAAACAAGTCCAGCAACACCGCCCGAATGTGCCGACAAATCCCGATAGGAGCTGCACATATCTCTTTCTCAGGGCACACTCAGATGAGACTAGCTACGAGTAAAACCAACCCTCAAGTTTCCCCGAGGTGGCCCCGCAGGCAGCTCAGTTCGGACCAACACTCAGAGGGAGCACTGGCCCAAGGGGGCTAAAATACGATGACCCTCGGGCTCCGGAAACCCAAGGGAAAAAAAAGAGGCTAGGTGACAAATGGTAAAACCAGTGTTGGGCATTGCTGGAAAAGCTTTAATCAAGGCGAACTATCAAGGGGTTCCCATTATAGCCCAACCGTGTAAGGGACGCAACAATCCGGGAACATAACACCGATATGACGGAAACTAGGGCGGCAAGAGTGGAACAAAACACTAGGCGAGAGGCCGAGCCTTCCACCCTTTACCAAGTATATAGATGCATTAAGATAACATAGCAATGTAATGATATCCCAACAAGTAAAATAAATGTTCCAACAAGGAACGGCTCCAATCTTCACCTGCAACTAACAACGCTATAAGAAGGGCTGAGCAAAGCGGTAACATAGCCAATCAACGGTTTGCTAGGACAATGGTGGGTTAGAGGTTCAATCATGCAATTGGGAGGCTGACAAGCAAATAGTAGGCATCGTAGCAGTGGCAAGCAAAAGAGCGAGCAAACTAGCATAGCAAAGATAGTAGTGATTTCGAGGGTATGATCATCTTGCCTGCACAGTTGTCAGAGTTGACTGGATCCTCACAAGCAAACTCAACGAGCTCCTCGGTAGCGAACTCGTCTCCCGGCTCTACCCAACAAGACAAACAAGCAACAAGGATACAATCAACCACGGGCAAGTCCAAGCAATATGATGAAATGACGATATGCTATGCGGGATGCGATGCGGGATGCAAAATGCAAGATATGACAGGAAATGCATGAACCTGGCATCAACTTGGAAAACCAAGTGTGCCACTAGATAGAGGGGATGAAATCGATTGAAAACGATATAAAGATCATTGGAATCGGAGCTACGGTTTGGAAATGGCAAGCGTTTTAAGATACGACACCGGTCTGCGATTTGCAGCAAGTAGGCATCTAAATGCAACGAAATGAACATGCTAAAGCCACCAAACATGAAAACAAAATACATGGCAGTGATGTACACAGGATGGTTGACAAAACACTAGCACTGAGCCATAGGCAAATTCATCCATTAAGAGGTTCAAACAAGCATGGCTAAAACGCAAATGCAAAACAGATTCCAGACTTAGTGAAATTAACACTAGTCTGAAATTTCAGATCACGATGCTCTCTTCGGAGCAGCAAAACAACATGATAGAAAACCTGAACATGACAAGTAAGAACATCGCATGGAGCTACTCAACAAGCTTAACAAAACACCCAAAGTGACCTGGGGCCAAAAGGGTTCACAAAATACTCTACCGAGCTCACGAACATAGCTCGAACACAATCAGTTTTCAGACTTAGTGAAAACTGAGACATGCTGAAATTTAACTCACGAAGGCATGTAAACGAGCTCGATGCACTCACTACGGTGCAAGTCATGGCAAGGAAAGCATATAACCAGCAAGAAATCACAATGTGCTAGCTACGCATGGCAAGAACGAAGGCATAGCATGAATGGAACACTAACGGTAGCATCGGCAAAATCGCAAACAAGTTGACGATCTGCCCAGATTAACAACGAAGCAAAAGTTGAGCTCGATTGAGTCAAGCTAGAGCACTCCACATATGCAAACAAAGACATGGATGGATAGAGCATAACATATATATCAAAACTCCCTTACTGATCATCCTCAAAAGAGGCACGGATCACTAGGAAACAAGCTGGACATATAGCATCATGAACTAAAATATCCCAGACTTAGTGATTTTCACTAAGTCCCTGAAATCTGCAATCTCAGGTACCTCTCTTCGCAAGCTTGCACAAGACAACACGCACATCCTAAAAATGCATGGGTGGCACCTCTGGAAAGAAGACAAAATGCTTAACAATTCATCCCAAAGGGGCACAGGCATATCATGCACGAATTAAACATGACAAAAATGACAAAAGTGCATGATGAACTAACGGATCTGTAATTTAACTCACGAAGCCTCCTTCTAACAGCATTTTGGGCGTCAAGATGACCTCAAATGCAAATGATGCAATGGAATGAAATGATGTACATGTCGAGGCGAAGATTTTTATATATCGTATGCCCAAAACGGAGCTACGGTTGCGAAGATACGGAGCCGCGAACATAGCAACTTGGATCAAGAATCTCCGGGACTTAGTGAAAATATACCTCCGCGAAAGTCAACGCGGGACGGAGGGATCCGGGACAGAGCGGGGCAGATCTGAGGGTGGCGTTTGGTTGGACGCGCGGGTGGATCTGATCCCGATCCAGATCGGATCTGCACGTGGATCGAGGTTCGTCGGGAACCTTCACCGGAGAAGAGCAACGAGGCCGGCGGGAAGGAGCGGTTGCCGGGCCGGCGACG
>NC_041385.1:636783517-636792317 GCF_002162155.2 Triticum dicoccoides
CCGGAGACGGCAAGAGTTGGATACAAATATGGAAAGTATATCTGGGGCGTTACAACACTCCACCACTACGAAAAGATCTCGTCCCGAGATCTAGGACTGAAAGAACTCCGGGTACTCAGAACGGAGGTGATCCTCGCGTTCCCAGGTGGCTTCACGGTCGGAATGGTGAGACCACTTAACTTTGAGAAATTTGATTGACTTGTTGCGAGTCTTGCGTTCAGTCTCTTCAAGAATAGCAACTGGGTGCTCACGATAGGAGAGATCTTCTTGGAGCTCAATGTCCTCGAAGTTGACGGTGCGGTCAGGAGTCTTGAAGCACTTTCGAAGCTGAGAGACATGGAACACATCATGAACATTTGCAAAGTTTGAAGGAAGCTCGAGTTGATAGGCGAGGTCGCCTCTCTTGCTGACAGTCTTGAAAGGTCCCACGTATCTAGGGGCAAGCTTCCCTTTGATACCTAAGCGACGAGTACCTTTCATGGGAGAGACGCGGAGGTAAACATGATCTCCGATCTCGAAAGCCAATTCACGGTGCTTACTATCATAGTAGCTCTTCTGGCGGGACTGGGCTGCTTTGAGGTTATCACGAATGACTTTGCACATTTCTTCTGCCTCTGTGATTAGGTCATTGCCCAGCAGCTGACGTTCACCGGTTTCAGACCAGTTGAGAGGGGTACGCCACTTCCTGCCATATAGAATTTCAAAAGGGGCCTTGCCCGAACTTGCTTGAAAGCTGTTGTTGTATGAGAATTCAGCATAAGGAAGACAGTCCTCCCACTTCATGCCGAAAGAAATCACACAAGCCCTGAGCATGTCTTCGAGAATCTGATTGACACGCTCGACTTGACCGCTCGTTTGAGGATGGAAAGCTGTGCTGAAGCGAATGTTGGTGCCCATGGCCTTCTGAAAAGAATCCCAAAACTTGGAGGTAAAGATGCTTCCACGGTCTGAAGATATCACTTGAGGAATACCGTGCAGAGAGACAATGCGAGAGGTATAGAGTTCCGCCAATTGAGCTGCAGTGATCGACTCTTTGATAGGCAGAAAATGAGCCACTTTGGTGAGCTTGTCGATGACAACAAATATAGCATCATTGCCACGCTTGGACTTTGGAAACCCAGTCACGAAGTCCATTTCAATGTGGTCAAACTTCCATTCTGGAATGGCAAGAGGTTGAAGGAGACCTGCTGGCCTTTGGTGTTCTGCCTTCACTCTTCTGCAGACATCACACTCGTTCACGAATTGAGCGATCTCGCGCTTCATTCGAGTCCACCAATAAGTTTGCTTGAGATCCTGATACATCTTCGTACTACCAGGGTGGATGGAGATGAGAGAGTTGTGAGCCTCGTTCATGATCACCTTACGAAGTTCACCTTTGGGCACAACAATTCGATCCTCGAAGAAGAGAGTGTCCTTGTCATCAAGTCGGTAGCACTTGTACTTGGACTGAGTCTTTGCAATACCAATCTTCACCTTCTTCACCATATCATCAAGAAGCTGGGCTTGGCGAATCTGGTCTTCCAAGGTAGGAGAAACTTGAAGGTTAGCGAGGAAACCTTGGGGAACAACTTGCAGATTAAGTTTGCGGAAAGCTTCACAAAGCTCGGGTTGATAAGGCTTGAGAATCAGACTGTTGCAATATGCTTTTCTGCTCAACGCGTCAGCAATCACATTAGCCTTGCCTGGAGTATACTCGATACTCGGATTGTACTCTTGAATCATTTCGACCCATCGAGTCTGCCTGAGGTTGAGATTAGGCTGAGTGAAGATGTACTTGAGACTCTTGTGATCAGTGAAAATGTCCACTTTCCTTCCCAATAGAAGATGTCTCCAAGTCAACAAAGCGTGCACAACTGCCGCCAACTCGAGATCATGAGTGGGGTAGTTCTTCTCATTAGGTTTCAACTGGCGAGAGGTATAAGCAACAACTTTCTTCTCTTGCATCAGTACAACACCGAGACCTTGGAGAGAGGCATCACAAAAGACCTCGTACGGCTTGGTTTCATCAGGCGGAGTCAGAACTGGAGCAGTGATCAATTTCTCTTTCAAAGTGTTGAAAGCAATATCACACTCCGGAGACCAAACGTACTTGACGTGCTTCTGAAGAAGATTTGAGATAGGCTTGGCGATCTTAGAAAAGTTTTCAACGAATCTTTTGCAATAGCTTGCGAGACCGAGGAAACTGCGGAGTTGCTTTATGTTCTGTGGAGGTTCCCAATTCACAATTGCGGACACCTTCTCAGGATTCACGGAAATGCCCTTGGCAGAGATGATATGACCAAGATAAAGAACTTCATCGAGCCAAAATTCACACTTGGAGAACTTGGCGTAGAACTGATGTTCTCTGAGCTTGTCAAGAACCAAACGCAAGTGCTTGGCATGATCTTCCTTGTTCTTGGAGAAAACCAGAATGTCGTCGAGATAGACCAAAACGAAGTCATTGGTGTAGGGGCTGAAGATGAAGTTCATCATGCGAGAGAACATCGGAGGAGCGTTGGCGAGGCCAAAAGACATGACGGTGTATTCATATGAACCAAAGCTTGTTCTGAACGCCGTCTTGGGAATATCTTGCTCACGAATACGAATCTGATGATAACCCATACGGAGATCAAGCTTGGAGAATACTTGAGCACCCTTGAGTTGTTCGAACAGCTCATTGCTGTTGGGAAGTGGGTATTTGTTCTTGATGGTCTTCTTGTTTACTGGGCGGTAATCAACACAAAGTCGACTCGATCCATCCTTCTTCTTCACAAAAAGAACACCACAACCCCAGGGAGAAGTACTAGGCCGAATGAGACCCAATCTTTCTTGCTCATCGAGTTGTTTCTTCAACTCCTTCAACTCTTCGGGGCCGAGCTTGTAAGGACGTTTGCACACAGGTTCCGTGCCAGGCTCAAGTTCAATAACGAATTCAACCGGCCGGTTTGGAGGCATTCCTGGGAGCTCTTCTGGAAAAACGTCTTGATACTCACAAACAACCGGAATCTGCGAAATAGCATCCAATTCACCCTTCTCATTGAGAGAAAACAACCGGATGGTATTATCCCGAGCGGCAAAGACAATGACATCCTCAGACGAATGAGTCAGTTGAATCTGCCTGGCTGCACAATCAAGCTGAGCTTTATGCTTAGAGAGCCAGTCCATCCCGAGAATAAGATCGATATCCGAGTTGCCAAGAACCATTGGAGAAGCAAGAAACTTGAAATCACCCATCAAGATTGAAATATCCGGCACCTCCATACTGGAACTCAGTCGCTTAGATGGAGAGACGACTTGCATAGCTCTAGGTAATGCCTTAGTGCTAAAATTGTTCTCCGATGCAAATGGAAAAGACATGAAGGAATGCGATGCACCATAGTCAAAAAGAACTTTTGCAGGAATATCATTAACAGGAAGGTTACCCATGATCACATCTGACGAGTCCTCTGCCTGGGCTGCATTCATCAAATTGACCTTGGCGTGCTTGGGATTATGCTTGACCACAGCTGTACTTGCCGATCTGACAGGAGGAGGAGGAGGAAGACGCCTCTGGTTGGTACACTTGTTGGCATAGTGACCCTTCTGTTGGCACTTGTTGCACGTGACCTCTAAAAGCGGACGGTGATACGGAGCACTCGATCTTGGCGCTTGAGACAAAGACTTGTTCTGAAAGCCTGGGTTGGGTGGGTGGGAGAAACCACTGCCACCTTTGCTCTTCTGCTGATACGGCTGACGAAACGGAGGAGGAGGAAGCCAATACTTCTGCTGCTTGACCACTTGAGTAGAGGAAGACGGAGTAACATCTCTGGCACGCTTCCTGGAAGCATCACACCTCATCTGAGCAGCCTCTTGCTTCAGTGCCATGTTGTAGAACTCATCGTATCTCAACGGCTCAAAGAGGACAAGAGCGAGCTGAATTTCCTCACGAAGACCACCCCTAAACTGATAGATCATGCTCTTCTCATCAGGAACATCCTGCTTGGCAAAACGGGCGAGCTTCTGGAACAACTTGTTGTAGTCATAGACAGACAAAGAGCCTTGCTTCAGATTGCGGAATTCCTGACGCTTACTCTCAACCACACTTTGAGGGATGTGATGAGCGCGGAAATCTTGACGGAAATCGTCCCAAGTGATAACACGTCCACCTCTGGAATCCTTGTACTGCTGGAACCACTCTGCAGCCTGATCTTTGAGCTGGAAAGAAGCGAACTTGACGAAATCTTCAGGCCTGACGTTGCTACATTCAAAATGCTTGCCCAGATCCACTAGCCAATCGTCAGCATCGGTAGCCTCAACACAACCGCTGAACGTCTTTGGGCCATTAGCAAGGAACTGGTTCAGTGTAGCAAAGTGGTGCTGATTGTTCCTTGATTCCCTTGACTGCCTTGATTCCGCTCTTGGAGGATTTGCATGATCAACTGTGTATTTGCATTAGTAGCGGCCATCACAGCTTGCCATGCTTCCGGAGGAGGCGGAGGTGGAGGCGGATCAGGATTCGGAGTCGTGCGCGTTGGAGGAGCCATCCTGAACAGGTTGACCACCATTAGCACATTGATAGACAACAATATAGAAGCTGAATCCAACGGAATGAAAATTGCAACATATAGTCTTCACATCCGAACAAAATGAACGAATGCATTCCTCTTCAAATGGTCACATATCCATAAATTGAGAAGCCACGAAGAATTAAGGTAGAGAAATAAATCAACAAGGTACGGATCAAGAACGAATAATCGGTAAGAAATCCCAATCTCAAACCAATATCCGTGGAAGAAGAACTAGAGCTACTAGAATTCCCACCTATGAAACTCCCGAACCTTTCCGGTTATGCAATCAGGTGTTGGGGATACAGGGGAAGCACAATATCTCACCCAAACTAGCAAATCCTACATCTAGCTGTATCCATCCTTCAACACATAACCAGGAAAACTTCGGAAACCATCTACCTCAACCTTCGAAAAGCATCCGTTATACAAGTTATGGCGATACTCCCGAACTCCCGCCCCAGTACTGGGTGGCGTCGAGGTTATCTCACCAACGAACTGTATAAAAGAGATTTTCGATGTCGGTGAACATATCTCAAGTATACCAGAATTGCAACGATAAAATTGTGACGACAACACCTCGGAGCTCAACTCCCCGGGACACTGCCACAACCCCTAAAGACAGGAGGCACCAAGAACAATGTTCTCGTCACAAAACCATCGGAACAAAACCAAGATACTCGCGTGATCCTAAAAAAAAATTTTAGTGAAATTTGAGAAGAGAAGAGTCAAAACTCTACGTCAGGATGCCTTACCAGAGCGATGAGGAGACTGGGAAGTAAAAGAATTCCTAAGCTCTCCGATATATAATTCCTAAGGACTCAAAACATTTTTCTAGACACAACTCGGCTGCTAAAAATGATCAAGCAATGGGGGCTCCTAAGGTCGGGGATGGCTCTGATACCAACTTGTAACGCCCTCGATGCGGCTATAGCTCCCACGTGTCGAGGCACGACTTAGAGGCATAACCGCATTGAAAGCAATGTCGCAAGTCAGGCAATCATTACAACATCCCATGTAATATATAATAAAAGGGGGAGATAACATAGTTGGCTTACACTCGCCACGTCACATCAGAGTACATAAATAACATCCATCAAACAAACACTCATGGCCCGACTACGGCGCCAAAATAGAAAAGAACCCAACTTGCGACAAGGTCCTGAATCGATAACCCCAACTAGGCACCACTACTGATCATCCGGAAAAGACACGTAGTATCGCTGAGAGTCCTCGTCGTACTCCCACTTGAGCTCGTACTCGTCACCTAGAGCGAAATCACCTGGACCTGCATCTGGAGTTGTAGTATCTGTGAGCCACAGGGACTCAGCAATCTCACACCCACGCGATCAAGACTATTTAAGCTTATAGGACAGGTACGGCAATATAAGTGGAGCTGCAGCAAGCGACTAGCATATGTGGTGGCTAACTTATACGCAAAAGAGAGCGAGAAGAGAAGGCGAAGCACGAGCGAGAAGCTAAAGGAACAACCTGCGCAAGCATAACTCCAACACCGTGTCCACTTCCCGGACTCCGCCGAGAAGGGGCCATCACGGTAACACACACGGTTGATTCATTTTAATTAAGTTAAGTTCAAGTTATCTACAACCGGACATTAACAAATTCCCATCTGCCCATAACCGCGGGCACGGCTTTCGAAAGATCAATCCCTGCAGGGGAGTCCCAACTTAGCCCATGACAAGCTCTCAAGGTCAACGAAGGAATAGACCTCCACCCGGGACACACCGATCAGACTCGGTAACCCGGTACAACAAGACAATTCGACAGGTTAAAACAAGTCCAGCAACACCACCCGAATGTGCCGACAAATCCCGATAGGAGCTGCACATATCTCTTTCTCAGGGCACACTCAGATGAGACTAGCTACGAGTAAAACCAACCCTCAAGTTTCCCTGAGGTGGCCCCGCAGGCAGCTCAGTTCGGACCAACACTCAGAGGGAGCACTGGCCCAAGGGGGCTAAAATACGATGACCCTCGGGCTCCGGAAACCCAAGGGAAAAAAAAGAGGCTAGGTGACAAATGGTAAAACCAGTGTTGGGCATTGCTGGAAAAGCTTTAATCAAGGCGAACTATCAAGGGGTTCCCATTATAGCCCAACCGTGTAAGGGACGCAACAATCCGGGAACATAACACCGATATGACGGAAACTAGGGCGGCAAGAGTGGAACAAAACACTAGGCGAGAGGCCGAGCCTTCCACCCTTTACCAAGTATATAGATGCATTAAGATAACATAGCAATGTAATGATATCCCAACAAGTAAAATAAATGTTCCAACAAGGAACGGCTCCAATCTTCACCTGCAACTAACAACGCTATAAGAAGGGCTGAGCAAAGCGGTAACATAGCCAATCAACGGTTTGCTAGGACAATGGTGGGTTAGAGGTTCAATCATGCAATTGGGAGGCTGACAAGCAAATGGTAGGCATCGTAGCAGTGGCAAGCAAAAGAGCGAGCAAACTAGCATAGCAAAGATAGTAGTGATTTCGAGGGTATGATCATCTTGCCTGCACAGTTGTCAGAGTTGACTGGATCCTCACAAGCAAACTCAACGGGCTCCTCGGTAGAGAACTCGTCTCCCGGCTCTACCCAACAAGACAAACAAGCAACAAGGATACAATCAACCACGGGCAAGTCCAAGCAATATGATGAAATGACGATATGCTATGCGGGATGCGATGCGGGATGCAAAATGCAAGATATGACAGGAAATGCATGAACCTGGCATCAACTTGGAAAACCAAGTGTGCCACTGGATAGAGGGGATGAAATCGATTGAAAACGATATAAAGATCATTGGAATCGGAGCTACGGTTTGGAAATGGCAAGTGTTTTAAGATACGACACCGGTCTGCGATTTGCAGCAAGTAGGCATCTAAATGCAACGAAATGAACATGCTACAGCCACCAAACATGTAAACAAAATACATGGAAGTGATGTACACAAGATGGTTGACAGAACACTAGCACTGAGCCATAGGCAAATTCATCCATTAAGAGGTTCAACCAAGCATGGCTAAAACGCAAATGCAAAACAGATTTCAGACTTAGTGAAATTAACACTAGTCTGAAATTTCAGATCACGATGCTCTCTTCGGAGCAGCAAAACAACATGATAGAAAACCTGAACATGACAAGTAAGAACATGGCATGGAGCTACTCAACAAGATTAACAAAACACCCAAAGTGACCTGGGGCCAAAAGGGTTCACAAAATACTCTACCGAGCTCACGAACATAGCTCGAACACAATCAGTTTTCAGACTTAGTGAAAACTGAGACATGCTGAAATTTAACTCACGAAGGCATGTAAACGAGCTCGATGCACTCACTACAGTGCAAGTCATGGCAAGGAAAGCATATAACCAGCAAGAAGGCACAATGTGCTAGCTACACATGGCAAGAACGAAGGCATAGCATGAATGTAACACTAACGGTAGCATCGGCAAAATCGCAAACAAGTTGACGATCTGCCCAGATTAACAACGAAGCAAAAGTTGAGCTCGATTGAGTCAACCTAAAGCACTCCACATATGCAAACAAAGACATGGATGGATAGAGCATAACATAAATATCAAAACTCCCTTACTGATCATCCTCAAAAGAGGCACGGATCACTAGGAAACAAGCTGGGCATATAGCATCATGAACTAAAATATCCCAGACTTAGTGAAAATCACTAAGTCCCTGAAATCTGCAATCTCAGGTACCTCTCTTCGCAAGCTTGCACAAGACAACACACACATCCTAAAAATGCATGGGTGGCACCTCTGGAAATAAGACAAAATGCTTAACAATTCATCCCAAAGGGGCACAGGCATATCATGCACGAATTAAACATGGCAAAAATGACAAAAGTGCATGATGAATTAACGGATCTGCAATTTAACTCACGAAGCCTCCTTCTAACAGCATTTTGGGCGTCAAGATGACCTCAAATGCAAATGATGCAATGGAATGGAATGATATACATGTCGAGACGAAGATTTTGATATATCATATGCCCAAACGGAGCTACGGTTGCAAAGATACGGAGCCGCGAACATAGCAACTTGGATCAAGAATCTCCGGGACTTAGTGAAAATATACCTCCGCGAAAGTCAACGCGGGACGGAGGGATCCGGGACAGAGCGGTGCAGATCTGAGGGTGGCGTTTGGTTGGACGCGCGGGTGGATCTGATCCCGATCCGGATCGGATCTGCACGTGGATCGAGGTTCGTCGGGAACCTTCACCGGAGAAGAGCAACGAGGCCGGCGG
>NC_041385.1:636792926-636808867 GCF_002162155.2 Triticum dicoccoides
ACCGGAGTGGTCGGGGGCGCCGGCGGACGTGTCCGGTCAGGCGGCGGACATGTCCGTCGGTGGCTGGGAGCTGTTTTTTTTTAGCTAGGGTTTGAGACGAGGGGATCCGGGATTTGGAGGAGGGGGTCTATATATAGGCATAGAGGGAGCTAGGAGAGTCCAAATGAGGTGCGGTTTTCGCCCACACGATCTTGATCGAACGCTCTAGGACATGGAGTAGAGTTTGGCGGGTTTTGGGCCAAATTTGGGGGGTGTTGGGCTGCAACACACACGAGGCCTTTCCGGTCCCTCGGTTAACCGTTGGAGTATCAAACGAAGTCCAAATGACCCGAAACTTGACAGGCGGTCTACCGGTAGTAAACCAAGGCCGCTTGGCAAGTCTCGGTCCAATCCGGAAATGTTTAAACCCCACACACGAAAGAAGACTAGAAATGACCACCGGAGGAGAACGAAGCGCCGGAATGCAAAACGGACAACGGGGAAAATGCTCGAATGCATGAGATGAACATGTATGCAAATGCAATGCACGTGATGACATGATAAGAGATGCACGAAAAAGAAAAACAACACACGGAGACAAAGACCCAAACCCGAGAAATAAATATAACTTAGCGCCAGAGACGGCAAGAGTTGGATACAAATATGGAAAGTATATCTGGGGCGTTACAGAAAGAGGGGGTCGTGAGGGGAGGGGTGCAGGGTAGTGCGGGATGCGTCCACGAGTGCACAGTCGGGAAACAATGCGGTAGAAGTGCCACAACGTGAGCAGTATGCAACAGAAAGTTGTTTCCGCACTATTGCTGCTCTGGCATGTGTAGTTACCACCGCCATCATCAGCATCGACATGGTCTCGAGCCTAGGGACCGATGTTTGGGCTGCAATTTGGTATGGCCAGGTCCCTAGGTGTTTTGTAGGATCTGCGAAGATTTCAGATGAAATGACACTTCACTAACATGGTGCAAATTTTCTACTGCTGAGATTTGAAGGAAAAGATAGTTTGGGTATCAAATGGAAAATCTTGGGGCTGAAACTAATGAGGTGTACAGACTACAAAAAAAGTTTGGGGTCAATACTCAAAGGTTAGATACGAGAAAAAAAATTGTTACTTTGGGGAGTTTTGGAAACAAAAAATTATACTGGAGCATCTCATGTTTTAGCATAGTTGGAATACACATGATCATAAGATACTACCATAATTTTCTTGGCAGAAATTTTTTGTCTAAAAAGGTGCCTCTTCACAAAGGGGTTCAAAAAGCGCTTATTTTCAAGAAAAATTGCTTACTCAACTATCTTGGCCTTGTAATATTTATATTGGAAGAGAATATATAGTTAGAAAAGATTTGACAAGTTAAGCTCAAGCTCATTTTCCTTCTGGAAAATGGGCTAACCATTTTCTGGAATTAATCCAGAGAAAGAATACAAAGCTAATAAGTGTTAGATGTGTATATTTCCTTGTGTACATCCCCATTGTATAAGGGGATTTTCTGCACTTTACCACTCTGTATATGTACTGGCCTTTGGCCCTCAGAAAGGGTCAGTTGCTGCTTATCCAACATGGTATCAGATGTTAGGTTTCTCCCTCTCCCACATGCTGCAACTCCGTGCTAGCTCTCCTCCCCCGATTCGCTCCGTCACATTGCTGTCCACCGCCTGATCCTCCTCGCCGCGGACCCGCCGGGGCCTACTAGCCCTGTGCCCGGCCTCTCCGTCAGCCTCAGCCGATCCTCGTCGTGGATCCGGCCAGGACCTGCTCTTCCCGTGCACGGCCGGGGCTCCTCCTTGTCCCTCGTCGCGGATCCGGCCGGGACCTGCTCGTCCCGTGCACGGCCGGGGCTCCCGCTCGTCCGCCCCTCGTCGTGGCTCCGGCTGGGATTAGCTGTTGTTGCTCCGCTCGTCCGCCCCTCCTCCGGTCGGGATTTGCTGTTGCTGCTCTGTACAGGTCGTTGTTACCTGGCATCGATCCAGTGGCCGTCTTCCTCGAGCGCTGCTACCTCCTCAGGCCGCTCGTGAGCGGGGCTCCTCTTGCACACAGTTCGGGCCCCTCGTTCCGAATACAGTTCGAGCCCCTCGCTCCGGATTCTATTCGGGCATTCTGCATTGACCACAAAAAAACAAAGAGAAAAAAACAGAGACGGGAAGAGTGACTCCCTCATGTCCTCCTCGGGCTATGTCGCTGTTCCTCGGTGCTCGGTGATCTTCGATGGCACCAACTATGCCGAGTTTGCGGGCTTCATGCGTATTCACATGTGCAGTCTTCTGCTGTGGGGCGTTCTCTCTGGAGAGGTATCCTGTCCGGCCTGCCCTGTTGCTCCGGTTGCTCCTGTTCTGCCAGTCCCACCGGTGCTTGCTGCTGAGGCTTCTCAGGCTGATCAGGATGCAGCCAAGGATTTTGATGATGCTGAAGTTGCTACCTATGATCAACAGGTATCTGCATATTCGGATGCTCTTTCTGTCTATCGGGATGATCTGTCTGCTTACACTCAGTGCTGCAATGATGACGCTCATGCTGCTGCTGTTCTCACTGTGAGTGTCCTCCCCCAGTTTGCTTCAGAGTTCATGGGCCTCGGCACTGTTCCAGCGATGTGGTCCTATCTCTGTCAGAGCTATCAGCCCTCTGGTGATGCTCTGTACCTCTTTGTAGTGCGTCAGGAGCATGCTCTTCAGCAGGGTGACTCGTCTGTTGATGAGTTCTACTCTCACTGCTCTACCATCTGGCGACAGCTTGACTCACTGCGGACAGTTGTTTGTGGCACTTGCCGTTGTTGCCAGACTACAAGGTCTGACTTGGAGTTTCAGAGGGTTCATGAGTTCTTATCTCGCCTCCGTTCCAAGTTTGAGCCTCGTCGTGCTCACTTGCTTGCTCGTGGTCGGGTTCCTATTTCGGAGGTGCTTGTAGAGCTTCGTGCTGAGGAGACACGCCCCCGGCCTGCTGGTCTGCTTGTGGTTATACTGTTCTTGCTGCCCGCGCTCCTATGTCTTCTGACCCACCGCTTCTGCCCACACCTCCAGGGGGGCGGGTTACCCTTCTTCAGTAGAGGGTTGGTCGCGCTCGCACACCTTCTGTGGCTACTGCAACCGGCCAGGTCACCCAGAGTCGGATTGTCACAAGAAGCGAAGAGACCTGAAGCGATCTTCTTCCAGTTAGACTCATGCGTCTTCCTCGACTTCGTCGCTCACTGGCTAGGATATTATGCGGCTCAAGCGGATGTTAGCTTCATCTGGTTCTTCCTCGACGGGTTCTGTTGCCACTATGACATCCACCACCACTCCGCCACCGCCGGATCCTACTCAGTCAAGTACATCCTCGTGGGTTCTGGATTCTAGAGCTTCTTTTCATATGTCTTCTGATTCTTTTGCTTTATCTTCTCTTCGACATCTTGATTTTCCTCTTAATGTTCTCACTGCCGATGGCACACCTCTTCCTGTTACTAGCCGTGGCATCCTTTCCACTCCGTCCTTTTCGGTTCCTAGTGTGTCTCATGTTCCACGTCTTACCATGAATCTTTTTTCCGCTGCCCAACTTACTGATTCTGGTTGTCGTGTCATTCTTGACGCTGACTCTTGTTCTGTTCAGGATCGTCGCACTCAGGCTCTGGTTGGCGCTGGTCCTCGGCGCCGTGAGTCTGAGGGCCTTTGGGAGGTTGACTGGCTTCGTGTTCCTTCCGCTACTGCCTCATATGCCAGTTCCCATGCTCTTGCTGCTTCTTCGTCTGCGTCCTTCCAGCAGTGGTATCATCGCCTTGGTCACATCTGTGGCTCTCGCTTATCTTCTTTAGTTCGTCAGGGCCTCTTAGGGTTTGTATCTGGAGATGTTTCCTTACATTGTAATGGTTGCAGACTTGGCAAACAAACGCAGTTACCTTATCCTACTAGCGAGTCTGTATCTCAGTGTCCTTTTGACTTAATTCATTCTGATGTCTGGGGTCCTGCTCCCTTTGATTTGAAAGGTGGTCATCGTTACTATGTTTTGTTTATTGATTATTTCTCTCGCTACACTTGGCTCTACTTCATGAAATCTCGTAGCGAGGTTCTCTCTATATACAAACAATTTTTTGCCATGGTTCGCACCCGGTTTTCCACGCCTATTCGTACTTTTCGTGCTGACTCCGCTGGAGAGTATATCTCCCAGCTGTTGCGTGGTTTTCTCGCGGAACAGGGTACTCTTGCCCAGTTCTCCTGTCCTGGTGCTCATGCTCAGAATGGCGTTCCCGAACATAAGCATCGTCATCTGCTTCAGACGGCTCGTGCGCTGATGATTGCCGCTTCTCTTCCACCCCACTTTTGGGCTGAGGCTGTTTCTGCATCCACCTATCTCATCAACATTCAGCCATCGACTGCTCTGCAGGATGGTATTCCTTTAGCTTTGTCCTTCTTGCCCAGCGAGAACGCACCAAACTGACTGCTCAGTTGGTTGAGTGTGTTTTCCTTGGCTACAGTGATGAGCACAAGGGCTATCGCTGTTGGGTCCCTGTTGGTCGCCGCTTGCGCATCTCGCGTGATGTGACCTTTGACGAGTCTCGCTCTTACTACCCACGTCCTTCTTCCTCGAGCTTCTTCGTGGATGATATTTCTTTTCTTCTTCTTCCCAATACACCCTGCTATGTGCCTCATATTTCACCTCCTCCTCCTGCACCTCTTCTTCCTTCTCCTTCACCACCGACCCCATCTTCCCCATCCTCCTCCTCCATCTCTACACCCTCAGTCCGTCGCCCTATCTCCCCGTTTCCTCTTCACTATACTCGTCGCCCTCGTACTGAGGAGGCTTCTCCTCATGTGCCTGACGCGCCTTCCACCTCTGGTGCCCCTCCGTCCATGCCTCCACCAGTTCATAACCTCCGTACTCGGCCTCGCCCTCCACTTGATCGCTACTCTGCTGATCGGTACGGTCTCTCTGTTATTGCTGAGCCCACCTCCTATCGGACTGCCATGACTCAGCCTTAATGGCACCTTGCGATGACCGAAGAGCTTGCTGCCCTTGAGCGTTCTGGCACATGGGATCTGGTTTCCCTCCCTTCTGTTGTTCGTCCCATCACCTGCAAGTGGGTCTACAAGATCAAGACTCGCTCCGATGGTTCTTTTGAGCGTTACAAAGCTCGTCTTGTGGCCCGTGGTTTTCAGCAGGAGCAGGGACGCGATTATGATGAAACATTCACTCATGTGGCCCACATGACCACTGTCCGCACTCTTCTTGCTGTGGCTTCTGTTCGTCATTGGTCCATCTCTTAGCTTGATGTCCAGAATGCCTTTCTCAATGGCGAGTTGCGTGAGGAGGTTTATATGCAGCCACCCCCGGGGTACTATGCTCCTGAAGGTATGGTCTGCTGACTTCGTCGCTCTCTCTATGGTCTCAAACAGGCCCCTCGAGCATGGTTTGAGCGCTTTTCCTCTGTGGTGACTTCTGCTGGTTTCTTGTCCAGTGATCATGATCCCGCGTTGTTTGTTCACACGTCTCCTCGTGGTCGAACTCTTCTGCTTCGCTATGTCGATGACATGATCATCACTGGTGATGACTCTAAGTATATTTCCTTTGTTAAGGCTCGCCTTCGCGACCAAATCCTCATGACCGATCTTGGTCCACTTCGCTATTTTCTTGGGATTGAGATCTCCTCGACCTCTGATGGCTTCTACATCTCCCAAGAAAAATATATTCAGGATCTTCTTGCTCGCGCTGCTCTTGGTGATGAGCGCATAGTTGTGACTCCTATGGAGCTCAACGTTCAGCTTCGTGCCTCTGATGGTGACCCTCTTCCTAATCCCACTCGCTATCGTCACCTCGTTGGTAGCCTTGTCTATCTTGCTGTTACGCGTCCTGACATCTCCTATCATGTCCACATCCTGAGTCAGTTTGTTTCAACCCCCACATCTGTCCACTATAGTCATCTCTTTCGTGTTCTATGATATCTTCATGGCACGATCTCTCAGCGCCTTTTCTTTTCCCGCTCCAGCGCTCTTGAGCTCCAGGCCTACTCTGATGCTACCTGGGCTAGTGATCCCTCTTTCGACGCACGCTGTTTGCTTACTGTGTCTTTCTTGGTGGCTCTCTTATTGCCTGGAAGACAAAGAAACAAACTGCAGTTTCTCGCTCAAGTACAGAGGCTGAGTTGCGAGCCATGGCTATGTTGGCGGCTGAGGTGATCTGGTTACGGTGGTTACTTGAGGACTTTGATGTGTGTGCTACTACCTCGACTCCTCTACTGTCAGACAGTACTGGTGCTATCAGTATCGTGCATGACCCGGTGAAGCATGAGCTCACCAAGCACATTGGCGTGGATGCCCACTTTGTGTGTGCTGCTGTGCAGGATCAGACTCTCGCTCTTCACTATGTGCCCTCTGAGTTACAGTTGGTTGACTTCTTCACGAAGGCATAGACTAGAGCGCAACATGGCTTTTTCCTCTCCAAACTCAGTGTTGTTGATCCACCATGAGTTTGAGGGAGGGTGTTAGATGTGTATATTTCCTTGTGTACATTCCCATTGTATAAGGGGTTTTGCTGCACTTTACCACTCCGTATATGTTTATCGAACAATAAGGTGTCAAATTTGTGAAATTTGGTATGTGACAGTAACGCCTAAAACATTAGGTATGTCGAGCAAAATTGTAGTGTGAGCTTGACCATGATACTTATCTCGTCTACAGGTTTACACATGATACGCTTGTGTGTGCTTCACATTTCGTGACTTAAACAACTAATCGAACAATATACCTCTTTTTATCACAGGAAAAGAAAATTCTACACACCTCTGAGTTTCTCTAAGGGGATGTTTGGAGCGGTTATAGTTTGTGTGTACCCACATGTATTTGTATCTCAAGCGAGAACAAAACATCGGTAGATATTCAAAACTTACAATCATTTCAAATAGACCTTTAAAAGTAAAAAGGATAATTATATTCTTATGAAAAGGGGTGATACCTGAAATCTATTGAGAACATTGGCGATTGTTTCACACCCATGGTTAGATGAATGATATGATGAAACAAGCTAAAACCAAAATAGAACATGCGCCTTGCAATAAAAAAATTAAATGGACTAACTCAATGAAATTTAACAAGGCTTCCGATGCACGCTTCAAGTTTATGAAGCAATACACATTTTCCTCCTAATTACCTAAGTAAACCAACATTCCAAATAAATACGCCATGAAAGAAAACTGGTACATCTACTCAATGGCTTGTCCATGAGACTGGGAGATAGTAGCCTATATGATTTCAACAAAGTAATTGTCGAGCATATCAGCAATAATGCATCACCTTTAGTGGCCTTCACCAAAGAAGTCATAGATCGACAACAATGTGTGTGTTGGGGATCTTGGGACTCTCCGTCTCCCAAGAGATCGACCCTGAGCTTGATGGCCTCGCGGAGCCAACTCTCCCGACGCGGCGGGTCTTCTTGCGATTTGCAAAGGTGGGATACTGTGGGAATAGATTCAGAAGCACAGGGCGGTGGGAGTAGGCGTCAGACGCCCCGTAGCTGCCGGCGACCGGGGAGGACTGGAGTACGCGCATTTGTTGTGTGTTGGAGTCGTTCGAAAATGCTGCCCGGTAGTACATGGCGGCCTGTGCTTGTGCATGTACATTGCCATGCGCCATCATCTCCGCACTCGGATACACTATCTTCGGCTGCATCTGTGAGTAGTAGGTTGCATTAGCCGCGGCCTGTGCTGCTGGCCTTGACATGTAGCATGGCTGCTGCATGTACATTGCTGCAAGAAAAAGGAATATGGACCCAACGAAAAATATGTCAGTATAACCACAATTTTAAATTTTTAATGCATGTTTGGATTGAGATCTTTTGTGTGGTTCCCGTATTTTGCTCAGCGTCGAGCATAATATCGGGAAGCAGAAAGCTCATAAACTTACGCTGAATATCCAAACAGATTTCTCTTGATAATAAATAAAGTTGGTTTCGTTGAAACTCAAAGAAACAGGAGCAATATAAACCGATCATGGTCATTTTGATCAAGTTGATAAATAAAAAATGGTACAAACACAAACTACTCGCTGCTGGATTGGCTGGCACGCGTCGTTCCACTGTCAAGCCCACAAGAAATTTTCCATCTTCCTACAATATGGGCAGAATTTCTCGCTAGGTCTGGACACGTCGGTGTAGGACGGTTAATTCCATCCATTCTGGGGCATGCGCGCATGCATGTACAGTGCATAAAAGATAAAAAGAGCTACAGAAGGTAGCAGCAGCAGGATGCATAGCCTAGCCCTGCAACGTAAAATCGTGTGACCATGACTGCGAGGGTTTCCCTGCTCCATTGACACTCTACGCAGCGACACTTCGAGGGCAGGATGAGAAGGAAAAGGCTTCTCCTCAACTGACTCTTCAGCGTTTGATCGTGCGGCGCGCAACACCCTTCTGACCAGGAAGAGGTGTTTGCAATCTTGGTTGTGTTGCAGGCAGCCGAGCGTAATACGGGGCGTGTTGCGGATTGACCAGCCGAGCGCAATACAGGGCGTGTTGCGGACCGACCAGCCGAGCGGTACGCGTACTACGAATCAGCCACACACGCACGGATTGACCAGCCGGTTGACACATAGTGCTGGCAAAGACGATAAACAGCAGGTGCTACTACAAGCGAAAAGATGGAGCTACCTTGCATCCGTGCGTGCACATCGTGAGCAAAACTGCATAAGAATATAACCAAGCAAGCAAAGCAACCTTGTGCATGCATGCATACGAACAAAACTACCAAAGGGACATCACAAAACAGACAAAACAGATAGTACAGGTACGTGCTACTTCATTTCACTTTCTGAAACGACGACTATAGATGAGTCAGCATTCATGCGTGCTAGTAATTTGCCCAGATGGATGCCATTCCATCCAATCACATGACCAGCTTTGACCAGCAGATGCATGAAAGCCGCGGGGGGTTGCAATGGAAAGTTGTAGATGCATATCCCTTCCAGCTAAATCCCAAACGTAAAGCTAGGCTAAGAAACGTACAGGCGCATTTGGAAGCTAATCAATCAAGACGTACATGCCAATTGCCAAAAGTAGATTTAATTAATTGAATGGCGTGCCGAAGGCGGACGTACCTTCTCCGTTGCATGCAGGAGTGTTCGGCGCCGGCGGCGCCTGCAGCTGGACCGGGGAGAAGGGGTGACCAGAGGGGCTGTGGAGCACGGGTAGCGGCTGGGGACGGCGGAACTGCCTGGCGAAGTAGTCGGATCGCTGCTGCTTCTCCCTCTGGCGCAGCCGGACCTGCTGGTTCTGGAACCAGTGGAAGACGTTCTTACCCTCGATGGGGCCGTGCTCCTGCAGCCTCGCCGTCACCTGATGTATCTCCTCGGCGGCGGGGGTGCGCATCCCCTGGCGGTACAGCCCCTCCAGCACGGCCAGCTGCTCCCTTGTCGGCACCCAGCGCGCGTTCACCAGCGCCGCCGAGTTGGGCGATGGCGTCAGGGAGAGCGGTGCCGGCGGACGGGGAGTGGAAAGGGACAGGCGGGTGGCGGCTTCGTCGTGGTGGTCGACGCTCTCCATGGCTAGCTAGGAAGGATGGATATGGATCTTCTTTGCGCTTGGCTAGCCTTTGCGTTTCTGTGCGCTTGCAGTCGGGCGGAGTGCTGGGGGTTTTAAAGGTGCTTGGAGGGTAAGGGTTTGGAAGGGAGAAGGGGCGTGGAGCGCGTGCATACACGCACCGAACGGCACCGGGCTGCCGCGCGGTCAAGTGACTCTGGCCAGTGACAAGTGGGCCAGTTTGTTTGTGGGCCCATATGTCAGCCACTATAAAGTCAGCTAACATAAGCTAAAGAAGCACCGCAATGTGGCATGACTCGTGTGCCAGCTATGTGTCGTGCACCGTGCTTGTGTGATAACGATAAGACCCCACATACAGTAACGTACAAGCTGGTTCACTACGAAAAATTGACTTTATACCAATTATATATAAAACATAAAAGGCGCATGAAGGGTAAGGGTTTGAAGGGGAGAAGGAGCGTGGAGTGGGTGCACACAGGCGCCAAACAACGCCAGGCTGGTCGTGCTGCCGCGCGGTCAAAAGGTGCAAAGGGGATGGGCAGAGAGGGGCTCAAATTGTCTTACGTACATCAGGTGACTCTGGGCAGTGACAAGTGGGTCAGTATGTTTGTGGGCCCATATGTCAGTCACTATAAAGTCAGCTAACATAAGTTAAAGAAGCACCGTAATGTGGCGTGACTCGTGTGCCAGCTACGTGTCATGCACCGCGTTGTAGTAACGGTAAGACCCCACATATAGTAACGTACAAGCTGGTATCATTACGAAAAATTAACTTTACACCAATTATAGCACATAAAAGGCGCATGGCCAGTTGTGCTCCCTCTCGATCTATTCGCCCATCTAGTGACTCACACGATCAAACGGTTTCCGTTTTTCTCCTCTAAAAGCGCAATCATGTAGGACAAATATTTCCTACCATCAGTGGTAGTTATCCTCACTTTTAGGGTTTAGGGTTTTTGGTTCCAAGTATATGTTGAAACTATCAGCACCTCTTTGATTAATCTAATGTATGAGTAAACAGTAAGTATGGCAATCACAGTATGCAACTCATACCGATACCTAAGCTTGTGAACGTGTATAGCACATAGAACCGAAGCATCTATGAACATAGCATATACGGCCAGCACATGAACGAGTAAATGAGGGATGAAGAGATCATACCCTCCGGTGGCCAGGCCAACGGGGCAGCGGCGGCAGCAGCCTCTGCGTCGTCTGTGGCCTTCTTCTTGGCAACGGCGTCGTCGACCATGGTGTCAATGCAGGGGAAGTAGTGGAAGCAGAGGAGGACGAAGATGGAGATGGATCGGGAGAAGTCGCACCAAGACACTCCCCAAAAACCTTATTGCTATTCTCACGGGCAGGATCCCGAACGACATGGTTCCGGAGGCACATGCTCTCCCGACCAACCATGCACGTGTTGGGAAACGTAGCATGCAATTTCAAAAAATTCCCACGCTCACGCAAGATCTATCTAGGAGATGCATAGCAACGAGAGGGAGAGAGTGTGTCCACGTACCCTCATAGACCGAAAGCGGAAGCGTTAACTTAACGTGGTTGATGTAGTCGAACATCTTCTCGAATCAACCGATCAAGTATTGAACGTACGGCACCTCAGAGTTCTGCACACGTTCAGCTCGATGACGTCCCTTGAACTCTTGATCCAGCAGAGTTTCGATGGAGTCGATGAGTTCCGTCAGCACGGCGGCGTGATGACGGTGTTGGTGATGTGATCCGTGCAGGGCTTCGCCTAAGCACTACGATGATACTATCGGAGGATTAAATGGTGGAGGGGGGCACCACACACGGCTAAGAGAATAATTGTTGTGCCTTTGGGGTTCCCCCTGCCCTCGTATATAAAGGAGGAGGGGAGGAGGTGGCCGGCCTAGAGGGGTGCTCTATGGGGGGAGTCCTAGTAGGATTCCCCTTTCCTTTCCGGAGTGGCAAAGGGGGAAAGGGAGAGGGAGTAGGAGAGGGAAAGGCGGCGCCGTCCCCTCCCCTAGTCCAATTCGGACTCCCATGGGGGGCACGCAGCCACCCCTTGTGGGTTGTCTCCCCTCTCCCCTATGGCCCATGTTGGCCCATTAATTCCCCGGGGGGTTCCGTTAACCTCTCGGTACTCCGAAAATCATCCGAAACTTCCCGAAACAATTCCGGTGTCCGAATGTAACCTTACAATTTATCAATCTTTACCTCTCGACCATTTCGAGACTCCTCGCCATGTCCGCGATCTCATCCGGGACTCCGAACAACCTTCAGTCACCAAAACACATAACTCATATAGTACCAATCGTCATCGAACGTTAAGCGTGCGGACCCTATGGCTTCGAGAACTATGTAGACATGACCGAGACACCTCTCTGGTCAATAACCAATAGCGAAACCTGGATGCTCATATTGGTTCCCACATATTCTACAAAGATCTTTATCGTTCGAACTGCAATGTCAATATAGTTATGACCTTTGTCATCGGTATGTTACTTGCCCGAGATTCGATTGTCGGTATCTTCATACCTAGTTCAATCTCGTTACCGGCAAGTCTCTTTACTCGTTCCTTAGTGCATCATCCCGTAACTAACTCATTAGTCACATTGCTTGCAAGGCTTCATATGATGTGCATTACCGAGAGGGCCCAGAGATGCCTCTCCGATACTCGGAGTGACAAATCCTAATCTCGATCTAGGCCAACCCAACAAACACCTTTGGAGATACATGTAGAGCATCTTTATAATCACCCAGTTACGTTGTGACGTTTGATAGCACACAAGGCATTCCGCCTGTGTCCGGGAGTTGCATAATCTCATAGTCGAAGGAATATATATTTGACACGAAGAAAGCAGTAGCAACAAAACTGAACGATCATTATGCTAAGCTAACGGATGGGTCTTGTCCATCACATCATTCTACTAATGATGCGATCCCATTATCAAATGACAACTCATGTCCATGGCTAGGAAACTTTAACCATCTTTTTGATCAACGAGCTAGTCTAGTAGAGGCATACTAGGGACACGTTTTTTTGTCTATGTATCCACACATGTATCAGTTTTCGGTTAATACAATTCTATCATGAATAATAAACATTTATCATGAATACGGAAATATAAAATAACAACTTTATTATTGCCTCTAGGGCATATTTCCTTAGTCTCCCACTTGCACTAGAGTCAATAATCTAGACTACATTGTTATGAATCTAACACCCATGGAGAATTGGTGATGATCATGTTTTGCTTGTGGAAGAGGCTTAATCAACGGGTCTGAACATTCAGATCCGTATGTATTTTGAAAATCTCTATGTCTCCCTCCTTGACCAAATCTCGGATGGAGTTGAAGCGTCTCTTGATGTGTTTGGTCTTTTTGTGAAATCTGGATTCCTTCGCTAAGGCAATTGCTCCAGTATTGTCACAAAAGATTTTCATTGGACCCGATGCACTAGGTATTACACCTAGATCGGATATGAACTCCTTCATCTAGACTCCTTCATTTGCTGCTTCCGAAGGAGCTATGTACTCCACTTCACACGTAGATCCCGCCACAACGCTCTGCTTGGAACTGCACCAACTGACAGCTCCACCATTCAATAAAAATATGTATCCGGATTGTGACCTAGAGTCATCCGGATCAGTGTGAAAGCTAGCCTCGACGTAGACATTTACAACAAGCTCTTTGTCACCTCCATAAATGTGAAACATATCCCTAGTCTTTTTCAGGTACTTCAGGATGTTCTTGATCGTTGTCCAGTGATCCACTCCTGGATTTCTTTGGTACCTCCCTGCTAAACTTATAGCAAGGCACACATCAGGTCTGGTACACAACATAGCATACATGATAGAACCTATGGCTGAAGCATAGGGAATGAGTTTCATTTTCTCTCTATCTTCTGTAGTGGTCGGGCATTGAGTCTGACTCAACTTCACACCTTGTAACACAGGCAAGAACCCTTTCTTTGACTGATCCATGTTGAACTTCTTCAAAACTTTATCAAGGTATGTGCTTTGTGAAAGTCCTATCAAGCGTCTTGATCTATCTCTATAGATCTTTGATGCCCAGTATATAAGCGTCTCCACCGAGGTCTTTCGTTGAAAAACTCTTGTTCAAGTATCCTTTTATGCTATCCAGAAATTCTATATCATTTCCAATAAACAATATGTCATCCACATATAGTATTAGAAATGTTATAGAGCTCCCACTCACTTTCTTGTAAATACAGGCTTCTCCAAAAGTCTGTATCAAACCATATGCTTTGATCACCTCATCAAAGCGTATATTCCAACTCCGAGATGCTTGCACCAGTACATAAATGGATCGCTGGAGCTTGCACACTTTGTTAGCACCTTTAGGATCGACAAAACCTTCTGGTTGCATCATATACAACTCTTCTTTAAGAAATCCATTAAGGAATGCAGTTTTGACATCCATTTGCCAGATTTCATAATCATAAAATGCGGCAATTGCTAACATGATTCAGACAGACTTAAGCATCGCTATGGGTGAGAACGTCTCATCGTAGTCAACTCCTTGAACTTGTCGAAAAAAGCCTTTGCAACAAGTCGAGCTTTATAGACAGTAACATTACCATCAGCGTCAGTCTTCTTCTTGAAGATCCAGTTATTCTCTATGGGTCGCCGATCATCGGGCAGATCCACCAAAGTCCACACTTTGTTCTCATACATGGATCCTATCTCAGATTTCATGGCCTCAAGCTATTTATCACAATTTGGGCTCATCATAGCTTCTGCATAGTTCGTAGGTTCGTTATGGTCTAGTAACATGACTTCTAGAACATGATTACCGTACCACTCTGGTGCGGATCGTGATCTGCCAGACCTACGAGGTTCTGTAGTAACTTGATCTGAAGTTTCATGATCTCTATCATTAACTTCCTCTCCAATTGGTGTAGTCATCACGGGAACAGATTTCTCGGATGAGCTACTTTCCAAAATGAGAGCAGGTACACTTACCTCGTCATGTTCTACTTTCCTCCCACTCACTTCTTTCGAGAGAAACTCCTTCTCTAGAAAGGTTCCGTTCTTAGCAACAAAAATCTTGCCTTCGGACTTGTTGTAGAAGGTGTACCCAATTGTTTCTTTAGGGTATCCTATGAAGACACATTTCTCCGATTTGGGTTCGAGCTTATCAGGCTGAAGCCTTTTGACATAAGCATCGCATCCCCAAACTTTAAGAAATGACAGCTTAGGTTTGCTACTAGACCATAGTTCATACGGTGTTGTCTCAACGGATTTTGACGGTGCCCTGTTTAAAGTGAATGAAGCTGTCTCTAATGCATAACCCCAAAACGATAGTGGTAAATCAGTAAGAGACATCATAGATTGCACCATATCCAATAAAGTGCGGTTACGACGTTCGGACACACCATTACGTTGTGGTGTTCTAGGTGGCGTGAGCTGTGAAACTATTTCACATTGTTTTAAATGAAGGCCAAACTCGTAACTCAAGTATTATCCTCCATGATAAGATCATAGAAATTTAATTTTCTTGTTACGATGATTCTCCACTTCACTTTGAAATTCTTTAAACTTTTCAAATGTTTCAGACTTGTGTTTCATTAAGTACATATACCCATATCTGCTCAAATCATCTGTGAAGGTCAGAAAATAATGATACCTGCCACAAGCATCAACACTCATTGGACCACACACATCAGTATGTATTATTTCCAATAAGTCAGTAGCTCATTCCATTGTTCCGGAGAACGGAGTTTTAGTCATCTTGCCCATAAGTGTCACGTCCCTGGCCTTGCTATGCACTTGGACTATATTGGTTGCTGCATCATGTTTAAACTTCATTTAAACTTGAAATGGGGATGTCCAAAACCCTAGCACCAAATGGAATTCAAATAGGTTCAACCTAAAAATATTTTCAATGAACCTGAAATGCCCTTCATAAATGTTCATCATTTTTGTTTTGGTCCAGAACCTCTGCCAAAAATGGTGCACACATTTCTGGGTCATTAATGGATTTTTGAATTAACTCATACTGTATTTGAATTGGAGCTATTAATTCCTATAAATATTTGGTAGCTCCAAATATTCTGAAACTTACTGAGGGCCTCTGAAACAATTCAGTTACTGTCCACAAATATTTTCAGGATTTATAAAAATGATTTGGTTTATAAACTAAATCAAAACAAATTGCAAAAATAGAAAACAAAAATAAATAAAAAGGAAAGCACTTACCTGGAAACTTACCTGGCGCTCACCGAAGCCCACCTGGACGGCCCAACACTGTTGGCCAGCCCACAGGGGCATGCCCGTCTTCTTCCTTCAGCCAGTAGGCAGAGGAGAGGTGTGGCGCGCGCGTGGGGCTTCGGCCACCTCCTGCTTCGCCGTGTCGCGCTCTCCGTCAACCAATCCCGCGCCTGGAGACGCCTCGAAGCCCCTCTCGCCTCCCCCTCACTCGCTGCACTCTCTCCCCCCCCCCTCTGTTCCTCTCC